>NW_006777287.1:2238322-2329926 GCF_000442215.2 Lipotes vexillifer | reverse complement strand
TTTTTACAGATGTAGGGAAAGTTATTCTAAAACTTATATTAAAAGGCAAAGGAACTAGAATAGCTAAAACAATATTGAAATAGAGGAATAAAGTTAGAGGAATCACAATGCCTGATTTTAAGATTTCCTATATGGTAATCAAGAATGCATAGTAGAAAAAAGAAGGAAGAATGCAGAAGAGTAAGACACGGAGATCACCTTGTTCCCCACAGATACACCAGAAATACAACTACACGTGGAACAACTCCTACAGAACACCTACTGAATGCTGGCAGAAGACCTCAGAACTCCAAAAAGGTAAGAAACTCCCCACGTACCTGGGTAGGGCAAAAGAAAAAAAGAAAAAACAGAGACAAAAGAATAGGGACGGGACCTGCACCAGTGGGAGGGAGCTGTGAAGGAGGAAAGGTTTCCACACACTAGGAAGCCCCTTCGCGGGCGGAGACTGCAGGGGGGGCAGAGTGGGGAGCTTCGGCACCGTGGAGGAGAGCACAGCAACCGGGGTTCGGAGGGCAAAGCGGAGAGATTCCCGCACAGAGGATCGGTGCCGACTGGCACTCACCAGCCCGAGAGACTTGTCTGCTCACCCACCGGGGTGGGCGGGGCTGCGAGCTGAGGTCAGAGCCCAGGGAGAGGACTGGGGTTGGCTGAGTGAACACAGCCTGAAGGGGTTAGTGCACCACCGCCGGGAGGGAGTCCGGGAAAAGGTCTGGAGCTGCCGAAGAGGCAAGAGACTTTTTCTTCCCTCTTTGTTTTCTGGTGCGCGAAGGGAGGGGATTAAGAGCGCTGCTTAAAGGAACTCCAGAGACGGGCGCGAGCCACGGCTAAAAGCGCGGACCCCAGAGATGGGCGGGAGACGCTAAGGCTGCTGCTGCTGCCTCCAAGGGGCCTGTGTGCGAGCACAGGTCACTATCCACACCTCCCCTCCCGGGTGCCTGTGCAGCCCGCCACTGCTGGGTTCCCGGGATCCAGGGACAACTTCCCCGAGAGAACGCACGGCGCGCCTCAGGCTGGTGCAACGTCATGCTGGCCTCTGCCGCCGCAGGCTTGCCCCGCACTGCGTGCCCCTCCCTCCCCGCAGCCTGAGTGAGCCAGAGGCCCCAAATCAGCGGCTCCTTTAACCACGTCCTGTCTGAGCGAAGAACAGACGCCCTCCAGCGACCTACATGCAGAGGCGGGGCCAAATCCAAAGCTGAGCCCCTGGGAGCTGTGAGAACAAAGAAGAGAAAGGGAAATCTCTCCCAGCAGCCTCAGAAGCAGCGGATTAAAGCTCCACAATCAACTTGATGTACCCTGCAACTGTGGAATACATGAATAGACAACAAATCTTCCCACATTGAGGAGGTAGACTTTGAGAGCAAGATTTATGATTTTTTCCCCTTTTCCTCTTTTTGTGACTGTGTATGTGTATGCTTCTGTGTGAGATTTTGTCTGTATAGCTTTACTTCCACCATTTGTCCTAAGGTTCTATCTGTCCCTTTTTTAAAAAATTTTTTTCTTAATACTAATTTTTTAATTTAATTAATTTATTATATTTTTCTTTATTTTATTTTACTTTATCTTCCTTCTTCCTTTCTTTTTTCCTTCCTTCCCTCCTTCCTTCCTCCCACCATCCCTCCCTCCTGCCCTGCCTCCCTCCTTTCTTTCTTTCTTTCCTTCTTTCCTTTTTTCCTTCTTTTCATCTTTCTTTCTTTCTTTCTTTCTTCCTTCCTTCCTTCCCTCCATTCTTTTTTTCTTTCATTCATTCTTTCTTTCTTTCTTTCTTTCTTTCTTTCTTTCTTTCTTTCTTCCTAATTCTACTAATTCTTTCTCTCTACTTTTTCTCCTTTTTATTCTGAGCCTTGTGGATGAAAGGCTCTTGGTGCTGGAGCCAGGAGTCAGTACTGTGCCTCTGAGGTGGGAGAGACAACTTCAGGACACTGGTGAACAAGAGACCGCCCAGCTCCACATAATATCAAACGACGAAAATCCCCCAGAGATCTCCATCTAAATGCCAGCACCAAGCTTCACTCAACGACCAGCAAGCTACAGTGCTGGACACACTATGCCAAACAACTAGCAAAACAGGAACACAACCCCACCCATTAGCAGAGAGGTTGCCTAAAATCATAATAAGTCCACAGACACCCCAAAACATACCACCAGACATGGACCTTCCCACCAGAGAGAAAAGACCCAGCCTCATCCACCAGAAAACAGGCACTAGTCCCCTCTACCAGGAAGCCTACACAACCCACTGAACCAACCTTAGCCACTGGGGACAGACATCAAAAACAACGGGAACTACGAACCTGCAGCCTGCAAAAAGGAGACCCCAAACACAGTAAGATAAGCAAAATGAGAAGACAGAAAAACACACAGCAGATGAAGGAGCAAGATAAAAACCCAACAGCCCTAACAAATGAAGAGGAAATAGGCAGTCGACCTGAAAAAGAATTCAGAATAATGATAGTAAAGTTGATCCAAAATCTTGGAAATAGAATAGACAAAATGCAAGAAACATTTAACAAGGACCTAGAAGAAGTAAAGATGAAACAAACAATGATGAACAACACAATAAATGAAATTAAAAATACTCTAGATGGGGTCAATAGCAGAATAACTGAGGCAGAAGAACAGATAAGTGACCTGGAAGATAAAATAGTGGAAATAACTACTGCAGAGCAGAATAAAGAAAAAAGAATGAAAAGAACTGAGGACAGTCTCAGAGACCACTGGGACAACATTAAATGCACCGACATTCGAATTATAGGGTTACAGAAGAAGAAGAGAAAAAGAAAGGGACTGAAAAAATATTTGAAGAGATTATAGTTGAAAACTTCCCTAATATGGGAAAGGAAATAGTTAATCAAGTCCAGGAAGCACAGAGAGTCCCATACAGGATAAATCCAAGGAGAAATATGCCAAGACACATATTAATCACACTGTCAAAAATTAAATACAGAGAAAGCATATTAAAAGCAGCAAGGGAAAAACAGCAAATAACACACAAGGGAATCCCCATAAGGTTAACAGCTGATCTTTCAGCAGAAACTCTGCAAGCCAGAAGGGAGTGGCAGGACATATTTAAAGTGACAAAGGAGAAAAACCTGCAACCAAGATTACTCTACCCAGCAAGGATCTCATTCAGATTTGATGGAGAAATTAAAACCTTTACAGACAAGCAGAAGCTGAGAGAGCTCAGCACCACCAAACCAGCTTCACAACAAATGCTAAAGGAACTTCTCTAGGCAAGAAACACAGGAGAAGGAAAAGACCTACAATAACGAACCCAAAACAATCTAGAAAATGGGAATAGGAACATACATATCGATAATTACCTTAAATGTAAATGGACTAAATTCTCCCACCAAAAGACACAGATTTGTCATACATATCGATAATTACCTTAAATGTAAATGGACTAAATGCTCCCACCAAAAGACACAGATTGGCTGAATGGATACAAAAACAAGACCCATATATATGCTGTCTACAAGAGACCCACTTCAGACCTAGAGACACATACAGACTGAAAGTAAGGGGATGGAAAAAGATATTCCATGCAAATGGAAACCAAAAGAAAGCTGGAGTAGCAATTCTCATATCAGACAAAATAGACTTTAAAATAAATAAAGACTATTAGAAGAGACAAAGAAGGACACTACATAATGATCAAGGGATCAATCCAAGCAGATATGAGAATTGTAAATATTTATGCACCCAACATAGGAGCACCTCAATACATACAGCAAATACTAACAGCCATAAAAGGGAAATCGACAGTAACACAGTCAGAGTAGGGGACTTGAACACCTCACTTTTACCAATGGACAGATCATCCAAAATGAAAATAAATAAGGAAGCACAAGCTTTAAATGATACATTAAAAAAAATGGACTTAATTGATATTTATAGTACACTCCATCCAAAAACAACAGAAAACACATTTTTCTCAAGTGCTCATGGAACATTCTCCAGGATAGATCATATCTTGGGTCACAAATCAAGCCTTGGTAAATTTAAGAAAATTGAAATTGTATCAAATATCTTTTCCAACCACAACGCCATGAGACTAGATATCAATTACAGGAAAAGATCTGTAAAAAATGCAAACACACGGAAGCTAAACAATACACTACTTAATAACAAAGTGATCATGAAGAAATCAAAGAGGAAATAAAAAAATACCTAGTAACAAATGACAATGGAGACACGATGACCCAAAACCTGTGGGATGCAGCAAAAGCAATTCTAATAGGGAAGTTTATAGCAATACAAGCCCACCTTAAGAACCAGGAAACATCTCGAATAAACAACCTAGCCTTGCACCTAAAGCAATTAGAGAAAGAAGAACAAAAAAACCCCAAAGTTAGCAGAAGGAAAGAAATCATAAAAATCAGATCAGAAATAAATGAAAAAGAAACAATAGCAAAGATCAATAAAACTAAAAGCTGGTTCTTTGAGAAGATAAACAAAATAGATAAAACATTAGCCAGACTCATCAAGAAAAAAAGGGAGAAGACTCAAATCAATGGAATTAGAAATGAAAAAGAAGTAACAACTGACACTGCAGAAATACAAAAGATCATGAGAAATTACTACAAGCAACTCTATGCCAATAAAATGGGCAACCTGGAAGAAATGGGCAAATTCTTAGAAATGCACAACCTGCCAAGACTGAATCAGGAAGAAATAGAAACTATGAACAGACCAACAACAAGCCCTGAAATTGAAACTGTGATTAAAAATCTTCCAACAAACAAAAGCCCAGGACCAGATGGCTTCACAGGCGAATGCTATCAAATATTTAGAGAAGAGCTAACACCTATGCTTCTCAAACTCTTCCAAAATATAGCAGAGGGAGAAACACTCCAAAATTCATTCTACAAGGCCACCATCACCTTGATACCAAAACCAGACAAGGATGTCACAAAGAAAGAAAACTACAGGCCAATATCACTGATGAACATAGATGCAAAAATCCTCAACAAATACTAGCAAACAGAATCCAACAGCACATTAAAAGGATCATACACCATGATCAAGTGGGGTTCATTCCAGGAATGCAAGGATTCTTCAATATATGCAAATCAATAAATGTGATACACCATATTAACCAATTGAAGGAGAAAAACCATATGATCATCTCAACAGATGCAGAGAGAGCTTTTGCAAAATTCAACACCCATTTATGATAAAAAAAAAAACCCTGCAGAAAGTAGGCATAGAGGGAACTCTCCTCAACATAATAAACACTATATATGACAAACCCACAGCCAACAGCTTCCTCAATAGTGAAAAACTGAAAGCATTTCCACTAAGATCAGGAACAGGACAAGGTTGCCCACTCTCACCACTCCTATTCAATATAGTTTTGGAAGTTTTAGCCACAGCAATCAGAGAAGAAAAAGAAATAAAAGGAATCCAAATTGGAAAAGAAGAAGTAAAGCTGTCACTGTTTGCAGATGGCATGATACTATACATAGGGCATCCTAAAGATGCTTCCAGAAAACTACTAGAGCTAATCCATGAATTTGGTAAAGTAGCAGGATACAAAATTAATGCACAGAAATCTCTGGCATTCCTATATACTAATGATGAAAAATCTGAAAGTGAAATCAAGAAAACACTCCCATTTACCATTGCAACAAAAAGAATAAAATATCTAGGAATAAACCTACCTAAGGAGACAAAAGACCTGTATGCAGAAAATTATAAGACACTGATGAAAGAAATTAAAGATGATACAAACAGATGGAGAGATATACCATGTTCTTGGATTGGAAGAATCAACATTGTGAAAATGACTCTACTACCCAAAGCAATCTATAGATTCAATGCAATCCCTATCAAACTACCACTGGCATTTTTCACAGAACTAGAACAAAAAATTTCACAATTTGTATGGAAACACAAAAGACCCCGAATAGCCAAAGCAATCTTGAGAACAAAAAATGGAGCTGGAGGAATCAGGCTGCCTGACTTCAGACTATACTACAAAGCTACAGTAATCAAGACAGTATGGTACTGGCACAAAAACAGAAAGATAGATCAATGGAATAGGATAGAAAGCCCAGAGATAAACCCACGCACATATGGTCACCTTATCTTTGATAAAGGAGGCAGGAATATACAGTGGAGAAAGGACAGCCTCTTCAATAAGTGGTGTTGGGAAAACTGGACAGGTACATGTAAAAGTATGAGATTAGATCTCTCCCTAACACCATACTCAAAAATAAGCTCAAAATGGATTAAAGACCAAAATGTAAGGCCAGAAACTATCAAACTCTTAGAGGAAAACATAGGCAGAACACTCTATGACATAAATCACAGCAAGATCCTTTTTGACCCACCTCCTAGAGAAATGGAAATAAAAACAAAAATAAACAAATGAGACCTAATGAAACTTCAAAGCTTTTGCACAGCAAAGGAAACCATAAACAAGACCAAAAGACAACCCTCAGAATGGGAGAAAATATTTGCAAATGAAGCAACTGACAAAGGTTTAATCTCCAAAACATACAAGCAACTCATGCACCTCAATATCAAAAAAACTAACAACCCAATCCAAAAATGGGCAGAAGACCTAAGTAGACATTTCTCCAAAGAAGATATAGACTGCCAACAAACACATGAAAGAATGCTCAATATCATTAATCATTAGAGAAATGCAAATCAAAACTACAATGAGATATCATCTCACACCAGTCAGAATGGCCATCATCAAAAAATCTACAACCAATAAATGCTGGAGAGGGTGTGGAGAAAAGGGAACACTCCTGCTCTGCTAGTGGGAATGTGAATTGGTACAGCCACTATGGAGAACAGTATGGAGGTTCCTTAAAAAACTAAAAAAAGAACTACCATATAACCCAGCAATCCCACTACTGGGCATATACCCTGAGAAAACCATAATTCAAAAAGCGTCATGTACCAAAATGTTCATTGCAGCTCTATTTATGATAGCCCGGAGATGGAGACAACCTAAGTGCCCATCAACGGATGAATGGATAAAGAAGATGTGGGACATATATACAATGGAATATTACTCAGCCATAAAAAGAAACGAAATTGAGCTACTTGTAATGAGGTGGATTGACCTAGAGTCTGTCATACAGAGTGAAGTAAGTCAGAAAGAGAAAGACAAATACCGTATGCTAACACATATATATGGAATTTAAGAAAAATAAATGTCATGAAGAACCTAGTGGTAAGACAGGAATAAAGACACAGACCTACTGGAAAATGGACTTGAGGATATGGGGTGAGCTGTGACAAAGTGAGAGAGAGGCATGGACATATATACACTACCAAACGTAAGGTAGATAGCTAGTGGGAAGCAGCCGCATAGCACAGGGATATTAGCTTGGTGCTTTGTGACCACCTGGAGGGGTGGGATAGGGAGAGTGGGAGGGAGGGAGATGCAAGAGGGAAGAGATATGGGAACATATGTATATGTATAACTGATTCACTTTGTTATAAAGCAGAAACTAACACACCATTGTAAAGCAATTATACTCCAATAAAGATGTTAATAAAATTAAAAAAGAATGTGTAGTATTGGCATGGAGATAGACATATCAGTGGAAAAGCATAGAGATCAGTGATAAAGAATCAATGGTCAGTGGAATAGAATTGAGAACCTGGAAAAAGACCCACACAAGAATGGCCAACTGATCTTTGACCAAGGTGCAAAAGCAAACCAATGGAGGATAGTCTTTTCAACAAATGGCGCTGGAGTAATTGGATGTCCATAGGCCAAGGGAAAAAAAAAAAAAAAAGAACCTCTACCTAGACTTCAAACCTTACACAAAAATTAACTCAAAATGAATCATAGATTTAAATGTAAAACTATAAAACTCTTAGAAGAAAACATAGGAAAAAATCTTCAGGCCCTAGGGCTTGGTGAAGAATTCTTAGACATAATACCAAAAAGCATGATCCAGAAAATTTAAAAATTGATAAATTATACTAAATCAAAATAAAAACTTTTGTAAAGGACTCTTAGGAAAATTAAAATATAAGTTACAGACTGGGAAAAATTATTTGCAAAACACCTATCTGACAAGGGGTTCATAACTAGAATATATAAAGAATCCTCAATACTCAACAGTAAAAAAAATCCAATTAGAAAGCATACAAAAGACTTGAAGAGATAGCTCACTGAAGAGGATAAACAGATGTCAAATAAGCATACCAAGAAATGTTCAATATCATTAGCCATTAGGGAAATGCAAATTAAGACCATGATGAGATATCACCATATACCTATTAGAACAGCTGAAATTAAAAATAGTGACAATACCAGTATTGGTAAAGATGCAGAGAAACTAGAGCTCTCATACATTGCTGGTGGGAATGTACAGTCATTCCGTAAAAGATTAGTTTCTTAAATGACTAAACTACCATATGACTCAGTAATCTTACTCCTAGGCATTTATGCCAGAGAAATGAAAACTTCCACCCACACAAAAATGTGTACTTGAATGGTCATAGCAGCTTTATTAGTAATAGATTAATTTGGAAGCGACCAAACTGTCTTTTGATAGGTGAATGTTTAAACAAACTGTGGTATATCCATACTATGGAATACTATTCAGCAATAAAAAAGTCAAACTATACACATAATAATTTTGACGGATCTCAAAGACATTATGCTGAGTGAAAAAAGTCAATCTCGAAAGGTCGACTCCATTTATATAACATTCTTGAAGTGACAAAATCAAGAGATGGAGAACAGGTTAATGGTTTCCAGGGGTTAGGGATGGTGGGTGGGAGGGGAGTGGGTGTGAATATAAAGGGTAGCAGGAAGATCTTCATAGAACTTCATGGAATAGTTCTGTATCTTGATTGTGATGGTGGTTACACCGATCTACACATGATGAAATGACATAGAACTATGCATACACATTGTTCCAATGCCAATTTTCTGTCACACAAGATGTAAGTTTTGGGGGAAACTGGGTTAAGGTTATACAAAACAAATATAATCTCTTGAAAAAGGAATTTAAAATAAAAACAAGAGGAAATTGAATTCACAGCAATAATTTTCTATCATGTTGTTTTTAACTAGAATGTTAGGGTTTGTTCCTGAAAGTAGAGGTTCCCAAGTGTCTCCAGAGGCTCTAATAAGCCTGACTCCAAGGGTTTATGTGACAACATGTCTTTTGCTGCTCCCCTGGGCAACACTGGTGGAATACAGGAAGCCCAGGCCTTCATCCAAGACCACAGCTATAGGAGGAGCTTTCAGAACCATGCAGGCTCTCACTAGTCATGCTTCCACAACAAGGAGACTTAGCAGACTGACTCGGCTCTCTTTTGTTGTGCTCTAGGCCATAGGCCTCCAGCTAAATCAGAGTTAAATACCCTCCAATCCAGCCTAATCAGTGACTGATGAATACTAGATCTTTTCATACAAACATGCTCATTCATTCACACCAAAGTGATTTGTATAAATTAAATATAACCCCATGTCTGCTATCTTGGCTGGCACCCTGCTACTTCTTGACCACCATGTTGTCCTTCTAGGAGGGATGAAGTGAGGAAATGGTTTCATGAAGTCACACTGTAGGTGAGCTTAGGCAAGATATTTAACCTGGATCTCAGGACCTGAAGTTGAGAGCAGTAGAAGATCCAAGTGCTGCTCTTTCTGTCTATCATCATAAATGCCTCTGTGACTTTTATTATAAAAACAACACCAACAACAAGAATTTCATTTACCCAGTTATAAATTCATCCTTTTTAAAAATTATTATTATTTTTGAGTGGAATAGTAGCAGATCAGAACTAGGTAAGCCCTGAGTCAGCAAATTTATCAGGAAGACCTCCCACAGAATTGAAAAGATCTCTAACATCTTCACATTGTCAATATGGGTTTGGGGAGCCCTAAGAATGCCAGAAAAATCTGCTGCCAATAAATGTGACATGGAGGGGAATTCAGCATCCTGGGGAATTTTGGAGTGTTTCACTAAGAGCTGAGTGATCAACTGGGATGGGGTTTCTTAAGAAAGACTTATTCCTAGGATGAGCTTACTTTACTTAAGAGTCAGATCAAGATAGATTGGGGAGGGATGGGCAGAAGATTCTGGAACTACATTCTCTTGGGTGAAGACAATGTCCCTAGTGGAGGGGCAGGAAACCAGGAAAGTTAAAAACAGAGAAAGGGATCACATTACCAGAATTTGTGACAGAGCTTTCCCTTTCCATGAGATGGGGAGAGGGAGCATGAACAAACTGAATAAAGCATAGTACAATACTGACAGATTTCTTGTGGACAGATGAAAGTGGGAGGCCAGTCAGTTTCAGTTTTTAAAGGTCAAAGGGCAACAGCTCTAACAAATGGAGAGAAAATTGTGAGGAGTTGGAGAGATAGTCTCAGTGATTCACTAGGGACTCCACCCCAAGAAGTAAATGGAAAGAATTTGCCTGAAAATCATGAGGTATTTGAAGAATGCCAAGGCAAGGAACAAACCTCTTCCATTATGGTGCACCCACCAGCAGTTGTGCTTCACTAGGAGGGCAGGTCTGCACATGAATCTGTCAAGGTGAATCCAACAAGGAAGATGATTTGCAAGGCAGACAACAAACCTGCAGGAGGGAGCGGGGACAGAGCAGCCTGGGGAAGCACCCCCAAAACCTACTCTGCTCTGCCATCCACCCACACTGAAGTGGACATTTATCATTGAAAACCTTGAAGTCCAGTGAGTCCAGGAAGGTTTTCAAGTCCAGGGAGGGTGCCCTAAGAACTGAAAAGTTTTCCAAGTGACTAATGGAGCGAGCTTAGGTATGGAGCAACATAACACGGGAGACAAGAGGAAGTTATGGGGGCCTTTGCTCAGGCAGTTGGTATGGGGATCTGTAGAAGGAGGTCAGAGAACATATAGGGAGTGTTTAGGGATTGTGTCAATTACAAGGCAACGGTGAATCAAGAGAGAGATCCTCATGAAAATCACTAAGAAACCTTTTTGCTGATCATCAAAAGGGCTACACACTGGGCAGCCATGCCATTCAGTTAGGATGGAAGCCCTGGTCTTCCCAACCCCAAGAATGGCAATAGACATTCAAAGACAACTTGAAAATTCAGCAGTTGCCCCCAGTAATGTGAAATATGGAAAAACTATATGACTTTCCAATTATTACAACCAGAAAAACTAGAAAGTCAAAACAAATGGTTGATGCTGATACTTTCTAGAAACCTTCTAGAAAACAAATTTTTGGTGGTGAACTAAAGGCTTGGGGATTGTGAATCCCTGCAACAAGCCAACAGTAGTTATCTTTTCAGAGAGGAATGGGCAGATACTAGGGAAGAATAGAAGGGTGTTAAGTTTCTTATAAAGTCAAATATACACTTATTATATGACCCTGCAATCCCACTCCTAGGTATGTACCCTAGAGAAATGAAAATTTATGTTCACACAAGAACCTGTACATGAATGTTTATAGAAGTCCCAAACTGGAAACAATCCGAATGGATATATTGACTTTGGTATGTCCATACAATAAAAGGACAATAATTGTCAACAATAAAAGGGAGTGAACTATGGATACACACAAGAACATGGATGAATCTAAAATGCATTATGCTAAGTAAGAGAAAGCAGGATCAGAATTACTGTGTAATTCTATTTATAGAAAACAGATTAGTGGTTGCCAGCGTCTGGGGGCAAGAAGAGGGACTGATTACCAAGGGGCTCAAGGGAACTTTTTGTGATATGGAAATTTTCTATATCTTGATTGTGGTGTTGATTACACAACTGTGTAAGTTTGTCAAAACTCATGCAACTGTACTTCTGAAAAAGGTGAGGCTTACTACATATAAATTGTATCTTAATAAACCTGACTTTTAAAAATGCTGAGTTAAAACATATTTAAAACTGATTATCCAGGGCTTCCCTGGTGGCACAGTGTTGAGAGTCCGCCTGCCGATGCAGGGGACACGAGTTCATGCCCCGGTCCGGGAAGATCCCACATGCCGCGGAGTGGCTGGGCCCGTGAGCCATGGCCGCTGAGCCGGCGCATCCGGAGCCTGTGCTCCGCAACGGGAGAAGCCACAACAGTGAGAGGCCCGTGTACCACAAAAATAACAACAACAACAACAACAACGAAACCCTGATTATCCAAAGAGGCTACATTGGATCAAATAGGCCAGTCTGGTTGGCTCCTGTTTGGACCTGGTTTCAGATCAAGGGCAGAGCCCCAAACCAAAAACCCACGTGAACTCACCTATCATCCTTGGGAAGAGACCAGTGTCTATACTCTTCAGGGAAAATGGATATATTCTGAGGCATTATGATGAGCAATACATTTTGCCTGACTCTTGTTGTACTTTACATATGGGACTCTGCATCCAGGGGGAAATGGAAGAAGTTGTTTTGGTTCTGAGCCAAGAATATTCAGAAACCTCTGGACATTCAGGCCTCACAAATTTCAAACTAAGAAAGCAGGAGTAGTGGGTTCCCAGCACATAATTACTTCCCAAGGCCACAATGGGCTTGTTGAGAAGAATACAGAAGGAATAGATACCTGGACTTCCCCACTGAATTCTGGGTACAGATATAATTTATTTAAAACTTCTCAACTGTAGGTATTGTTTATGGGATGGGAAAGTTGGCAGGAGTACCTGAAATCCCACAAGCAGCACCCAAGATGATTGAATTGGGCTTAAAGTGAGCAGGTCTTAGGAACCTCAAGGATTTTTTTTATTCTTCTTTTTCTAACCTAATAGAGTCATCCATTTTTGTAATAGGGTGTGGAGAAAGAAACAGCTGCCACAATACAATTAATTTTGATGGAGGAATCAGCTAGATGGTAAGTCATGTATTCACATTTGAACTCAAGTTGGTATAAGGACTATGGATACCCCAAACTCCAACAGAAACATAACCCCAATGCTGTTGATGTCACCGAAGAAATGAAGACAATAGTCCAAAAATTTTTGGCTTGGAAATAGCACTATTACAAGGTTTATCCATAACCATTCCTGCCTGATTTGGAAGCCAAATGGAACTTGGTGAATAACTACACTCTATTATGGAGGTTTCAATTTGTTCATAAAACTCCTGGCATTAGTGGTAGCCTATGACCATTAATTGAGTGGAGAAATTCTCAGAGAAGCCTCCAACTTCTCCATGGGAAATAGCTATATCAATATCAATCAATGACTATGTTTCTGTAACGTATTTATTATTATCTTCTAAATAACCTTGGGAGAGAACTACTAACTGCAGGAGAAAGCAAATTATATTTTGAGGATTACTCCTTTGTACAAGGAAAAGCTGGAATGGGAGTCCAGGGACCTGGGATTTCAATAAGCTACCTTGGAAAATGGAATTGGATCTAGGAGATTGAAATTGTGGCCTTGGGGCTTCCAAAAGAGCAATCCATTTTGAGGATGTCGAAACACCATGGCAACAAAGTCAGCCTATATATTTCTGACAGTCAGTAGGTTGTGGGACTACTGAAACATCCAGCCCTTGGTGAATTCTATTTGCTACCACCTCTGCCATGCTTCCTGTTCGAGAGGGAAGTAGTCTGGCATAACAGTTCAGCGCAGACTCTGGAGCCATTGTTGCCAGTGTTCAAATCCTATCTCCGCCATTCCCTGGCTATGGGACCATTGGAAGATTATTTAACATCTCTGTTTCAGTTTCCTCATATGTAAAAATAGATATATTATACCAATGACTCCATTTTAGCATTGTTGTGAGTCGCAACTTTATAAATGTAAAAGAACTCAGAACAAGCAAGAGCTCTCATAAGTATTATCTAGTAGTATTACTATTTTCATTTCCAGGGGCCCAAAGTACCAAAGCAAGTGGAGAAATAAGAATTGGGAACACTGGATACCTTGGCCAAAGTGTGCAGTGAGACTCTTAACTAGTAAGACTTCAGAACCAGAGACCTGAGCTGGATCCTCTTCTCTGCATTTTTGTTCCTGGCTAATAAAACTTGGAGGAGGGCCAGGAACATCAAAGTATTGCACACATTCCTCTCTGATGGGTAGGTCCCAACTTTCCCCTCTATATTTCTGGAAAGTCCTACCATAACTAACCAAAGTCAGTATAGGCATCTATGTTAGTTTCCTAGGACTGCCATAATAAATTAACACAAACTGGGTGGTTTTAAACAATAGAAATTTATTCTCCCACAATTCTGGAGGCTAGATGTCCAAAATCAAGGTATCAGTGGCACCATGCTCTCCCTGAAGGCTCCAGGGGAGAGTATGTTCCATGCCTTTCTCTTAGCTTCTGATGTTGCCGGCAATGGTTGACATTCCTGAGCTTGTAGACATATCACTCCAATCTCTACCTCTGTTGTCACATGGTATTCGCCCAGTGTGTCTCTGTCTCTGTGTGTCTTCTCCTCTTCTTACAATGAGACCAGTCCTATCGCATTAAGGGCCCACCATAATGACCACATCTTAACCTGATTACATCTGTGAAGATCCTATTTCCAAATAAGGTCACATTCAAATAAGGTACTGGAAATTAAGACTGAAACATATCTTTTGGGAGACACAACCCATGACAGGATCTAGGACAACAAACATTTTAGTATACCTGAAACAATTATGCCATCACACATACTGGATGGTGGAAAGAAGTAAACATTGAAGGGGAGTGCTAGAGTTCTCCCTGAGATGGCCCCAAACCGACCTCTCTAAGAATTCCTTTCAGACAACCTCTAGTTGGGGGCATAACTTAAGATAATCTTTGTAAAACACTGTTCTTGGTGGTAGTTCACAGCCACTCTTGTTGAGTTGAGGCCATTCTAACTATGAAGGAGGTTTTCCCCACCAACACCCTTACTGGAATTCATCCAATTAAGATATTTTGCTACTAAGGCAAGGGGGATACTTTCAACTAAGAAACACCCTGATAAACAGCAAACCTCACAGAAATGGATGGACAGTCACACATATCTCTCACATCCTCAATTCTGTGGACATCATAGAGACAATGAATCAGGTCTAAAGTTGATCTGCCTAAGGGCTGTCATGTCTTAGGGCTTAATTGGCCTAAATCCCTTCCTTTCATGTTGATAAACCTGAGAAAGCAAAAACCATACATATCAAGGCCTGGCTGACTAGCTTGTGTGGAGGCCTTAATACATTGAGAGTCCAAGAATGGGAGTCAGAGGTAAAACATAGTTTGGCAAAGAGTTACAAAAGTTAGTCCAGGGTTTTACATTTTAAATCAATAAGGTGTATGGTAGAGTCTAAGGTCCAGGCCAGGGCTCTACACAAGCCAAAGAGAAGGCCCTAAAATGATTGAAAGTTGGTTATGGCACATTTCTAGGTCCCATTCCTGTTCCCAAACTTGAGTGAGGGGTGGAAGATGAGGTAGCCTTTCTCGGTAATGTGGAAGCTCATACTGGGTGTATTCAAGTGGCATAAAAATATCCCTGGTTTGTCCATGCATTGCACTTAAAGAAGCACAGGCAGAAGCCCTCAATCCTTTCTCCAGGGGTTGAAACCAGGGATAGATGCAAGGTTCGTTCGTAGAATGCCACCTGTAGTAGCCATAAACATGTACCACTGAGATCTTCTGATGCAGGAAGCATGGTTGACTAATAGCCTCAGCTTCCACCCAACTTGGTCCACCACCAAGTTTACATCAAGACCATGCTTCCCCCAGGCTGCCAATAGCACTGACTGAACATGGTGCAAATACTAGTGCTGGCCCATTCTTGTGGTACACAATATTTCTCTAACCTTTCTGATGGCCTCAAACTTCCTTTGAACTGTGCTACAGACTGGAACTCTCTCTAGCCAATCCTTTTCCTCCCACTCTCCTTTCACTGGTGTCAGACCTACATTGTAATCTGAAAGCTCTCCCTTGCCTACATCTACTTCTTCCTCTTTGTCACCCACAGGCATTTCTCCCAATAAGTTTCTTGCAAATCTAATCCCATCTTGACATCAGATTCTTGGAACATTTGAATAGACATAAAGTATACTGTTGATGGGATCCAAGAAAGTAGATGGTCAGATGGGTTTCAGGGACTGGATCACTCACCACCTGTTGGGCAAAGAAGATGCCATCCTGAGTTGTAGATGGGAACAGGTATTCCTTTCCACAAGGCGGTAACACAAATGCTGACTCTTTCATCAGTAGTGACCTAGAAAAATGTCCAGTGGAAAGGAACACTATTGCAGGTATGATGATTCTGGCATTTGAAAGAAAGGTCAGCAAAGTTGGCTGTTTATTACTGATTTGTATTAATGTTCTACAAATGGATAATGAGATTGAGGGCTGTTAACAAGCAATTGACAGCTAAGTGTAAGAGCCAAAGGATCTTGTCGATAGCTTATAAAGACACACTTTTCTCCTTCAGTAGAAGAGCATGTAATAGGGAAGAACAAATATGACTCCATATTGGATCTGTTTCTTTTACTTTAACCTTTGTATTCTATTGCTTTTGCTACAAGTTAATCACTAAAGGAATGTTGCTTATAGCTTAAAGTATACATAATGCCCATCTCCCAGAACACTGCCTTCCCATGCCTGAGTGTTAAGCTGAAATACTCTTGTTTAAGCTCACAAGAAACATCCTGACCCGGGGCCACCTGTGAATGGCTGCAGGAAAGATGAAGTTAACACATCCCCTCCCCAGTCTGGCTGGAACCAGGAAATAGTTACAACTTATTGCCTTTCTTACTTTACCTCCTCACCTGCCCCTCTTTCCTCTGTAAAAGAAACTAGCATCCAAACTCAGGCAAGATGGTACTTTGGGACACCAGTCCACCATCTTCTTGGTCTGCTTTCAACTTTCAAAATAAAGTTGCTATCCCTTGCCCCAACAACTTGTCTCTTGATTTATTGGCCTGCTATGCGGTGAGCGGTAAGAGTGTGGACTCAGTAACAAGCAGACACATCAGAGGAGTAGACTCTAGACTTGATAGCAAAAGCCTCAAAATGATTAAATGTCTATCCCAGGCAAGTCTGTCATGCTAAAGTCAGAGCCCTGGCTGGAAAAACCTGGAACCTGAAAAGTAGGATGGAGACATCTGGATGGATACTTCTAAGATGTCGGCTCTGTAGAAACTGAACCCTCAGAAACTGAAGAGGTAGCTCACCCTTCCCTAGTAAGAACTAGCACATCTCTCATGCTAGAAGATGTCAACAAGTCCTCACCCCACAAAACAAATGGTTTCCCTTTCAGGAGCTGCCCCAATCTTTTCTCCTGGCTGCCAAGATAATAATCTTTGTTAAATCCCAGCATAACCCAACTGGAGATATGCTGGGCCTGATAAGGAAGGAAATAGATTGTACACTGAAGGAGCTGGAAGAATTAGCTAACACAGATTGGCATGAGCCAGTTTAAGTACCCCTGAGTACTTAGTGAGTACTTACTCAGTGACTACCACTGAGACTAGATTTTGAGCTGCTGGATCAATGTAGCTGGAACATAACATTGAAGAAGCAAGAATTTATCAATTTGAGGGTACTTTCTTAGGAGGTTGATTTAACACCCTGGAAAGCACCCCAGGGATGAGGCAAAGCCACTGCTGGGGTGGCTCTTAGAAGCTGGGAGTAGACAAAGGCTTATGCTGGCTGAAGTGGAAATGCCCGTGTTACTAGAGAGGCTGAAGGAATTGAACATGTTGCAATGGACAGACCTTGTGAGGTCAGAAATACTACCAGAAGATTATGTTCCATGGGGGGCCAAGAAAACTCACTATTCACCAAAGCCATCAGGAATGTACTGGTGAGAGGGGCACCAGCATCACTAAGAAGCTCAGGGGTGGCTCTCACTTGCTGGCTAGGGCTGAGGGTAGGAGAGGTGGTTACTGCTCATTAATGTCCATGGGAATCATGGAGCCTTGAATTAACAGAGCCAGGCGGCGGCAATTAACTGCCAGAAGCCAGGAGGCTGCAGTCACCATAATGACTGACAATATTTTTAAGTCAGAAGAGAAGCCAAGGGGGCTTGCTATGTAGGGTGTTGTGGAGATGGTGAACATGGCATGCTTAGGAGGCAAAATAGACAGGTAGTCAACAAAGACACTGCTTAGCACCTACAACCAGATAAAGCCACGAATAGAGGAGAAGGCTGAGTATTTGCCCCCATAAAAAGTGTGACCATAAAGGGGTAGCATGAGGGAGATCTTTGTGGTGCCAGAACACATCTTGATTGTGGTGGTGCTTATACAAATATATACATGTGATAAAATGTCATTGAATGATCCACAAGCATACAAAATAAACGAGTGCGTGCAAAAATTGGTAAAATATGAGTTAAGATCTGTAGTCTAGTTAATTGTGTTGTGCCAATTGGTTTCCTGGTTTTGACAATACACTATAAGCTGTGTAAGATGTCACCATTGATGGAAGCAAGGTGATGAGTATGTGGGACCTCTCTGTACTCTTTTTGCAACTTCTTGCAAGTCTAAAAGTATTTCAAAAGTTAAAAAAAAAAAAAAGAGTGAGCTTTGGAGCAAGTTCAACTCTCAGAGGCATATTAGCACAAAGAGTAATGGCCACCCTCAGGCTAGAAATGGTGATCTGTGTAGCTGTGGTTTGTCATGAAGCAATAGATACCTGAAAAAATGGAAAAATTATTGCAATTCCACATTTTCATGCAGGGCAACAACAAAGTGTATTTTGAATCCAAAACAAGGAAGATACTTGCACGTAGCTGAAACACTCACTGTATTTTGTTGTTCAGATATGATCAACCAGATTGCTTTTTACAAGCCGAGCGAGCAAACCAATGTCCAAACATGTAGCTTGGAAGCAACTTGGAAGAAAATCCCATGGACATTTCTTTTAAGAAATGCTACATCACCAACAATCTTGATGGCACAGAGGACAACATCGTGTGGGAAAACATGGACAATTCCAACTCTGAGCTGAGAAGTGATTCAGAATATTCAGGTTATAGATGTGAAGGAATTTTAGAAATACTTTAAGCAATTTATATTCTTTATATTTTTAAAGCACTCATAAGAGTTGATATCTGATATCTGATAAGATACTATGTCTATATAAGACTAAAATAAATCTTTCAATAAGTAAAGATTTTAAATTATAAGTGCAAAAAAAACATTATGGCATGGTTTAATTGGCAGCCTTTTTACTTTCTTAGTGTAGTGATACATAAAATAATGGTACATCTTACACTCAATGGCAGATTTGGTGAAATACAGTATCTGGGAATAGCCCTTAACTAGACTTGGGTGAATATCTTTGCTTCCTACAGCCCAGCTCTGACCAAGTCATTCACCTCTGACCTTTATACCTTGAGGATGCTCATGCCTAGATCAGGACCCCTGTATCAGCTACTCCTGGAATGAGGCAGCCCACCCCAGACAACTCTCACCTGACCATGATGTAGCTCCATTCAAGACCAGTCCTGCCTTCTGCTCCCCACAATGTGAAGCACTTATCCTCTTCAACCTCCTCCAATCCCCAGACTTGGACCTCACCTTTTCTCCATCAACACCCCACCCAGTTGCTCCAGCCTTTGGCCTGCCTATGGAAGACATTCACAACAAGCAAAAGAATCTGTGAGTCACCTCCAGAAGCCAACAAAGGGGAAAAAGGCCAAGGTTGACCATCATCACCCAGCTGCAGCAGCCATCTGGGAGCAGAAGCAGGTAGGGTTTTCGTCCCATCACATCACTGTGATCTGGCACTGCCAGAAGCTCTGGACAAAGCTCCTGGTTCAATCCAGGGTGAGAGAATGCTACTGAGGAGTGTGGGGGCACCTAGGTCTGTTTGGAAACTGTTGGGGTCTCTCTGGGGTCTCGCTATGGGCAAAGACCCACATCTTCATGGTGTGAAGAGCAGACTTGAGAGTTTTGATTTGGCAAACTTGTGTCATGGTGTGAAAGGCCGAAGTGAGAGCCCTGACATTTGTGTGGACTGTTGCTGTTTATAAGTGCCAAAGGAATGACTCCTGGCTGGCTCAGCTGCCTAATTGGGTGGGGGATTTAGTTTGAATAGAGTACAGGGGAACTTGGAAAAGAAGAATTTTTAGGGTGTGGCATTGTTCAATTGGGGCAAAATTCTCAAATTTTTAATTGGTTTGAAATTAAACATTTCCAATCAATAACTAGGATCTTTCAATAAATTTGAATGGTTTGGGGTTTAATTTTATGAGTCAAGTAGACTTGTTTCAGGTTTTTTGCAGAGTCGTTTCCTTGTTGTGGCTCTTTTGATATTATTATTTTTATTTCAATTTCATTTTAAGGTAAGTAATTTTATTCTGTTTGATTTCTAAAGTTTTTATAAGCCTTTTGAGTTTTCGAATTGGCTCAGAGCAAATATCTCCCAACTGTATTCATTTTTTTAATTAGTTTATTTATTTTATTTATCTTCATTTTTGGCTGTGTTGTGTCTTCGTTGCTGCTTTCTCTAGTTGTGTCGAGCAGGGGCTACTCTTTGCTTTGGTGCGTAGGCTTCTCATTGCGGTGGCTTCTCTTGTTGCAGAGCACGGGCTCTAGGCGTGTGGGCTTCAGTAGTTGTGGCATGCTGGCTCAGTAGTTGTGGCTCGTGGGCTCTAGAGCGCAGGCTCAGTGGTTGTGGCGCACAGGCTTAATTGCACCGCGGCATGTGGGATCTTCCCAGACCAGGACTTGAACTCTGGTCCAAGAATCCGCCTGCATTGGCAGGCGGATTCTTAACTACTGCGCCACCAGGGAAGCCCCGACTGTATTCATATTTGAACTATTTTATGTTACTGTTCTGGCATCAAAACACTTTTTCATTTGTGGATTCTTAAAAATTCACTTACAATTGAAACAATGATTTTGTTTTGAATGCTTCTTTCATATTCAGTAAGCTTTTCATTTTCACAATTTTATCAGTCTCTGATATTATTTTGATACCATACACTGTTCTATCAAAATTGAGGATGTGAACGTTCCTAGGCTTTCCATTTGGACATTTGATTAATTTTTAAATGCTCTGTGGCATTTTCTAAGCTTTAAAAAAATTATATATTTGCATGTATTTCAGAATTTCAGGAGTTATTTTCTTTCTATTAATTTTTAAAATTGAGATAAATTGACATGTAACACTGTGTAAGTTAAAGGTGTACAGTGTGTTGATTTCATATTGCTATCACTGGTTAGCTAACACCTCTATCACCTCACATAATTATCATTTCTTTTTTGTGGTGGGAATAATTAAGATCTAGTCTCTTAGCAAGTTTGATGATCATAATACAGTATTGTTGTCTATATTTACCATACTGTGCATTAGATCTCCAGAACTTATCTACCAGTTGCAAGTTTGTACCCTTAAACAACATCTCTCTTATTCCCCCACCCCCCAGACCCTAGTAACCACCATTCTACTCTCTGTTTTCATAAGTTCAGCCTTTTTAGATTTTACATATAAGTGAGATCATACAGTGTTTGTCTTTCTCTGACTTAACTCACTTAGTATAATGTCCTCAAAGTTCATCCATATTGTCACAAATGGCAGGATTTCCTTCTTTCTCATGGCTGAATAACATTCCACTATATATATCTCACATCTTCTTTATCCCTTAGTCCATTGGTGGACACTTAGGTTGTTTCCATATCTTGTGTATTGGGAATAATGCTGCAATAAACATGGGAGTGGAAATATCTCTTCAATATCCTGCTTTCATTCCCTTTGGATATATTCCGAGAAGTGCAATTACTGGATCATAGGGTGGTTCTACTTTTAATTTTTGAGGAACCTCCATACTGTTTTCCACAGTGACTGTGCCAATTTACATTCCCACCAACAGTGCAAGAGGGTTCCCTTTTCTCCACATCCTCACCGACACTTGTTATCTCTTGTCTTTTCGATGATAGCCATTCTAACGGGTGTGAGGTGATAGCTTGTTGTGGTTTTGATTTGCATTTCCCTGATAATTAGTGATGTTGAAGATCTTTTCATGTATTTGTTGGTCATGTGGATGTCTTCTTCAGAAAAATTCTTGTTTGGTTTCTCTGCCCATTTATTAATCCTATTGAGGATTTTGTTGTTGACTTGTATGAGTTCTTTATATATTTTGGATATTAACCCCTTATCTGATATATGATTTGCAAATATTTTCTCCCATTTTGTAGGTTGCAATTTTTATATTTTAAATCTCATTTATTTAAGTAAATTATTCCTGCTCTTTTTAGCGTGTTTTCGTGAAATTTTCAGTTGCAAGTTAGTTTAAAATGCATGCCTCCAATCACCAGTTAACACTTTTGGTTACTTTAATGTATCCTATTTAGATGTTAAAAAATAGGAGTTGGGACCTCCCTGGTGGCACAGTGGTTAAGAATCCATCTGCCAATGCAGGGGACACGGGTTCAATCCCCAGCCCCAGAAGATCCCACATGCCGCAGAGCAACTAAGCCCGTGTGCCACAACTACTGAGCCTGCGCTCTAGAGCCCACGAGCCACAACTACTGAGCCCACGTGCCACAACTACTGAAGCCTGCGTGCCTAGAGCCCATGCTCCACAACAAGAGAAACCACCACAGTGAGAAACCCATGCACCACCACGAAGAGTAGCCCCCACTCGCCACAACTAGAGAAAGCCTGTGTGCAGCAATGAAGATCCAACACAGACAAAATAATAATAATAATAATTTTTTTTAAAAAGCAGGAGTTGAACTATTCATACCACACAGATTATAGCACACTTTTATCATCACTCAGTACAGGCTATTCTCTTTTTTAATTTAATTTTATTTTTTTTCTCTTTTACCCCAAATCCCTACTCTCATTCTCCTCTCTCTACCACAGACACTCTAAATATTTTTGAAATATATCCTAGATGTTTGTATCTTTAAAAATATATATATGTATGTATGTATATTGTGTTGCTTGATGTCACAACTTTTTAATGCATTTTTTTCTCAAAAATCATTTTTCGGATTTTAGGGTTTTTTCCAGACAGTAATATTCACTTTATAAATCTAGCTTTGTTATATTTTTGATTTTATCATTTATGTCAATGCAGGCTTTAGTCAACATAATGTTCCCAGACCAATGACATTATATTGCTACTTTGTTTTGCTTTCAAAATTGAAGCTTTTATCTAATTGGGCTTGTTTCATATCATGAAAGGCCACTCTCAGTGTCAGGGACAGGGATGAGGGCTTTTCCCTGGGCAGGGAATGACTGGTAGTGAACTCTGTAGAGTGGCTTGCTGAATTTCTCTTCTAACCCTTCTCTGGTACGCCTTCTTTTATGACACAAAATAGCGCTAAAAGCTCTATTTTCTCACTCCTTTGAAACCAGGAAATGGATGTAATTTATGTTCTGCTAATCATATATACTCCTGTGAGAAGTGTCTTTGAAAATTTAGTCAAGTGGAGAGAGAGGTGGCAATATGAGAAGCCTCCATTCTGCTGCTGGCACAGGTGGCTCTGGAACAACAGATGTGATGGCAGCTTCCTGATCTCAGGAGCATAGCTAAGGTAGTATATTCCTAGAGTCAACGGTCGTGATGGCAGATTCCTGATTCCAGGATTGTGACTAAGGTAGTGTGATCCTGAACCCAGCTGTCAGGAAAGAAACTTCCTGATTCCGCAGCTTCCTGACTGTGGCAGAGGTAGCCTTCTTCCTAGTGGGGCAGTTCATTTTATTGTTCTAGGAGTCATTTCTGGCAGCTGAGCCTAGAAGTTGCTCCTCCAGCCCTTCTGATAATTTTGTAAGCACCTTATTCCCTCTGTTCAATCCATATCCTGTTAAAGTAACTAGAGTGATTTCTGTTATAGGCAACTGAACTTTGACTAATGCACATGCTAATCAAAATAAACTTCTTCCACAACCTAAGTGTCCAGCAACAGATAAATGGATAAAGAAGATGTCATGTATACACACACACACACACACACACACACACACACACACACAAAATGGAATACTACTCAGCCATAAAAAAGAACAAAGTTTTGCCATTTGCCACAACATGGATGGAATTGGAGGGCATTATGCTAAGTGAAATAAGTCAGACAAAGAAAGACAAATACTCTATGATATCAGTTATATGTGGAACCTAAAAAATACAACAAACTAGTGACTATAACAAAAAAGAAGCAGGATCACAGATACAGAGAACAAACTAGTGGTTACCTGTGGGGAGAGGGAAGGGGGAGAGGAGTAAGAGGTATAAACTATTAGGTATAAAATAAGCTACAAGGATACATTGTACAACACGGGGAATATAGCCAACATTTTATAGTAACTATAAATGGAGTATAACCTTTAAAAATTGTGAATCACTATATTGTACACAGGTAACTTATATAATGCTGTACAGCATCTATACTTTAATAAAAATAAATAAATTAATTTTTTAAAATAAAGTTCTTCCAATAGGAACACTCTACTGGGAATACCAAGACTAGTATCCTTTCAGACAACCACTCCCACAAGTTGTTCTTATTTTTAGGGACCTTCATTAAGGCATGTCAGGTACAGAGCCTCTTTCATCACTCACAAACCCCAGACTACTGACCAGATGAAAAGAGTCTATCACATGCAGATGGAGAAACTCCTTTCCTCAGGCAATTAGAACCCCTTATCTTCAATGGAATTTTCTTTTAGTTACTGCATCTCCCATCTCAGAATAAATTGACTTAATAGAAAAATGTCTCACTCTTTTTTGCTCAGGACCCTGACACCAGAGGTTCAGTCCAAAAAGGGAGGAGGTGGGGCTTCCCTTGTGGCGCACTGGTTAAGAATCTGCCTGCATGCAGGGGACATGTGTTCAAGCCCTGGTCCGGGAAGATCCCTCATGCCACGGAACAACTAATCCCGTGTGCCACAACTACTGAGCCTGCGCTCTAGAGCCTGCAAGCCACAACTACTGAGCCCACATGCCACAACTTCTGAGGCCCGCACGCCTAGAGCCCGTGCTCCACAACAGGAGAAGCCACTGCAATGAAAAGCCTGTGTACCGCAACGAAGAGTAACCCCGGCTTGCCACAACTAGAGAAAGCCTGAGCACAGCAACAAAGGCCCAACGCAGCCAAAAATAAACAAATAAATAAATAAATTGTTTTAAAAAGGGGAGGATGTGAGAGAAGCAGAGTGGTATCTACACATCAACTTTAGCAGGGCATCAAAAGAAAAAGAGCAACATTTGTAAGCTTCAAGGACTCGAGATGTGGGAGCTGGGCAGGCAGGCTCCGCCTATCTCTTTGGGGCCATCTGGAACTGCACAAGCTCTGGAAGGGTCAATCTGCTCAGCCCCTTCAAGGTGAACAAGGCTGTCTACTCACCAGCCCTGCTTCCTGTTTACCTGGCATCCTCACATCCATCAATTGTCCCATCAACCTGAGAAAGAGGAAGGCATGCTGCTGTGTAGAATGCTTGTATGTGCAATGCTTCCTGATGTTCGCTAAAGGCTTGATGGATTGGGAGGCCTCTGGGTAGCCCAAAGGAAAGTATGCAAAGGGTGCTAGGCCACACAGACAACTATACAAATGGTACTTCCACCAAATCAGGTCCTAACCAGCCCTTCCCCACCTCTGCATTCATAACATCCCCAGCTGTTCTGTTACTTATCTTTCTTCTGTATTTTTAAGCTTTACTTGTCTAGGCTGATACCCCTGTTTAACCTATACTCTGAGTTTTCTACCTTTTAATTGCATTTCCTAGGCTCCTATTAACTGCCTGCCTGTTAGGATTGTGTCTTTTCCAACTGATAAATTCCTAAACACCTTCCTTTGGGGCCCAGCCCTGGGTTTACTTGCCTGTGACCTTTCCTGAAAGGCAACCCTGATAGAACCTGACCCAGCTCAGACTGAGGGCTTACCAAAGAACACCAACCCCCCACCAGCCCCCAACCATCACCTCAGGCATTAGTTTTGTATGGCTTTCTGAAATGCATTTCAAAGTTAGAGGGTTTGGAAAGGCAGAGTGTATTCCAAGGTTAAGCTCTGTGTACAAGATTGATGATTGACCGGAGAAATCCCTGTACTGGTTAAAGTAATGCTAGCTACTGTAATAAATAAACCCTGAAACAATTTCAGTGGTTTAACACGATAGATTAGATTATTCTTGCTCCATAAACCCAGTGATGTTGTTCTTGCCTGGCGGTGGCCTCCTTCTATCCTGTGACCTCACCCTTCCCTAGGGCCCCAGGGTTCCCTCCATTAAGCTGGCAGATGGGGAAAAAGACCACGGAGAATGCACAGGCCCTTATTTGGCCATGCAGTTACTCATATTCTACTAGCAAGTACTAGTCACCTGGATGGGGTAGGGGAATGGGGGCCCTGAGAACTGTATCCCCAACTGGGCAGCAGCTCTTAGCCACAGTTCCATTGCCATAGAAAGAGAGCATGAATCTCAGGTGGCCACTGAGCCATCTCAACCACACACGCCTTATTCCTTTTCAAATAATTAGCTTCTAAATCAATCATAGCTGAAGATAAAATGTTAACTTCTATAAAAAGGCAGTGAGACAAAATTTCCTGGAAATAAATTCAAAATAAACCCTCTTAATATGTGAAAATTGGCCCGAAATGTATAAGTGGACTTGAAAAG
Organism: Lipotes vexillifer; assembly: GCF_000442215.2. Classification (NCBI taxonomy): domain Eukaryota; kingdom Metazoa; phylum Chordata; class Mammalia; order Artiodactyla; family Lipotidae; genus Lipotes; species Lipotes vexillifer. Next base: position 2,303,467 of record NW_006777287.1, on the reverse strand, counting down.
TTTTAAGACTTTTTCATGGTGCATAAAAAATAACACCCTCACTCTTCGCCAACATTTAAATAATTGGTCACAAAGGCTGAAAGGTAAAAATTATCAAAAGTCCCGAAGCTCCTTGATACACAAATTTTTCAAATACTTGGAAAACATTGATGATGAAATAATTGTTGACTTTTATGTTTCTTTAAGACAGAATGTGTGCTTATCCCTTCTGATAAGCTGCTCTTCTGGTTCTGGCAAAACTATCCCCAGCAGGGGTCTGCCCTCCTGAGTACATCTTTGGGGATCATGAAGCCCAGGCCCATTTCCTGGTGGTCAGATAGGCTCACATTCAAGGAGACTCCATCTGGCTCCTCCCCATGCCTCTCTGTCCTGTGGTCCTCCAGCTATGCACAGTAAATACCCTCCACCCTAGCCTAAACAGTGGGTGGTGAACACTAGGTCTTTTCATGCAAAGATATCCCTTCATTCACACAAGAGTGTCTATAAGCCACATGTCTGCTACCCTGACCCATAGGCTCTGTTTTTCTCTATATCTAAACCTTCAAAACAGATTTTGTTCATATTCCCCATAAAGAATCCATTCCCATCAAACAGTGAGGTTTGTAGAATTAAATTGTAGAAGACTTCCTAAGGGGAGATATGTTGGGGTTGGGAGTTGCTTCCATAGAATTTAACTAGCAAGTCGCCATTAGACATCTTTCTTCTCTCACATCTTTCTTTTTAGTCTCTAGCGATCAGCTCCCCCTCGTCCCCACTGCCTGCAACTCCTACCAACACCCTTCCATTTTCCCTGGCTTCATTCTCTCCTTCAGAGGATCTTACCCAGGTCCTCTTGATCTTTCCTCTTGCTCTTTCAGGGAAATTATCATCTCCTTTAGCTTCTCCTTCTAAACTTGTACACTCCATCCACTACTGAAAGGTGGCCTCACTCCCTGTGACAGATCATTAATTATATTAAGGTTAATGACTTTGTACCTAGCTCCCCATCCCACCCCCCAAAAAACCCTCTTCTGTTAATAGACCTACCCTCCTTAGAAAGTTGTGTGGTATTACATCTAATTTTCTCTTCTGCTACTTGTGCAGCATAAACATCCTGTTATTGTTCAGCTGATTTTTAGGGGAGACACTGTGTTTTGGGGCACTGGATCTGCAGAAGCCATTCAACTGGATATTGTCAGATATCGTGAGGGGAGGAAATAAAAATTATGGACCATATGTAAAACACATACGACATTATTTTCACCGAAAGCTGGTCAACGTGCCTACTCTTGTGACTGAAAATCAATGATTGACCCCTGAAACCGATCGGGCCGTAGGGGAATCCAACCCCCCACAGTTGTTTGTTTACTCCAGCTCTCAGAATCAGACAACTGCCCTGAAGTTCTACTAGATGAAGAAATGGTACAGTGGCACAGATTTATTTAAAAAGTGATTCTTTTTAAAACTGGTTGATGATGCATATAAAAATACTAAGGTTATATACATTGTAGAACTAAGAGTATCAAAGATTATGACCAGGGCAGCATGTCTGAGTTGGGTTACGTAAAAAAAGGTAAACAAAGATAATTTTGAAAAAAGACACTGCCTCAAATAGTACATGTGCCTAGGTGATTCCTAGGTCCCAAGTCTTCTATGGATCCTGGAAACGTCATGAGGTCCTGGTCCTGGGGCAGAAAGGCCGCAGGAGCCAGCCTATAAAGGTGGGGGCTGGGCTTGCACAAGAGGTTTCTTTCCTCAGCTATATCCTTCCAGTCTGGGAGAACTGAAGACCAGAAGAGCAGTCTTGAGAACTGACCTCCCTAAACTGCTATAAAAACAGACAGGAGCTTATTGGGGATGCCCAGCAATGAGAACAAAATAGGAAAGCTACCCTTAGGAAAGGGATTAGTTCTGAGCTAGAGCAGCCTCTAAAGGGCTCCTGAGAGTGGACTGCGGGCATCTCTTTGCAACTCCACATGCTGTTCATTACATTATGTTGGCAGCTTGAAATCAGCCCTAGTAGGAGCATTTACACCATGGAAATCGGGCAAATGCTACAAATCAAGGGTTTTCTCTCTCTGAGAGCTGTTTCACCGGTACACCACTGCCTGTGGGCATGTGTTTGTCTAGGGAGGAAACAGGCCTCCCCCATGCAAGCCCCTTTGAATGCCTAGCACCTACCCACCCACTACCTGGAGTGGGCATCTTCTATTGATATTTTCTGTCTGCTGCATCCCTACTTGTTTTCCTTTTGGTACTAACACCCCCTGTTCTTTTCCTTGATCCTGATTATTTATAAATTCCTGTTTTACTCCATGGATTCGCAGTGGGCCCACTCACTCTATGCATAAAGAAAAGTGGGGCATAACTGTACAAATAAAATCCAACCTGACCACGACATCAGGGCATTTTACTGCAGAACAAGGAAAGTTATGGTTCCATCACCTCCCATTGCCCTTATTAGTATAGATTACACCTACTGAGCCCTTACTGTGTGCAGGTGCTTTCCATGGATTTTCTCCCTCAATCCCCACAACCACTCTAGGAGTTGGGTGTAATTATCCCCCATTTTACCCATGGGGAAACTGAGACTCAGATCAGCTTCTCTAAGTGAATAGCTAAAGGATACATCGAGCCAAATCCCGAGCCTGAAGTTGAACCCAGGTCTGCATGACTGTAAATCCCATGTTTTGTAACCACTTCCTTGCTCCAGGCTCAAAACATTTATCAGACATCAGAAGACCTAAGATCTCAGGACTCAAAAAGGACTCAAAAAGCACTGTGGGGGAAGAGAGAAAGCGTTTGGGGACCGTTATCCTGCTTTGCCCAGGCTCAGTCTCATTATACTTCAGACAGTGTGTGGTGAGAGTGCTAAGGAAAAAGAACCAGCTGACGCGTGGGATTGCCAAGCAACAGCTTATGAAACGAACTCAAACCATGGCAACCAAACACTGCGGACCCAGCAATAGCCTCATTTCATTTACAAGAGTAAGAGGAGGGCATTGTCAACAACTGATGAGATAAATGAGAAGACTACTAGCTATGCAAGTACAAGGAATTATCATCATCATCATCATCATCATCATTATTTTTAGAGCACATGATACCAAATAATCTATGAAAACTATTCCTTGAAAAAATATAGGATTAATCACATCACTATGTCACATATAAACTGCGTACACATACTTTTTTTTAAATGAAAGCTTATTTATTTATTTATTTATTTATTTTTGGCTGTGTTATGTCTTCATTTCTGTGTGAGGGCTTTCTCTAGTTGCGGTGAGCGGGGGCCACTCTTCATCGCGGTGCACGGGCCCCTCACTGTCTCGACCTCTCTTGTAGTTGTGGCTCACAGGCCTAGTTGCTCCGCGGCGTGTGGGATCTTCCCAGACCAGGGCTTGAACCCGTGTCGCCTGCATTGACAGGCAGATTCTCAACCACTGCGCCACCAGGGAAGCCCCACGTACATTTTTTAAAATGTGTATCTCTGATACAAAAAATCTCAATCAATTGCCCATTATTTAATAGAGCTATTCATTTTGGGGTGGTAAGGAGGGCTAATACATGAATAGCCCTCATTTAAAAATCAATTTATTTACAAAGCACCTTCTAATTAATTCCTCACAATAACTCTGTGTGCTTGGTATTGTTTTTCCCACTCCAAAGGCAGGGAAAGCATGACATGGGGATTGTAAATGAGTTTTCATAGGGTGCACAGATAATAAAGCACAGGTCCAGGACACCCTCCTGCAAAAATGTTGTAAGTCTCAGAACCCTCTGAGAATCTGATCACATCCACTGCCCCTCTTCCTTGAAAATTGCACAAAAATCAACTTATAGACTACAGTTTACCTGTAATTCAGTGGGACTCATGGTTCCCGCTGATGTACATCCATGTATTCCAGCTGGAAGAAAAATATTCATTTGTTTTTCTCCATGCTACACAATGCTCTCAGGGTCTTTTTATTTCTTTTCTTCAGTGCTTACATGAAGCCTACCCAAAATTCAGAGGGTTGTTAGCTAGAAGCCACAGAGAGGGTTAGCAGCTGCAGGCAGAATGGATTGGACATCACTGAGTTGTTCATAATTTCAATCTGCCCCAATTTTGGTGCCTCAAAATTCCATCCTGATATCACCTTTTGTGCACCACCTTGCAAGGCACGTATCCACCAGAAATGTAGGAACCTGACATCTTTCTGTGAACAACTAACCCCAGAGCCAGTGGCTCTGTCTCTGCCTGGATGTGTTTTGTTCACCTGTTGTGACCTGGACATTGTCTCCGTGCTATCAGGAAACCTCATGACTGTTCCCGTAATGGGAGGAATGGAGTCTTTACTTGATAGTGACTACCACACCAGTAGGGCAGTGTATTTTTTCTCAGAGGACCTAAAGTGGTTTGCTGAGGACCCACACCAGGCAAACTCTCCACAGACTCTTTTCCTCTCTCAGTCCTAAGGCCCAGACTAAAAGCTAATTGAGTGGCCTTTCTGGTACTCCAGTTCATGCAATTGTGATATTTGCAGATGAGAAGGAACCCAAATCCTATGGGGGTGGGGGTGGTGGGAAAAGACAGAGAGAGAGAGAGAGAGATCAATCTGCTTCTCCTTAAGGCTTCAGTGGAGTCTGAAATGAGGTGGGGGATAGAGTCCCCTGACCTTGGATGTCATCAGTATCTCCCTGCCTCCCTCTCAGCCCTCCCTTCAGTGTGTGGCATTTTTATCTAGTCTGGGATGGCTGGAAGCCTTTGGACAGACCACATATTCTTCTATGCCTGTAGATAGCCCGGGTCCTTATCTCTTAGTATTCAGAAGACCTAAGATCTCAGGACTCAAAAAGCCTTTCTTACAGTCCTATTTCCTCTGTTTAAATTTTCTGAAATCTCTTCTGAAACTCAAAAGCTGATCTTGGGCTCTTTGAGTCTATTTGCATTTCTGCTAAAGTAACTCTACCCTGGGGCAGAAGCCTTGGATGTGCTGAGTCTGAGGCAGGGCCGGGAGTACAAGGGCAAGCTGGAGCTGAGAGGGAAAAACAAAGGTTAATAATTCACAATGTCACACTTTCACAGAAAGAAAGAGAAATAAGTTTGTCAGTAAAGAGATAGGGTTCAAAAGGAAAAAAAAGACCAAGGTAAATTCTAAAAGTGATCCTCTACCTATTTTATTTCTCCCCCAAGAGGAAGCTCCATGTGGAAACAGGAGATTTTAATCTTGTTTTGCCCCCACTGGATGTCCTGTCTCCTAGCCCACTAGCCATTATGATCTGGAAGGTATTGTCTTCCACAAGGGTTATGTGCATTCTCTCATTTAAATCTGTAAGATAGTGCTGTTATGCCTATAAGCAGATGAAGAAATGAGAATCAGAGAGAAATAAATAACTTGCTTTTGGTACATAGCTAAGAATTTAAACTGGAATCTACTTTCTGCCAAGCCCAATGCTAATAATCACCACAGCCTAACAGTTTATTTGACCTTGACTCCTATCAGGGTTGGAGGGGTGGGGAAGGAGACAGCCTGTGCAGCCTCAAGGTTAGAGTGTGTCTGGAGCATAAGGGCCTTTTTGTGCACTGGGCCCTGGGACCAGTTGTCTGCGAAGTCCGAGACATTACAAGCACTAGAGGGGCCACACACTATTGGAAGGTGGTGCCGCCTATCACTCATAATGTCACCTTCTTTTAGTATGCATGGGTGTGCAGAAAATAGTTAATACAGCAGACCTGAGACCTTGAATTGACTTTAGACAACCTTGAGTTGTCTTTAGAAAGGCCTGCTTTCAAGATTGGCCATTGGCTGGCATCTGGGAACTTGGCAGTTGAAGGCAGAATACTATCTGCCTAAAGATGTCCACGTCCCTGGAACCTATGAATATGTTACTTGGCAACATATTCAACATATATGGCAATGGGATATTGCAGATGTGATTAAAGTTAAGGGGTTTGAGATGAGGAGATGATCCCAGATTATCTGGGTGTGCCTAATCTAATCACGTGAGTCCTTAAGAGTGGAGAAACTTTCCCAGTTGTGGCCAGAGAGATGAGATGATGGAAGAGGGGTCAGAAAGATGTGCCTTGAGAAGGATTTGACTCTGCTCTGGCTTCTAAGATGGAGAAAGGGGCCATAAGCCAAGGAATGTGGTGGCCTCTAGAAGCTGGGAACAGCCCTCAGGTTACAGCCTGCAAGAAAACAGGGACCTCTGAACTGAATTCTGCCAACAACCTGAGTAAGCAGGAAACAGACCCTCCTCTAGGGCCTCCGAAAGGAATGCAGCCCTGCTGACACCTGGAATTTAGCCTGGTGAGACCTGTACTGGACTTCTGACCTACAGAACTCTAAGAGAATAAATTTGTATAGTTTAAACTTCTAAGTGTGTGAAAATTTGTCGCAGCAGCAATAGAAAATTAACACAGCACCCTACCCGTTCCCTAATTGATAAGTGTGGTTCTCTGTGCTTAACCTGGTTGTACAGTCATTTATGCCGAACACCTGCTTTCTTTCTAAGAGTCTGGAATGTTGGTACGTGCTAGGCAGAGAGTGTCTAATGACCATCCCCCAATAAAAAATTTAAAAAAAAAAACTCTTGGACACTGAGTGAGCTTCCTTGGGCAAAAACATTGCCCACATATTGTGTGTTTTCATTCCTGGGGAAGAGTGGACTTGATGTGCCCCCTCACAGGAGGAAGAGAGCAGAAGGAAGGAAGGAAGGAAGCCTCCAGACCCTACCTGTGTCTTTTTGTCCTTGCTGATCTTATTGTAGATCCTGTTGCTGTAATAAACCTTAGCTGTGAGGACAATTACATACTGAGTCCCTCGAATCCTTCTAGTGAATCCACTGAATGTGTGAGTGGTCTTGGGGACCCCCAAAATGATGAGGGATGACAGGCGGCATTTTGAGTGGCCAGGAAGTTCCAAAGGGCTATAGAAGATGGGATCTGAAGGCAGGCCTTTACATTCCATGTCTCACTCAGGGCTGGTGACTGGTAGAGGCAGGGGCCCTGCACGACTGGTTTCTCTGTTGCCGAGCAACAGTGGTATTTTCCAGAGCAAAGGGGGGGGGGGCGGGGGTCCAAACAGGAAGGGCTATGATCCACCACAGCAGAGGCACACCTGCTCCCTCTGCTGGTCTGTGCCTTTCAACAGTCTCAACCAGAGATGGGGACTCACCACTCAGTGATGAGTAGAGCAAATCCCATTTGAAGCCACTGGCTAAGCCTAGCACTGGATGTCAAAGTTCAATTCCAACAGGCCTTCAGACCCAGCCAACTTGAGCAATTCCACTGCATACTGCATGCATTCCTCCTGAAAATGTTTTTTTTAAGGAATCAACTCCCATTTATTCAACTAATTTTTCACAAGCGTGCCAAAGAAATTCAATGAAAAAAGAATAATCTCTTCAACGAGTGAGGCTGGACAATTGATATATGGAAAAAAGTGAACCTCAATTACCTGGGTTTGCCAGCCTCCATGGAAATATGTTCTGAGAACAGAATTTTTTCAAGAAAGTACCTAGTTGGACAGTAAAATCTGGTGGCACACACTTGGTTGTCCTTTTCCTCTGAATGGAGACACTGAATGTGTCTGCTTGGGCAGAACCCTCCTGGAGGGGAATCAGAAACTTTATGTGAATCTGCAGTTTGGTGTGAGTGAAGCTACCTCTCTCTGGATCTCCCTTATCTAACAAGACATTCCCAAGACAGCATCTTTCAGGCCTCTGCTGAGATTACGAGCCCTAAGAGTCACTGAAAATTTACAACTCATAAGGAAAGTGGCCAGCTTAATCTGTTCCTTCATTGCATCGTTCCTTTAATCATGTATGGAAGCACTGAGCTAGCTACTAGGGATACAGTGGTAAACCAGGCAGACATGGTCCCTGCCCCCATGGAGGGCCCAGCCTAAAAGAACCATCCCATCTGGTCTCACCATGATCTGCCCCCTGGATAATCAGTATGGACTCTGACCACAGACTCAGGCAGACCTAAATTCCTGGTAGTGCCTGGACCATATCTAGAACCTGTTGCTAGACAGGAAGGGACATGGTTTCTGAAGTACACACACTCAATATCCTCTCCCTGGGGACAGAGCGTCACCCCTGCCCTGCCCTATCCAGCCTCTTCTGAAAAGCCTTTCTAAACTTGCAGAATCCCCACACTAAGAGTTCTGCCTCCGTAAGGTGGAAACCAGAAGTCAGCGGAGGGAGAGGTGAGAGCCCTGGGCTCCACTGATCAGATGTTCCCCATCAAGACTTCAGGTCAGGACTTCCCTGGTGGCACAGTGGTTAAGAACCCGCCTGCCGATGCAGGGGACACCAGTTCGATCCCTGGTGTCCCACATGCCACGGAGCAACTATGCCTGTGTGCCACAACTACTGAGCCTGCACACCCTAGGGCCCACAAGCCACAATTACTGAGCCCCCATGCCACAACTACTGCTCCCACGTGCTGCAACTACTGAAGCCCACATGCTCTAGGGCCCGTGTGTCGCAACTACTGAGCCCGAGTGCTGCAACTACGGAAGTCCATGTGCCTGGAGCCCATGCTCCGCAACAAGAGAAGCCACTGCAATGAGAAGCCCACACACCGCAACAAAGAGTAACCCCTGCTAACCGCAACTAGAGAAATCCTGTGTGCAGCAACAAAAACCCAATGCAGCTAAAAAAAAAAAAAAAAGACTTCAGGTCAGCTAGAGATTATCATACTAAGTGAAGTAAGTCAGAAAGAGTAAGACAAATACCACATGATATCACTTACATGTGGAATCTAAAATATGACACAAATGAACTTATCTAAGAAACAGAAACAGACTCACGGACATAGAGAACAGACTTGTGGTTGCCAAGGGGGAGGGGTGGGAGAGGGAAGGATTGGGAGTTTGGGATTAGCAGATGCAAACTACTATATATAAAATAGATAAACAACAAGGTCCTACTGTATAGCACAGGGAACTATATTCAAGAATGGAAAAGAATATAAAAAAGAATACATATATGTATAACTGAATCACTTTGCTGTACACCAGAAACTAACACAATGTTGTAAGTAAACTATTCTTCAATAATTTTTTTAAAAAAAGACTTCGGGTCAGGAGAGAGAAACAAGTAAGGAGACAATCATCCAGTGGAATCCATGCCAGGTGAAATGGTAGAGCATGGCTGAGAGATGCCGAGTTTTCACAAGCCACTGTAGTAGATGTTCCAATGGCACAGTCCTGGGTTCAGCCTCAGCAGTACCTGTCCCCAGAGGAGGTGGATTGCACCAACTTCTGACTGCCTAGCCCCCAAGCGAGATAGTCTCACCTGTTGGAGATTTCCTTGTACTCTACCTAATAGCAGTTTTAAAAAATCCCTTTTCTACCTGAAGAAGCCAGAATGGGTTCTGTCACTTGCAACTAAGAAGGCTGATGGATAAAGAGAGGCTTGAAAACGAACAGAAAACCAGTCAATGCGCTGTTTCTCATCGACACTTTCAGGGCTGGGAATCCAAATGGGAAGCAATAAGTAGAGGACAATAAGTCTCATCCAGCTACCTATTTAGAAAGTTGTTTGTTTGTTTATACTCTTTTTCAATTTTAAAAGTCATAGGTCCGGCACCCTCACTAAGGCCAGAACTCATACACTCACCTACCCAAAGGGTTGAAGAGATGCTTCTTATTGGCATTGACATTCCTGCATGGCATACACTGACCACAAGGTGGCAAAAGAGATTATCACATCCAGCCATCCTGTCTTCCTCCGCATCATTATTGCACTAAAGAGAACATTTACTGAGCACCTAGTGTGTGCCAGGAACTGTTCCAAGGGGTTGAATGCATTTGGTAATTTACCCCTCACAGTAATGCTGTGAAATAGGTACCATTTCATATGTGAGGAAACAGGTACGCAGATATGTCTGTGTGTCTGTCTATCCTCTAGCTCATCTTTTATTTATCTATCTGTATATCATTTATCTATATCCATTTTCTATCATCTGTATTTACAGATCATTTATCATCTATATCTTTTGATTTAAAGTTTTCTTTATTATAAAAGTAACACATGCTCATAGTAAAAATATTCAAACGATAATGATTGGTAAGAATTTTTAAACTCTCTTCTCCCTTCCAACCACCCCAGTTACACTGCCTAGTGATAACTACTGTTAAGTTTCTTGTGTTCTTGTCCATAAATTTACATAGAAATGAAAATTATGTACTCTTCCATAATCATATACAATGAATATGCAAGCATATTTTTATGTATATCCTGCACACACACATACACGGAACCATATCCCACACACTGCTCTACAGCATATACCTCTGTTTAGCACTTCATCCTGGACATCAGATGCAAGCTGAGGCCACTGTTCCTAAGGACCTTGGGTGTGACACTGGCTGCACTCTCCTGTGCACTAGAGAGCAAGTAGTGTGGTCTGGTGTGCTTGAGCCCCAGGTGACAGTGAGTACTGGAGAGGAAGGGAGTTGACAGGCAGCAGGGTGTGGGGAGATGTGATGGGGTGTGAGGCAAGTCTGTGAGTGGATCACAAGTGGCTGGCCCTCACTTCTAGTGCAGTCAGGCCTCTATCCCTGGTCCTAGAAAAATTCACATTTGGATACAACCAACATTCACTGTGCCTTTAGAACAGGCCTAGCTCTTTCCTTTGCACACTGACATTTTTCATCTCATTTAATCTCTGTGGAATCCCTGTGAGGTAGGAATTATCTCTAGTTTACAGGCAAGAAAGCTGACACTCAAAGAGGATCATCTACTTATTACAGTTAGACACATAGCTTTTAAGTAGAACCACAAGCCAACTCAGTTCTTTTGATTCTCATTGAGGGCACTGTCCACAGCACTTCACGAAAGGCTGCTGGGGAGAGATTACCTTGTATCTCATGCGGTATTCCGGGAGTACAGGCTTTGTGTCCCCTTATACAACCCTGATTTTCCTCCCTTGTACTTCCCTTCATCCATGTATCCTCCCCCAGCCCTGCGGGGCCAGGGACGGAAGGGTAGCCAAGTCCAGAAACGCCCCTGGGGCTGGGCAATGGCCCCCCAGAGGCCGGGTCCTGAGGAGCGCTGGCAGAAGCTGTGATAGGCCATCATCTTTGAGACTGAGCGTGTCCCCATCCCTGTCCCAGGCACTCCGCCCACCCCAGGTTCTGCTCTGCCCCATAAGGATGAAGCCCCAGCTCCATTCTGGGACAGGCCTGGACCCCAGATCCAGAGGGGTAGAGCTCCCAAGGCCACCGGGCCCAAAGAGGCACGCCCCACGCCCATCTTATCGGTGCTCTGCACAGTCTGTGCCTGCTCCTCGCCTCCTCTTCACCTTTTCCTCGGGCTCCCAAGGCCAAGGGTGGGCTGACGGTTTGGCAGCCAGCCTTTTGGCCCAGCAGACGCTGAGCCGCCCTGGGAGCAGTGGGAGGAACAAGGCACAACAAGGCCATGCCTGCTGCTGGCATCTCCCCTACAGCTGAGAGAGGGGCCTGAACTACAGGACACTGTCCCAAGACCCTCAAGCCGTAGCAAAGACCCGGGTCGGGCAGCAGGTGGGAGGGGCGGGGAAGCAGCTTCCATCTGTGGAGCTACCGGTCGGGGGAGTGGGCGGCCACGCGTCTGGGAGGCGCTGCTGCGCTGAGGGCTGCTGGCAGTGGGCAGCAGCAGCACCAAGGGGCCCACGAAGACTGAGCCCAGAACAAGCGGCTTAGGTCTTGGGCAGCTGGGGGATGTTGGGAAGCGACCGCAGGTGCTGGTCCCGGGGAGTGCAGCCCAGTGCAGGCGTCAGCACAAGGCTCAGGAGAAGCAGATAGCCCATGCTCGAGAGTCAGGGAGACTGTGTTCCAGGAAGAGTCTGGCCCCTGAGTCCTGGTGAAAGCTGGCCTTGGCCCAGTACACACTGCACTGCCCGGCCCGTGGGGCTGTGCTGCCCGATTACATTGTGGCAGAGTTCTCCCTGGTTAGCGGGGGATATCACCCCTCCACCTGGCCCCTTCCTCAAGGTAGGGGGACGTGCCTAGGCCTCCTGGGGTCAGCAGCAGGAGGTGGTTGTCAGGAATCAGGAGCCCCTAAGGAGGATAGGATGCTGGTTCCCATCAGGTTGCCTCTGTACTGGTACTCCCAGAGTGCCGGGAGGGTTGCCACCCCTCAGGTGAGGTAGACAGACAGGGGGTGCCATATCCTCCATGCTCTGGGGTTTTGTTTCACACAGCAGGTCAAGAGGGACAGAACCACCATAGATGAGGTCCCAAGTGCTGCCCTGGTGCCTCCTCTTCCTAAGTCTACTATTGCTTCAATTTCTTGAAGCACCCCAGCATCTTTCCAACAAATGCCTGCCCTTTGTGGCCTGCAATGAAACACTGAAATTGGTTCCCTGCTTTCAAGAGGCACCAGTTTAATGGACTCTTCCCATCCATCTGGTATTTCTCTCCTGCCCCCAGAGGACAGATAACGGAAACTGAGCATAGCATCCAGGTCATATTAGGTTTCCTTGTATCTTACAGCAATCCAGTGCGTGGTGATGGATTGGGAGGTGTAAAAACCTGAAGGAAGGACCAGTATCAGTGCTAGGTTACCCTAAAGACCAACTAAGCAAGTGTTTAGCTCACCAGCAGGAAGGGGGCTCCCAGCAATGAGAAAGAGATTGTTAGAAACATTTGATACTTGAATTTGACATTCAAAGAAACAGCAAAATCAACATCATGGGGGAAATATAAAAACTTTACCATCAATTTTTATCATGAAATATATTGATACATGGCAAGTGTAAATGAGAGCACTCCATAATCTTTCTGAGCCTCAGAGCCTCTAAGGAACTTAATGTGACCCTGGAAGAATGTCTTCAGGCCTGGCTGTACCCTGGCCAAGAAAGGGAATCAAATGAGAGCTCCTGCTTCCCCTGACAGGGGTTCATGTGCACCTCAGGACACAAGATGGCTGCAAAGTAAGTGACCACAAGCTTCTCTCTGAAAAATTTTAAATTTAACAAAAGATCTTTATTACTTTAGAAAAGCAAATATAACCATGGTTAAAATTCAAAAATCATAACAGGGTATAAAGGAAAAAGTAGAAGTCCTCCTGTCTGCTTTCTAATCTTACCCATTCCTCTACTCAGAGAAATTTACATAGCCTTCATGTTACTGTGGAAAGGTGTCCTGTTCCTATCCATAGCCAACCCCTCCAATCGTGCTTGGATACCTCCCCTATGGCCTTATCCTTCCATCGTCTACTGGACCATTCTCACCAGCACACAAACATGCCTTAATATCACTCTACAAAAAAATAATACCCCCTTGACCTTGTGCCGGCCTCCCAGCTAAACTTCCATTTCCTTCTTCTTTACCATCAAAGCTCCTCAAAATACATTTCTATAACATCAACAAAACCAAAAGACAACCTACTGAATGGGAGAAAATATTTGCAAATGATATGACTGATAAGGAATTAATATCCAAAATATATAAACAGCTCATACAACTCAACATTAAGAAAGAAATAACCCAATTAAAAAATGAGCAGATCTAAACAGACATTTCTCCAAAGAAGACCTACAGATTTGTAACAGGCACATGAAAAGATGCTCAACATCACTAATTATTAGAGAAATGTAAATCAAAACAATAAGCTATTAACTCACACCTATCAGAATGACTATCATCAAAAAGACCACAAATAACAAATGCTGGCAAGGATGTGGAGAAAAGGGAACCCTCTTTCACTGTTGGTGAGAATGTAAATTGGTGCAGCCATTACGGAAAACAGTATGGAGGTTCCTCAAAAAACTAAAAATAGACCTACCATATGATCCAGCAATCCTACTCTTGGGTATTTAACAGAGAAAAATGAAAACACTAATTAGAAAAGACACATGCACCCCAATGTTTATAGTAGTATTATTTACAATAGCTAAGATACAGAAGCAAACTAAGTGTCCATCAACAGATGAATGGATAAAGAAGATGTGGTATATAATTACAATGGAATATTACTCAGCCATAAAAAAGAATGAAATAATGTCATTTGCAGCAACATGGATGGACTTGGAGGGTATTATTCTTAGTGAACTAAGTCAGACAGAGAAAGACAAATGCTGTATGATATCACTTATAGTTGGAATCTAAAAAATACAACAAACTAGTGAATATAAGAAAACAGAAACAGAGTCACAGACACAGAGAACTAATGGTTACCAGTGGGGAGAGGGAAGTGGGAAGGGGAAAGATAGGTGTAGGAGATTAAAAGATGTCGATTACTATGTATAAGATAAATAAGCTACAAGGATATATTGTACAGCACAGGGAATATAGCCAATATTTTATAATAACTATAAACAGAGTATAACCTTTAAAAATCATCAATCACTATGTTGTACACCTCAAACTTACATTGTACATCAACTGTACCTCAATAAAAAATACGTTTCTATAATTACTATCTCCACTTGCTCACCTCCCATTCTCACTTAATCCTCTTCAGTCAGGCTTTTCTCTCTATAACTCCCACTAAAATGGCTCTTATCAAGGTCTCTGGTGACATGTCTTGCCAAACTAACCATAAATTTCCTTATACCTTTCTTGCATGACCTCTCACCAGCATTTCAAATTGTTGACCGTTTATTATTCCCTTAAACACTTTATTTCCTTTAGATTTTGATACCCCACCTAGTTTCTTCCTACCTCTCTGGCAGTCCTTTTTCTCAATCCTTTTCTTTGTAGGTTCTACCTTTTGTAGAGTGCTCCAAGGCCCTGCCTGTGGCTCTATTCTCTCTATGTAATCTCTCCCTAGATGAGTTCCTGTGGACTCATAGCTTCAAATGCTATCTATAACCTTAATGAATTTCAAAGTTACTAAATTCATTATATCCAAATGCCTACTGACAACAGGACAACAAGACAATAGGCAATAAGTAACACATTTTAAAGAGCAGGAGATAATACATCTCCTCACCTTGCTAGCCTAGCCAGTCTACATAAAGACAAGATGAGTAGAAGTTTGAAAAGTCCTTAAACAGGGATTTGTTGAAATAAAATACCTAAATTGTGAGTTGTCAACTTAGTGAGGGCTGATGTAAAATGAATCCTCTCTACACTAAGTTGGAGGGAGGGTAAATTACCCACCCCATTTGAAACCAAATGAATTGGGATCCAAGAGATACACTGATAGCCATTTGAAATATATTTAAAAGGGAAGGCTGGCATCCCACCAGCTGTATGCTCACTGAGTTGTAGAAAATCAGAAACCCATTCTAGTGCTGCAACCAGAATGAAATGTGATGACCAAGTTTTTAGAGCTTGAAGTATATCCCCTGGAAACAGGAACCTGGTTTTAGCCTAGAGAAGTTTCAGAGAGAAAGGCTTGTAGAGCTGCCAGTGACAGCTGGGAGAAAAGAAACCACAGCCTAGGAACATGCTCTACTACCACTATGTGAGTATGAAAAGAATGAACTAGTTTCCTGTAGGCCAAGTGGAGGCTGAGGAAGGCAGCAAGACTTGAGCCATTGCCCAAGGGTTCCTTGCCTTGTCAGGGCAAGGGGACCACAGCACTAAAATCTTGTGAGGTGTAGGAGCAGGACAGGAACATGAAGTTAGGCAGAGTACACCACTCACATTCAACAACTGAATACACATTCTTTTCAAGCACGTATGGAATATTTTACAAAAATTGACCATATGCTGGGTCATAAAACACATCTCAACAAATTCCAAATAACTGAAATACAGTGTATATCCTCTCACACATAATTGCACTGAAAGGAGTATGTATTGAATATGTTGTTGAATACAGAGTTTTATATATTTCCATTAGATAAAATTTGCTAATTACGACATACAAATCTTACATATCCTTACTGATTTCTCCTTGTGGTTTTGCCAATTTTTCCATCACATTTTGAAGCCATGCTATTAGGTTCATATTTAAAACTGTTAAATCTTCCTGATAAATTCAATTTTTCTATACGAGGTATCCCTTATTTCTAGAAATGCCTATTTATCTCAAAGCCTATTTTTAGTTATTCTGTATAGAATATCATTTGCCCATCCTTTTATTTTCAACTTTTCTGAATTCTTATGTTTTAGCTGTATCTCTTCTAAACAGTTATATCAGTTATTTGTGCCGCATAACAAAAAGTTAGAAAGTGCTCAAATGTTTAAAAGTTAAGAAATACACTTAGAAGTAATCCAAAGTCCAAAGAAATCAGAATGAAAATTAGAACATACTTTGAGTTGAGTAACAAAAATACTACATATCAAAACCTATTTAGAGATAATATTATAATTTTAAAGTATATCTTTAAAAGGATGAAAATTAATGAGCTGAACATCTTAAAGAGTTAGAAAAAGAACAGCAGATTAAATAAAGAAGAAAAGAAATAATAAAGCTGAGAAATGAAGCAGAATAGGGTCAACATAGCCAAAAATTGGTTTTATTTTGAAAAGACTAGAAAAAAAATCAGTAAACCTCTGGTGAGGCTGATTTAAAATGCAAGAGAGAAGGCACAACTTATCAGTACTAAGAATGAAAATGGCAGTATCATTACAGATTCTGCAGACATTAAGAGGATAATGAGAGGACATTATGGACAACTTCGTGTAATGAAAATTTAGATAACATAGCCAAAATCCTATAAAAATAAAACTTACCCAAACTGACTGAAGAATAGAAAATAAGATATCGATTCATTATTAAAAACTGTCCTAAAAAGAGAACTCCAGGCCCAGATGGCCTCACTGACAAATTCTATCAAACATTTAAGAAATATTTCCAATGTTAGATGAATTCTACCAGGAAATAGAAAAAGAAGCTATCTACATCAACTCACTTTATAAAGCTAGAATAACCCTTGATATCAAAACTCAATATGGAGGGACTTCCCTGGTAGTCCAGTGGTTAAGACTCTGTGCTCCCAATGCAGGGGGCCCAGGTTTGATCCCTGTTCAGGGAACTAAATACTGCATGCTGCAACTAAAGATCCCGCGTGCCACAACTAAGACCCAGTGCAGCCAAATTAATTAATTAATTAATTAATTAAAAAAACAATACGGAGAGTACATTAAAAAATTATGGGCCAGGGCTTCCCTGGTGGCGCAGTGGTTGAGAGTCCGCCTGCTGATGCAGGGGACACGGGTTCGTGCCCCGGTCCGGGAAGATCCCACATGCCACGGAGTGGCTGGGCCTGTGAGCCATGGCCGCTGAGCCTGCGCGTCCAGAGCCTGTGCTCCGTAACGGGAGAGGCCACAACAGTGAGAGGCCCATGTACCGCAAAAAAAAAAAAAAAAAAAAATTATGGGCCAATCTAACTCATAAACAAAGATGCAAAAATCCTAAACAAAACATTAGGAAAAGGAATCCAACGATACAGAAAAAGGACAATATATCATGACTCAAATTGGGTTTTTTTTCTAGGAATGCCACATTAACAGATTAATGGAGAAACATCGTAAGATCGCCTCAATAGACGAGGAATGAGTGTTTGATAAAACTCAACAAATATTCATGGTAAGTACTCCTAGCAAACTAGGAATACAAAGGAACTTCCTTAATCTAATAGAAGAGATCTAATAAAAACCTGTAGTATACATCATAGTGAAATGTTGAAAGTTTTCCCTTTGAGTTCAGGAATATGACAAAGATGTCTACTGTCATCGCTTCTATTCAACACTGTACTGAAAGGGTCCAGCCAGTGTCATAAGGTAAGGCAACAAAAGGTAGAAAGATTTAAAAGGAAGAAACAAAACCGTCATTATTTGCATACAGTATGATTGGGTATGTAGAAAATCCAAAAGAATGTAGACATAAACTGTTAGTATAAGTTTAGCAAAGTTGCCAGACATAAAATCATTATACAAAAATAAATAGCACTTCTACAGACCAGCTCTAAACATAACATGAAGAGTCTTTTGAGATACCACTTACAATAGTATCAAGTTCCTAGGAATAGACTGAACCAAAGATGGGCATGATTTCTTCCGAGAAAACTGTAAAACTTTATTGAGAGAATTTAACAAGCCAAATTATCAATATAACAACAGCATTTATGGCTTCAGCTTGTCTTCTTTTTAACTTATGACTGTCCATCACCTAAAACATAAACATGACAGTTGTACATTACTTAGCAGAACTTTACTTAGACAATAAAAAAGGTACACAAAGGACACTACAGTTTTGGTTTTATAACATGAAACTAAAACCAGAACCCTAACAACTGCACAGGCTTCTAAGCTACATGTACATTTTCAGGCATATGAGCACTAATTTTTTAATGCATCATTCTTTTTGGTGGTATGAAGAAACATAGATTTCTCAAGCCCAGAACAAATTAAATCCTATGAGCCTATTTAAAGATAATTTAAGTAGAGAACAAAAACTGCCAGTGATTTCAGTTAAAATAAAATCAACCTAACAAAAACTCCAAGAAGTAAAACAAGCAAGCAAACCCAGTGTTATTCAAATGCACCGACTTTAAGTATCCTTCTAATTACATATATTAGTTCAAATAATAATGTCATACTTGGAACTGTCCAAAGAGAAGACAAAGAACAGCATTCCATTTGGTTTGTCTCTTTTGTGCAAAAGTACTTCAATGATCCAGCTCAACCTTTGTATGACCTATATATAGAAAGGTGGCATTTGTTCCATTCACACTTGTTGTCCTGGAGTAAGCAGTAGTGGCACTCCCTTTAACTCTCAAAAGTATCCCAGTTTGGATGATAAAAATTACATGGTCACACTAGTTTTAAGCCACGACCATCATATATGACATTAAAATGTGAGGAAAAATACTACCACTTCTCAGCCTGGCTCACAATTTCAAAAACAACAACAACAACAAACCAACCTGGAAAAGCCAAAACATACAGATCCATATCATTTTTTGGCATCTAAAAGATAGTGATTTTTGAGAAACAGTTCTGGCAAATTACAAAACAAAACATCAATACTATTGTATTGTTTAGATATCCAATTAGCACTGGGGTACGTTAATTTATGTACTTTAAAAAGTATTTGACCATTTGCTTTGGGTTTTAAAGGACTTCTACTCCAAAGTAATAATACTTTCATGTTTTATAATTCAACAATATGGACTTGACAATTCATTTCTTCCTGATACTGTCTTTGAATCAAGCATTTGGTGTCAGAACTACCTTTCAAATAATCTGTGTGTGTGCGATTTGCTACTAAAGTATAAAAATATTGTAGAAAACAACTACTCCATGACTTGCAATCTTAATAGATAACATACCTGCTTCTGGAATTTTAGCAGGCACTAGATTAGGTGGAATCTTCCCCTTCACATCAGGGTCATCTCCGTGCTCACCCCTAGTCTTTTCCAGACCCATTTCCTGGCTTGCACCTTCCAATTAAGGTTGATATAAATAGAGAGTTATTAATATAAGTGGTAAACCATAAATTAATGTTATTAAATAAAGCACTGTAGGTTAGTATTATAATAAATGTGATGCATAAGAATGCAATGAGCACTAAAGAGTTTTTTGCTAGAAAATGAAGTTGTGTTTCTCATATATTACCTCCTCTATGAAGCATGTTTTTTTCTAAAACTAAAACAAACTTAGTTGTCACGTTTGTAACCTATATACACGTCTATTATTGCACTTATCTCATCAGATCAGCTATTTGTTTACGTGAATTTCTCTGACAAGAGAAACTCAAGATAGAAATTGTGAACTCAAGACAGAAATCATTCTCATTTGTATTTACATCCTTAGCACCTAGTACATTACCTGCCACCAAGCAGGTCTCAATAAATGAGTGAAAAAAAAAAGTCTTTAAAAATAGCAAGATGGGGCTTCCCTGGTGGCGCAGTGGTTGAGAGTCCGCCTGCCGATGCAGGGGACGCGGGTTCGTGCCCCGGTCCGGGAAGATCCCACATGCCGCGGAGCGGCTGGGCCTGTGAGCCATGGCCGCTGAGCCTGCGCGTCCGGAGCCTGTGCTCCGCAATGGGAGAGGCCACAACAGTGAGAGGCCTGCATACTGAAAAAAAAAAAATTAGCAAGATGAGACAAACCCAAACTGAAGAAAATTTTACAAAACACCCGGTTTGGACTCCAAAAGATGTCAATCTTTTGGACAAAGAAAGACAAAGAAATATTGAGGTACACTTCCAGGTTAAAGGAATCCAAAGATAGATGACAACTAAATGCAACAGGTAGTCTTGGACTGGATCCTGGATCAGGAAAAAATAATGCTATAAAAAACATTACTAGACCAACTGACTACATATTAGATAATCATGTTTTCTCAATGTTAAATTTCCTGAATTTGATCACTGTACTAGGTTATGTAAGAGAATACCCTTGATTTTAGGAGGCACTTATTGAATTACTTAGAGAGTAAAGAGTTGTATTTGAAATTTACTCTCAAATGGTTTGGCAATAAAAATATGTATGTTAATACCTAAAGCAAGGACACTATATGGCAAAATATTAGCAATTGCTGAATCAAGGTAAAGAGGATACGGAAGTACACTGTGCTTTCTTATAACTTTTCTGTACTTTTAAAAACTTTTCTAAGTAATAAGTTAAAAAGAATATGTGACAACTAAATTATGGCTCAGGAAGACAAAAATATTAAAGACTTTAACAGCAACTAGGAATGGATTTCATTTTTTATTTCTCTGCATTATGAAAAAAATTTTAAATTACAATGTAAGAGCTAACCAGAATATATCTAGGTTTGCTCAAACTTTTGATGCAATGACTTAACCCTGAAAACAACATTCCAAAAAGATCAAGTTTAACTAGAAAAATAGTGTATAATTTTGTCTACATTTAATGTTGCTTCCTTTGATTTGCTAATTTAGAGCCTTGGCAAGGACCGTATTTTCCAAGAATGTCAAATAATTTAAAACATAGGTGGGTAAAATGCTGAAAGAGGGAAAACTTATCACAGAGAGGGACTGCAGTCAGCTGCAAACTATACCTTTCCCTTACCAAACAGGTTTCCAGCCAATTTTCAGGGAACCCTTCATACCTGTTACCAGTATAACATCATAAATGAAATACAAATTGTCTCTCCATCCCCCTTCACCTTGAACCACAGATGTTCCTCCTTCTTTCTCTTGTCCAGGTTCAACATCCACATTCTCAGTTGTTGGTTCCTTTTGTTGAGATTTTTTGCCACCTAGTTTTGGGGCCTTGGGAGAGGGTAGGTGCAAATAAGTACTGTTATTAATACTATAACAAGAGAAGGCACAAATATACATACTACATGGACGTAACTAATCACCAACCTGAAGAGGCTTTTCCTGTATCTTTATCCATAAGTACTCTTAATAAAGTTACTCTTCCTATATAGGAAATAATCTAAGAAAGGAGTTATCTGCAAGGACCAATAATTCTGGAAACCATTTTCATCTTTTCTGGGCTGTGTGTTACTTGTTAATTAATAATCACAACAGGGAAGTCATAGAGGGGATTTCCAGGCTCATATCAACATACACATCCAGGCAATGTCAGAATATAAGTCTACTTGCTCAATGTCTCAGTCATGAGATTCATTTTTCAACCATTCAACCATTCTCAGCAAGATAGCCCTTTATACAACAGATCTAAATTGGTTCAACAACTTTTTCGATTTTCTTTTATTAATTTCTGTCAAGGGAAGTAAGATATTAAAGCACTCACAACCACAGGTTCAACCGTATCGGAAGACTCTTGACCATCTCCCCTTCCTCTAGATCTTGATCTTACTCGTCCACTCATATTTCACACTGAAAGTAGAAAATGGTGAACTGAAGAATGTAATTTAAAAAGACTATACTGAACTATTACCATGCTGACTAGAAATTCTTTTTTACATCTGTTGAGATTTCCAAAGTAAGTCTTGAATTAATAATAACTGCCTGCTTGCCAATAACATCAAATAAGGCTGCCAGCAAACCCCTTTGTTTCTCTCACAGCCAATTTGGCAGAGAAGGGACCTTCAAGTACTTGACTGAAAAAAAAAAAAAAAGATACGACTTAAGAGATTCAGTTTCACTCCCGAACTCTCCAATATGGAGAGATTTTGTAATATACAGCCACGTCCAGCTTCCCACTGCTGACTCTGGATTCTGTGCTGGTCTGCAGTTCCAGGAGGGCCTCCAGGACCCAGATACCGCAAATAACGCCGCCATGACTCAGCTCTACCTTCATCTGAACCCCCTGACCTCCACCGCCCACTGCCCTCTCTTTCCTGCCACCAGGACGAGAGCTATGGTGGCCACGACACCTGTGGGGAGAAGGACGACGACCTCAACGACCTTCCTCCTCAGAGGCCGTAGGTGGCACCGCCTGACCCGCCCAAAGCCCGCTGGCTCCCCCTCACACGCACGCACACTTAAACTCCAGGCAGGACAAATCTGTGGACCTACCTGGTGAGTTTCACCAAGCAGAAAGAACCGAGACGTTAAGACGCAACCTTCACAGCTACGCACGCAAACTGCACAAGGGCCGACGGGAAGGCGCGCGGCACTGGGCATGTGCACTGCGTCTCGCGTATGCCGCGTGGGCTGCTTTCGCCGCCCCCCACCACGGACCAAGGAGTTACGGATGTGTGGTCTGTCTGCAGTTCTGGTGCCTCCAAGGCTCAAACACCTCAAGTAATGGCCCCAAGCCTCGCTCTACTTTCAACTGCCCCGCTCCCCTCTGTGGCCCACCGTTCTCCATTGCTCCGCCCCACCGCAAAGGGCCATAGCCACGATGCCTGTAGAGAGAAAGACGACGACCTCAAGGACCTTCCTCCCGGGAGGCCAAGTATCGCGCTGCACCCACCCACCCGAATCCCGCTGGCTCACACTCATTAACATCTATTCACACACCAGCTGTGAGACAGCTGAGAGCCTGGTGGAGAATCAGAAAGGGAATGAAAATGCTACCTACCTTTCGTTGCCACTTAAACGCGACTTCTGCGGAGTCGTCTCCACCTGCCAAGCCCAAGCCTCGGAGGTAAGCAAGGTAACTCCCACACGCAGACGCAGTAATGTGTGTGTCACGTGGGCTGTGGTTGCAGCCCTCTCTGACCAGGTAGAGGCTCCGCCCTGCCTGGAAGAGAGTGTTGCTTCCCAGTCCCAAAAGGGACTTTGTCTTTCCCTTCTCCACACCATAAATCTTTCAGTTCTTCTGTGTTTAGGACGTTCCAATCCCTGATTGAACTCTCCAAATTCTTCCCTCAGTGAGGCTGCTTCAGTGGCTCTCAAGAGAGTCTTTAGTCTCCCCAGAGATGAGTGAAAGCTTTTAGGGCCTGAAAGAGTACAAAGGCATTTTTAAGCACGAGAGGGATCCAGAAAATGTAAAGAAAAGGATTAATAAATCCAAATACATAAGCCTTAAAACATCCTGTGACCCAACATTTCTACTTCTAGAACTTTATGTTAAGGTAACTATATTGGATGTGAACAAAGATTTAGGTACATGGGACTTCCAAAGAAGCTTAATTTATAAAAGCATGGTTACGGACTTGCTATAGAAGGAAACCGAGGCACGTTTGAAATATGGCTGTCCATCAAAACGAATGCTGAATGTTTGCTGTCATAGTGGTGCTGCTCACGTTATTAACTAGAAACAGCCGGTTATGGGGCACTGCGTATGTGCAGCATGATCCCAGAAGAAATGGGAGGCTTTGGAAAAGTTCACCAGCACTACCACACCACCAACCCTCCTCTCAGATAGTAAATATGCTTTGTTTTCCTGAAGTCAGGAGCTTCCAGGGCTCCAAAGACATCTGGTTTTCCAAGGGTAACCCAGCAGATAAAATGCAGCCCTCGGGGTTGTAGGTCTTCTGCACCTGGTGCACCTCAAAGGGTTTCAACATCACCTAGGTGGTCTGGTCCTCTGCTGTCAGGGAAGGGGTGTGGGGAGGGGAGGGGAGGGGGAGGACAGCAGCCCACTGCTCCTGCTTTGGGCGAACAAAGGTAGGTGGGTACCTGCAGGACAGGAAGGAGTTTGCCTGGCGTTTCCCTACCCCTCCCCCCCCAAAAAAACCCTTTTCTGTACTTGCATGTCCAGGACAGTTCCCAGGCCCTGCAGGTTACCTTTAGAGAAGCACATATTCTTTGAGAGTTAGAAAGATCCCTGTGGCAAAAATAGAATTGCCACATCCCTCCCTTTCTCCCTCCCTCTCCCCCATCCTCTCATACAGACAAGCTATAGAGTTAGAGCCAAGTATAAATATATAATTCTTCCTTGATCTCACCAATCAGGGATAACCAGTTTTAATATCTAGTCAGGAGCTGCTTCTACAACTCAGATTTTTATGTGTATGAAATAAAGATTTATTGAGAAGGACTGAGTTCACATTGTCTTTAATCAGCATAAACTGTGGGTGCTAACCTTAGTCTGTTTCTCCTCATGCAAAGCACTTTCATTGGCTCTTAGTCATTTCTTCTAACCTCCTTGAAAGGCTATCTGCAGCCCAGCTCCCTGACCTTGGGGCTTTGTCTATATGCAGCAGCTATGTTCTCTGAGTAGGATCAAGTTTCTCCACGACACTGCGAAGAAGTTAGAGGGAAGATGGGGTCCTTTCTGTGTGAGAGCTTGGAGTCTGAACTGAAGAAGAAACCCTGGCTTGCCCAGTGCCGCAAGCCTTCCTGGGTAACCTCATCCTCAGGTAGTATTAGTGCAGAGCACGCTCTCTCACCAAGGACAATTGGGTACTCCCAAGCCCTTGTTTGTATCGTTGTGATGATTGTAGATATCATTTCATTTTGTTTTATGACACAAGTGATACCTGCTCCTTACAAATAATTCAGTGATGAAGAATTGGCCAGTGCCACTGTCTTTGTCATTATTTAAATCCCAGTGTAAGTTCACCCAACTCTGGGTAGAATTAACGCTTGGCGATAATGGTGTTGCTAGGTCCACTGAGGGGGCCACAAGGCATCCCCTCCTGTCCCTCCACACTCCCCTTCCTCATGTTAGCAGAAAAAAAAAAGGATGTACCTTTTGTACATCCATTTGCCACAGAGATGATTATCAAGAGTGGGAACTGGCAGCTGTGCCCAGTGTGAAGTGGAGCAGGTGTCAAGGTCAAGGCCCAGGTGGTGCATGGGCCGAAGGTGAGCTCTGTGCAGACTGTTCAGAAACTCAATGGGAGAAGTATGGGAAATGCTACCTGGGCCAGCTGTGAACGGGACGCACAGACACAAGGCTACGATAAAGCTGTGGTGAGGTGGCAGCTGTGGCTGTGCGGTGGGTGGGATGATGACTCGGCCCATTTCCAATACCTGGAGGAAGGAAAGATTTAGGGTTACATGCTGACCACAGGTGTGTGCTCCAGAGGGAGACGATGGTGGTCGGGAGTACTCTGGCCTTCTGGCCTCGGGTACCAGCCCTGTGGATCTGGGGATGGGCCGGACCTGGGAGAGTTACTACCCACAACCATCACCCTCACCTGAAGTTGGGGGAAATCCCAACATCCAGCCTTGTAGAGAGAGAGCAGTAGAGGGTGCATGAGGGGTGTCTTTGTTGAGCCCCAACAGCTTGTGCAACCCGTCCCCACCCCATTAGATGGTAGGGAGGAAGCAGGTTTAGAGGTTCATGAGAAACTCCTAATACTCTCAGTGTCTCTCAGTTAGTAATGCACTAAGCACCCTTTCCCAGCAATCTGCCTTTTGGAACTCATCCTAAAGGTATATTCATCCAAGTAGACTGCAGTAAATACACAACAGTTGCAAAAGTGAAAACTCAAAAGTGCCTGTGTGTTCAGCAGCGTACTTGCTCATATGAATTACAGTAAAACTAGACCATGGGAGTTTTGCAGCCCATGAAGAATTAGATAAATTAACATGTATTGATATAGAATGATATCTGTTAATTAAAGTTAAGTAGTACAAAAAAGGCTGTAGAACACTCTAGTGTGATTCTATGGTTTTAAGCAGACACATGACTATGTGTATGTATTTATGTTGATTTGCTCATGGTCTTTTTAATATTGTAAGTAAAATTGGAATGAACATCTTATACTTGTGCTGTGGCATGCTTTTCTCATACTTTCTTAGGATGTATTCCTGGAAATTGAATTGCTAGGTGAAAGGAAAGTGGGTGTTTAAACGTTTTTAATGTGTATTGCTAGATGACTCAAAAAAGTGAGAAACCATTTTAGACTCCAGCTTGTGTACAAGAAGTCTTGTTTTCTTCCAACCTTGCAATTGTTGGGTATAACATTAGTTCTTTTTCTCCTATTCTGATGGACACTAGTATCTGAATTTGCATTATTATAAATAAGCTTTAACATTATTATTCAAGTAATGCATGCTCATAGTAAAAACAAAAAGTAAAATTGGAAAGAGAATTAAGAATCAATCTTATAACTTGAGCATCCATTAAAAACCTCTCTGCCATTTTAGTGCATATAGTTACATATATATGTCTCACACATTCATTCTAGATTATCATCCATGCTGCAGCAAACATCCTCATGGATCATTCCCTACCCACTTCCTTAATTATTTCTTTAGGAAAAATAATCATACATAAATGAAAAGGGGCTTGAGAGTATTTCCAACTTGTCCAACATCACACCCTTGGCAAGGCATTCCAGGCATTAAACCTGTGTCTTTTTGCTCCCATTGCCTTTGCTTGTTTCTTTACATTGCTGACTGCTGGTTCCCTTGAATCCCTTAACTGAAGGAAAAGCTTAGCAACCCCATGACCACCATCCATGAGAGGTGATGTGGTGTGAGTACCCACGTGTGCGAGATGTAGCAGTCCCTGAAGGAACATAATGAGCTAAGTCATGGAACCTGGCAGGCCCTGACATGCTTGGCAACTGCAGAGGTCACTGAGGCTGGAGACTCAGGCTGTAGGTGAAAGGAGGATCTTTTCTTTGGTGTTCCTGACCAACAGTAGACCACAATGAGTGCACAAGTAGATTGTGAATATAAATATTCTGTGAGGTAATTTTTCTAAATCACTGCCTGGTAAACACGAAGGAAGTTTACATGATTGCAAAGGAACATTCATGTAAATCTCATTGATAAAGTATATGATTTTAAACTTTGACTCTAACAATCTGCAAACTCCTTCAGATACTACACATGGACATTTAGTTGTTGCACACACACTGACATGTATTCAGATAGCTATTACTTAGTGGTGGCATATCTGGGCAATTCACCTGAAGTGGTGGAGAGGAAGGAAGGTTCTTGACAGCTCCATCACCCGAAGGAGTTCCCCTTTTTCCTCCCTCCTCCTTATCCAGAAGCCTCCAAGTTTGCCTTTCTATGCTAACTGATCCCAAAATTTTAATTGTGCTTTCAGTCTTTATTGATGGTGTTCAGGCTTCTCACCTGGCCTAGAAAGCTCATCTGCCTTTGGACTTCTCTCTCAGGTGAGTTTACTCTTAGGCACATATCCCCCAGTAGTAAGGCAATTAATTGGTAAGGGTACCGTGGTCACGCTGGCCTTTGCTGGCTCTTATGCCCCTGCCTGTATGCCTTTGCCAAAAATCAGTTGTCCGTATATTTGTGGGTTTATTTCTGGACTCTCTGTTCCATTGATCTATTTGTCTGTCTTTATGCCAATACTACACTATTGTGATATACTTTTATAATAATTCTTGAAATCTTGTTTTGTCTAATCTAGGTCCTTTGCATATCCATATAAATTTTAGAATCAGTTTGTCAATTTCTACAAAAAAAGAAAAGAAAGAATTGCTGGGATTTTCATTAAGAGTACATTAAATTTATAGAGGGCTTCCCTGGTGGCGCAGTGGTTGAGAGTCCGCCTGCTGATGCAGGGGACACGGGTTCGTGCCCCGGTCCAGGAAGATCCCACATGCCGTGGAGCGGCTGGGCCCGTGAGCCATGGCCGCTGAGCCTGCGCATCCGGAGCCTGTGCCCCGCAATGGGAGAGGCCACAACAGTGAGAGGCCCGCGTACTGCAAAAAAAAAAAAAGAGTACATTAAATTTATAGATCAATTTGGGAAGAATTGCCACATTAACAATTTGGAATCTTCAGACCGATGAACAAGATATAATCTCTCCATTAACTTAGGTCTTAATTTTTTTTATATAAATTTATTTATTGATTGATTTTTGGCTGCACTGGGTCTTCATTTCTGTGTGCGGGCTTTTTTCTAGTTGCAGCGAGCAGGGGCTACTCTTTGTTGCCGTGCGCGGGCTTCTCATTGCAGCGGCTTCTCTTATTGTGGAGCACGGGCTCTAATGCACGTGGGCTTCAGTAGTTGTGGCACGTGGGCTCAGTAGTTGTGGCTCACGGGCTCTAGAGTACAGGCTCAGTAGTTGTGGCACACAGGCTTAGTTGCTCCGCAGCATGTGGGATCTTCCTGGACCAGGGCTCAAACCCATGTACCTACATTGGCAGGCAGATTCTTAACCACCGCACCACCAGGGAAGTCCAACTTAAGTCTTAATTTCTCTCAGCAATATATTGTAGTTTTCGGTATACAAATCTTTCACTTCTTTTGTCAGATTTACTCCTGTGTATTTCATGTTTTATGCTCTTGTAAATTGGTTTTTATTTCAATTTTGATTGTTGTTAGTATATAGAAATACAACTGATTTCTTTACATTGAGCTTGTTTCCTGTAACTTCGCTAGACTCACTTGTTGGTTTTAGTAGCTTTTAATTAGATTTAATCACACTTTCTAAGAAAATGATCATGTCATCTGTGGATAGACAGTTTTACTTCTTTATTTCCAATCTGGATGCATTTTATCTCTTTATCTTGCCTGATTACACTATCTAGAACCTCAAGTACAGTGTTGAATACAAGTGGTAAAAGTGGACATCCCTGTGTTTTTCCTGATCTTAGGGCAAAATATTATGCAGTGTGACAATCATATGGGTATTTTCTTTTTTAGTTTGTTAATATGGTGAATTTCATTGGTTTCTTTTCAAATATTAAACCAGCCCTGCATTACTGAGATAAATTCCATTCAGTCATGATGGAACATATTGTTAGAGTCAGTTTGTTAAAATCTTGTTTAGAATTTTTGCATCTATATTTATGAGGGATATTGATCTGTAGTTTCCTTTTCTATTAAGGTCCTTAGCTGGTTTTGGAATCCAGGAAATTCTGGCCTCATAGAATGAGTTGAGTAGGAAAGTATTCTTTCCTCTTCAATATTTTGGAATCATTTGTGTAGAATTGGTATTATTTATTCCTTAAATGTTTGGTAGACTTCTCCAGTGATGCCATCTGGGTTTGGAGTTTTCTTTATGAAAATATATTTTCACTAAATTTTAATTTATTTACTAGATAAAGAGTTATTCCGGTTTTCTATTCTTAAGTGAGCCTTGGTAGTTTGTATCTTTCAAATTGTCTGTTGTATCCTTGCTGATATTCTACCTATGTGTTCTATCCATTATTGAGAAAGGGATATTGAAATCTCAGACTATAATTGTGGATTTGTCTATTTCTCCTTGCAGTTCTATCAGTTTTAGCTTCATGTATTGTTTAGCTATTATTAGGTGCATAAACATTTAAGATTGTTAGGATGTCATGAACATAAATGTAAAAGTCCTCAACAAAATATTAGCAAATTGAATCTAGCAATATATAAGAAAAATAATACACCACAACTAAAAGAGGCTTATTCCAGGAATACAAGGCTAATTCAATATTCAAAAATCAGTCAATGTAATCCTCCATATTAATAATCTATAAAGAAAACCACATGGTCATGTCAATTGATGCAGTAGAAGCATTTGACAAAATACATCCATTCATGATGAAAATTCTCAGCAAACCAGGACCAGAAGGAAACTCTTTGAATTTGGTAAAGGGTATCTACAGAAGAATCTACAACTAGCATCGTATTTTATGTTGAAAGAGGAAATGCTTTCCTCCAAAGATCAGGAATGAGGCTCGCATGAGAATGTGAAGCTCTCAGGGGATTCCAAGGGACTCAGCCATGTGGGGTTCCCACCCTCCTGCAGGCTTTTCCTCTAGGAATACCACTAGGTTCACAAGAGAATCCAGAAAAGTTCCCCTGTGGTGCTGGCAAGGAGAGGAGAACAGCCTCTGCCAAAATCCCCCCAGACCCATTTCCCCTATCTCTCTTACAGAACATAAAAGCTTAAATCTGCAGGCACTGCTAGAATTCTACTGCAACTAGGGGAAAGCAATGGAAACGATCAAGGAAACTTGGCCTATCATCTTCCCTATCATCCCTAAGTAACAAAAGCTTCCATCTTCAGGAGCCAGGACATCAAAGCTGTAGCCAGAGTGCATGGGTGGATACCCATGCAGCTGGGAGAAGCAAACAGGGGAAGAAAAGCTCTACCCATGGAGCAAGGAAAGGAACATTCTAAAGGCCACTCCACCAAGACACACACAGTGCTTGCCTAAGAATGAGGCTTAATCAAAAAACCAGAGAAGACATTTTCCTCCCACCCCTACTTCCATCAGAGCCTTTAACATATTAGCTACAATTATTTTGTCTGATAATTTCATCATCTGTGTTATATCTGAGTTTGGTTCTGATGACTGGTTCTTTAGACTGTGTGTTTCTTGCCTTTTTGTATGCATAATAATTCCATGTGGAAAGTGTGACAGGTTGTATAGGACAGTAGATACTAAAGTAAATATTTTGTATGTTTGGAGAAGAGTGCAGTTATTTCTCCTAGGATTTAGTATTAATCTAGTAAGGATTGTACTAAGTTTGAAGTTTGTTCTTGCTATGGTTATTCTCTCTGTTCAGTGAGAGATGTCTGAAATCAATGGGATTCTCTTTCCAAAAGTTTAAGGCTGAGGTACTCAGGGGTCTGTGTTCGGCACGTGAGGTCTCTGAACTTTGAGAGGATCTGTGTCCCAACTTTTGAATATGAGGTATTTGGGGTCTGTTTTCAGAGTGTGAGGTCTGTGAAATTTTAAAGGGTCTGTGTCCCAAGGATTCAGTTGGAGTTATTTGGGGGTCCATAGTCAGGGTGCAAGGCCTCTGAAACTTTGAGCGTCTCTGTTCTAAGATTTGATTCTGAGGGGTTTGGAGGTCTGTGTTCAGGGTGTGAGCTCTCTGACTTCTGTAAGTTCTGTGACTCAAGGTTTTGACTCTAATGTAGTGGTTTGTGTTCACAGTGTGGAGTCTTTGAGGATTTATGTTGCCGAGGTTTGAATCTCAAGTCATTGTGGGTCTCTGTTCAGGGTGAAAGGTCTCTGAAATCTAGGGGGATCCATTTCCAAAAGCTAAGTTTCATGTATTTGGAGTTCTGCATTCATGGCCTGAAGTCCTCTGTACTTTTAGAGAATCTGTGTCCCAAGGATTCAGTTTGTTATTTAAGGGTCTGCATTCAGGGTTTGAGGCCCCTGAGATTTCCAGTTTCTGTTCCCAGGTTTTAGTCTTAGGGGTTAGGAGGCTTGAGCTCAAAGGGTATATGGCCTTTGAACTTTTAGAAGGTCTGAGTCCCACATTTGGATCCAAGGTATTTGGGGGTCTGTGTTCAGGAAGTGAAATCCATGGATTCTTTGAAGGTTTTTGTTCCAGGTTTTTTGCCCAAGGTGTTTGGAAGCCCATGTTCAAGGTATGAGGTCTCTTATCTCTCTAAGGGCATATGTTATATGTTTTGAGTCTTAGATACAGGTGTATGCTAATGTTCTCTGAAATTTTTCAGGGTCAGTCCAGATGTTTGAGTCTGAGGTAACTGTTGGTCTGTGTTTAGGTGTAAGATCTCTGAATTTTTTTCAGGGTCTACATTGTAAGGTTTGAATCTGAGGTAATTGGGGGCCTATGATCAAGTTGTGAAGTCTTTGAAATTTTAAGCTTGGATCCCAAGTTTCAGAGGTATTTTTGCTCTGCATTCAAAGAGTAAGGTTCTTGAATCTTTTTAAGTTCTGGGTTCCAAGTATTTTTGTCTGAGTTTTTAGACATTCCTGTTCGGGGTGTGAAGTCTCTGAACTCTTTGAGGATCTGTATTCCAATGTTTAAAATCAGAGGTTCTCAGGGTCTGTGATCAGGGTGTGAGAGGTGTCCAAACTTATTAACTGAGCTCCAAGGTCTGATCTGAAGTCTTTGAGGATCTATGTTGTAAGATTTGAATATGAAGTTATTTGTGGGTCTCTGTCAGTTTATGAAAGTTTAAATCTGAGATATTTGGGGGTCCATGTTTAGAAGGAAGAGTGTCTGAAATTTTGAAAGTCAGATTTGAAAGTGAGGGATTTGGAGGTCAGTGTTATGTGTGCACATTCTCTGGACTCGTTGAGGCCTGTGTCCCTAGGTTTGAATATGAGGTATGTGGGGATCAGTGTTTAGGGTGTGAGCTCTCCAAATTCTTTGAGGGTCTGTGTTCAGTGGTCCTGGGGTTTTGTGATCAGGGTGTGACAGGTGTCCAAACTTATTAACTGTCTGTGCTCCAAGGTTTGATCTGAAGTATTTGGGGGTCTGTGATCTGGGTATGAGGTCTCTTGGTGCTTTAAGGGCATTAGTACCAAAGTTTGATTGTGTTCTATGGGGCTCTGAGTTCAGAGTTAGAGGTTCTGAAACACTTTGATGATCTACCTTCCTAGGTTTCAGTCTGATGTTACAGGAGATCTGGGTTTGTGCGTTAGGTCTCTGAAATCATTGAGCATCTCTGTTTTCATGCTTTGAGTCTGAAGTGTTTGGAAGTCTATGAGCAGGGTGTGAAGTCTCTAGATCTTTTGATGGTGTCTGTTGCAAGTGTAGAGTTTTATGGTATTAGGAGATTTGTGTTGGGGATATATGAAATTTGTGAAATCTTATATTGCCTATGCCCCAACCTTTGAGTTGGAGGAGGTATTAGGTGTCAGTGCTCAAGCTGACATCTCTGTCTGGAATTTTATGGGGTCTGTTTCCCAAGTGTTAATCCTGAGATAATTGGAAGTCTGAGTTTAAAATGTGAGGTCTCTGGGCGTCCCTGGTGGTGCAGTGGTTAAGAATCCGCCTGCCAGTGCGGGGGACACGGGTTCAAGCCTTGGTCCAGGAAGATCTCACATGCTGTGGAGCAACTAAGCCCGTGTGCCACAACTACTGAGCCTGTGCTCTAGAGCCCACGAGACAACTACTGAGCCTGTGTGCCACAGCTACTGAAGCCCGTGCACCTAGAGCCTGTGCTCTGCAACAGGAGAAGCCACCACAGTGAGAAGCCCACACACCGCAACAAAGAGTAGGCCCCGCTCGCCAAAACTAGAGAAAGCCGGTGTGCAGCAACAAAGACCCAAAGCAGCCAAAAATAAATAAATAAATTTATTTTAAAAAACAATGTGAGGTCTCTGGAGCTTGAGTGGGAGATGTTTATGGTCTTTGTTCAGATGTGAGGTCTGTGGAATCATTCACTGTCTATGTTCCACGGCTGAATCTGAGAGATTTGGGGCTCTGATTTTAAGCTGCGAAGTCTGTGTTATCACTGCGGGTTTGTCTCCCGTTTTTGAGTATGAAGTATTTTGGACTAAGTGTTCAGAGTAAGAAGTCTCTGAACTCATTGAAGGTCTATTTTTCAAAGTTTCAGTCTGAGGTATTTGGGGAAAGTGTTCAGGGTATGAGGTCTCTGAACCCTTTGAGGGTTTGTGTCCTAAGATCGCTTCCATGTTATTTGGTGTGTGAGTTCAGAGATCTTTTTTGAGGTGTGGTATCCTGAGGTGTAAGTCTGAGGTGTTTGGAACTCTATTTAGAAAGTGATGTCTCAGAACTCACTGAGGGTCTGTGTCTTAAAGTTTTAACTGATGTATGTGGGGATCTGTGTCTAGAGTTTGAGGGCTCTGAAATCATTGAAGGTCTTTGGTATAGATTTTGAATCTGAGCTTTTTGGAAGTTTATATTCAGGATGGGTGAGCACCAAAATCTTTGAGGGTCTGTCTTTCGAGGTTGGGGTTTGAGATATTTCGCAGTGTTTGTACAGAATGTGAAGCCTCTGACTTGTTGAAGTACTTTTTACACAGGATTGAGTCTGAGGTATTGGGTTCTGGGTTTAGAATGTAAATTCTTGGAATTCTATGAGGATCTGAGTACTTAGGGTCAAGTCTGGTATATTTGTAGGTCTGTGTTCAGGATGTGAGTACTCTGAAACCTTGAAAGGTCTATGTTCCTAATTTGAGTCTCTCGTATTTGGAGTCAGTATTTAGGTTGTAAACCTCACAACTCTTTTAGTGTCTGTGTTTTCATATTTTCTCTATCCGTGTTCCAAGGCCTAATCTGAGATTTGAGGTTCTGTATTCAGGGTTAGAAGACTGTGATATCGTTGAGGGTTTGTCTTCCATTGTCTGAGTATGAAATATTTTGGGGTCAGTGTTTAGGATGAGAAGTCTCTGAACTCACTGAGGGTCTATTTTTCAAAGTTTTTATCTAAGGCATTTAGAGCAACTGTTCAAGATGTGAAGTCTCTGAACTCTTTGAGGGGTTGTGTCCTAAGTTTGCTTCTATGTTATTTGGTATCTAACTCCAGGGCATGAGGCCTTTGATTTTTTTTTTTTTGAGATTCTGTGATCCAACGTTTGAATCTGAGGTATTTGGGACTTTGTGTTTAGAATGTGATGTCTCTGAACTTTGAGGGTCTGTGTCTTAAAGTTTTAATTGATATATTTAGGGATTTGTGTTTAGAGTGTGAGGGCTCTGAAATCACTGAGGATCTTTGGTATATATTTTGAATCTGGGCTTCTGGGGTCTGTATTCAGGGTATGAGATTTCTGAACTCTTTGAGGGCCTGTGCTGCCAGGTAAGGTCTTAGGTGTTTGGTGCTACATGTTCAGGGTATGAAGTATCTGACGCTTTGAAGATTTTTTTTAATAGTATTGAGTCTGAAGTATTCACACAACTATATTTGGAATGTAAGGTCTTTGAAGTCTATGTCCTATGATAATGAAGTTGATGTATTTGCACATCTGTGTTTAGAGTTTTAGTTTTGTGAAATCTTTGAGGGTCTGTGTTCCAAGATTTGAGGTGTTTTATATCTGTGTTCTGAGTGTAAGCACTCACAAATCTTTTAGGGTCTGTGTTTTAATGTTTATATGACATATGTGGGTTATTTTTGAAAGAAGTAAGTTCTCTGAATTCGCTGAAGGTCTGTGGCCCAAGGTTGGAGACTCAGGTATTTGTAAGGTCATGTACTGGGTATGAGGTTTATGAATTCACTGAAGGTCTGGGTTCCAAATTGAATCCCTAGTATTTGGAGGTACGTGTTCAGGTTGTGATGATGCAGAACACTCTCATAGTATGTGTTCCAAGGTTGTAGTCTGAGGTATTTGGGGTTTCTTTTCAAGGTTGAAGAGGTGTCTGACCTCTTTGAGGGTTTGTTTCCTAAGTTTGCTTCTGAAGCTTCTTTTGGTATAGTTAAGTTCAGAGCATGAAGTCTCTAGACTTTAGAGGATCAGTGCTCCAAGATTTTTGTGTGTGTGGTTTTTAGGTATTTATCTTCAGGATGTGAAATCTCTGAAATCTTTGAGGGCCTGTGATCCAACTTTAGAATCACATGTGTTTGGGGGTCTCTGAGCATGGAGTGAGAGGACTCTGAACTAATTAAGTGTACTCCAATGTTCGAATGTAAGTTGTTTTGGGGTCTGTGTTCAGAGTGTGAGATCGCTGACTTTTTGAAGGTCTTTTATTTCATAGGGTTGAGTCTGATGTATTTCGTGTTCTGTGTTTAGAGTTTGAGGTCTTGAACTCTTCGAGAGTCTGTGACATAAAATTCTGAGTTTGTTGTATTTGTGGTTCTTCGTTTAGGGTTTTGGCCTCTGAAATCATTGAGAGTATGTGTTTCAAGGTTTGAGTCTGAGGTGTTCAGGGTCTGTATTCACAATAAGCATTTACAAATATTTTAGGGTCTGTGTTTTAATATCTAAATATGAGGCATATGGGTTCTAGGTTTAGGGTGTGAGATCTCTGAATTCTTTGAAGATTTGTGTCACAAGGTTGGAGTCTGAGGTGTTTGGTAATTCCTGTTCTGGGTGTGAGGTCTATGAACTCTAGAAGGTCTGCATTCCAAACATTGCACTTGAGATATTTTGATGTGTGTATTCAAGTTGCAGGGTGCAGAACTCTTTCAGGCTCTGTGTTCCAAGGTTAGCATCTGAGGTATTTGGGTCAGTGTTCAGAGTGCGAAGTCTGTGAACTCTTTTAGGGCTTTTGTCCTAAGTTTGCTTCAGAGGTCTCTAAACTCTTTGGGGTTCTATGTTCCAACGTTTGAGTTTGTGGTGTTTGGGAATTTATATTTATAGTGTGAAGCCTCTGACTTATTTGAGGACCTGTGTTTCAGGGTTTGACTCTGAGATATTTGCAGGACTGTATTCATGGAGTGAGAGGAGTGTTAATTTATTAAGTATCTATGCTCCAAGGTTTGAATCTGAAGTATTTTTGGGGTCCAGGTTCAGAGCATGAGGTCTCTGAACTCTTTGAAGTTCTTTTTTTTTTTCATAGAATTAAGTCTGAGGTATTTGTGGTCTGAGTAAAGTATTTGAACTTATTGAGAGTCTGTGTTCCTAAGTTTGAGTTTGAGATATTTGGGTTTGTATTTAGGGTGTAAGCATTCACAAATCTTTAGGGTCTGTGCTTTCATATTTGAATATGAGGTATATGGGTTCGATGAGCAAGAGTGAGGTGTCTTAACTTGTGAGGGACTGTGACCAAAATTTGAATCTGAGTTATTTGTGGCCTGTGTTCAGTTACAAGGTCTTCTGAATTCTTTCAGGCTTTGTGTCACAACATTTGAGTCTGAAGTGTTTGGAAGGTTGTGTTCTGGATCTGAGGACTATGAACACTTGAGGATTGGCTTCCAAATTTTGGTTGTGTGGTGTTTGGAGGTGTATGAACAGATTGAGTGGTCACAGAACTCTTTCAGAGTCTATACTCCCAGGTTGGAATCTGAGGTATCTGAGTCAGTGTTCAAGGTGAGAGGTCTTTGAAATTTTTGAGAGTTTAATGTCCTAAGTTTTCTTCTGAGGTCTTTTGGCTCTTTGCTCAAGGTGTGAGTTTTCTGAACTCTTAGGGTGTCTATGTGCCAAAATTTGAGTTTGTGGCATTTGGGGATTTATGTTTAGGATGTTAAGTTTCTGA
Source organism: Lipotes vexillifer (assembly GCF_000442215.2). Lineage (NCBI taxonomy): Eukaryota > Metazoa > Chordata > Mammalia > Artiodactyla > Lipotidae > Lipotes > Lipotes vexillifer. The sequence goes on along the minus strand of NW_006777287.1, from coordinate 2,266,566 downwards.
ATTCTTTGAGGGCCTGTATTCCAGCATGTGAATCAGATATTTGCAGGTCTGTTTTCAAGAAGTGAGATGTGTGTGAACTTATTGTCTATGCTCCAGGGTTTGAACCTGAAGTATTTGGGGGTTTGTGGTCAGGATGAGGGATCTCTGACCTTTTTGAGGGTGTTTGTCCCAGGGTTTGATTCTGATGTGTAGGGGTGTGAGTTCATGATTTGAGATCTTCAAACACATTGATGATCTGTGTTCCATGTTTGAGTCTGAGGTGTTGGGAGGTCTGTGTTCAGTGCATTCAGTTTCTATAATCATTGTCTGTATTTCAAGATTTTAGTCTGATGTGTTTCAGGGTCACTGTGCAGAGTGTTAGGTCTCTGAACACCTTGAGGATCTGAGTTCTATATTTTCTGAGGTAATGGGGAGTATGTGTTCAGGTGTGACATCTCTGAATTTTAGAGTGTATGTGTTTCAGGTTTGAGTGTGAGTTCTTGGGGGGGGTGTAGCCAAAATGTGAGGTCTCTGAACTCTTTGATGGGCTGTGTTCTAAGTGTTGAGTCAGTGGTATTTGGGGATTTGTGTTCAGGCTAGGAAGTCTCTGAAATCTTATAGAGCCTGTGTTGAGTTGGAGGTATTGGTTGTCATTGTTCAAGCTGTGAGGTATGTGAAATTTTATAAGTCTATTTCCCAAGGGTTGAGCCTAAGATATTTGGGGGTCTGGGTTCAGCACATTAGGTCTGAAATTTTAGAGGGCTATGTCCCAAGGTTTGGGTGTGAATTATTTAGGGTCTGTGTCCAGATTGTGAGGTCTTTGAAATCTTTGCATATTTGTGTTTCACGACTGAATCTTATGCATCTGGGGTTCTGAATTTAGGGTGTGAGGTCCCTTATCTCATTAAGAATCTGTCTATCAATGTATGAGTCTGAAGTATTTTGGATTCTGTGTTAAGGGTATGTACTCTGTGAACTCATTGAGAGTTTATTTTTCAAGGTTTTAGTCTGAGGTGTTTGAAGTGAGAGATCTCTAACTCCTTGAAGGTCTGTACCCTAAATTTGCTAATGAGTTTTTTGATATCTAAGTTCAGGATGTGAGACCCTGATCTTTTTGAGGTTCTGTGTCCCAAGGTTTGAGTCTGAAGTTTGGGAGTCTGTGTTTAGACTGTGATTTCTGAGCTCTTTCAAGTTCTGTATATTAAAGTTTTAATTAATGTATTTAGGGAATCTGTATTTAGGATGTGAGGTCTCTGAAATCACTAAGGGTCTGCCATATGAATTTTGAATCTGAGCTGTTTGGGCATCTGTATTCAGGATGTAAGAGCTCTAAACTGTTTAAGCCTCTCTGTCACAAGATCTGAGGTATTTGGAGGTATGTGTTAGAGTGAGACTCTGACTCTTTGAAGTTCTTTTTTTTGCAGGATTGAGTCTGAGGTATGTAGGGGTCTTTTTACAGAGTGTGAGGTCTTTGACCTCTTTGAGGATCTATGTCCTAAGAATCTGAGCTTGATGTATTTGCAGACCTATGTTAGGGTGTGAGGTCTCATGTATTTGCAGACCTATGTTAGGATGTACATTTGGGGAACGCTTGGAATTTTTCAAAGACCGGTGTTCCAAGATTTGAGTCTGGGGTATTTGACAATCTGTGTTTAGACTGTGATGTCCCTGAACCCTTTGGAAGTCTCTGATTTGACTGATACATTTGGGGATCTGATTTTAGAATATGAGGTCTCTGATCTCAATTGAGGGTCTGTGTTGCAAGCTCAGAGCCTGAGGTCTTTGAGGGTGTGTGTACAAGGTGTGAGGTCTCTGATTCCTTGAAGGTCTTTTTCTTCGAATTGACTCTGGGGTATTTGGGGATCATCTTTAAAGTCATTTTTGAAGTCTTTGAGGTCTGTGTCTTAAGATTTCAAATTGATGCATTTTCAGGTCTGTGTTTAAGATGTCAGGTCTCTGAGCCCTTTGAGCATCTGTGTTCCATGTTTCGAGTCTCTGGTGTCAGGGTCTGTGTTCAAGGTATAAGCACTCATAAATCTTTTAGATCTGTGGTTTAAAGTTCAAATGTGAGGTATTTGGGTTCTGTGTTCAGTCAGTGAAGTCTCTGAACTCATTAAGGTTTGATGACCCAAGTTTAAATCTCAGATAGTTGAGGGGATCTATGTTCGGGGTTTTTAGGTTTCTGATCTCCTTGAGAGTTTTGTCACAAAGTTTGAGTCTGAGGTATTGGGAAATTCACGTTCTGGTTATGAGGTCTATGAACTCTTTGAGGGCCTGAGTTCCAAATATTGTGTCTGAGGTATTTGGAGATGTTTTTTCAGGTTGTGAGATGGCAGAACACTGTAGAGTCTGTGTTCTAAGGTTGGAGTCCTAGGTGTTCAGGGTCTGTGTTTGAAATGTGAGACCTCTGAACTCTTTGAGGATCTGTGTTCTAAAATCTGAGTGTGTGGCATTTAGGGGTTTGTGTTGAGGGCGTGAAGTCTCTAAATTCTCTGTAGGTCTTTGTTCCAAGTTTTGAATCAGAGGTATTTGAGGTTCTGTGTTCAGGGAGTGGGAGACGTTTTAATTCATTGTATGTTCTGAGGATTGAATCTGAAGGTTTTTGAGGTCTACGTTCAGATGAGAAGTCTCTGAACTCTTTCAATGTGTTTTTCCCAAGGTTTTATTCTGATGTATTGGTATATGCATTCAGGATTAGAAGTTTCTCAACATTTTGATGATCTTTGACCAAGGTTTGACTCTGAGGTAATGGGGGAAATCTGTGTTCAGTGCATATCGTCTCTGAAGTCATTGATGATCTATTTTTCAAGGATTTATTCCCAGGTGTCTGGCATTCAGTGTTCAATGTGTACGGTCTCTCAACTCCTTGGCAGCCTGTGTTCCAAAGTTGGAGTGTGAGGTATTTGTTGGTCTGGGCTAAAGGTGTAAGGTCTCTGAGTACTTTGAGGGTCTGTGTGCCAAGATTTGAGTGTGTGGTATATGGAGATTTGTGTTCAGGGTGTGAGTTCTCGTAATTGTTTCAGGGTCTGTATCCCAAGCTTTGAGTTGGATGTATTTGTTTCTGAGTTCAGAGTATAAGGTCTCTGAATGCTTGCAGCCTCTGTTCCAAGGTGTGAATCTGGGATATTTGGGTACAGTGTTCAAGAAGTGAAGCATTTGGGGCTAACACAACATTGTAAAGCAGCTATTCTCCAATAAAAATTAATTTAATAAAAATCAAAGCCCTTATAGGATATATTTATCAAGATCTAAAGAAATATTATTTAATATCTAACAGAAATGATTAACTCACACATGATATAAAAAACAAGTCATTTTTGACAACCAAAGCCTGCCTCATCTTTAGTTTGATGTCTTTTTAAAAATATACCTTTGTAGAAGAGATGAATCACAGAATACTGTAAATGTATTCTTTTCTTACTCTTGAAGCTTTTCATATTTCTTGAAAATAGATTATAAGAGGGAGGGCATATATGAATATTGGATAAGAGCTGACAGGAGAGATTAACCAAATATAAAAATGCTTTGCAGATTTTTATATGGCAAGCACAATAAGTCATGATTGAGGTCTATAATTTTACTAAGTTGAAATAAAGCAAGTTCTAAGAATTAAAAAAAAAGTGAAGCATTTGGAATTTGATGGAGTCTTTTTCATAAAGTTAGTCTGAGATGTTTGGGAATCTGTGTTCTGCATGAACACAGCTCTAAACTTTTAGATGGTCTTTGTCTCAACATTTGAATCTTAGATATTTGGGGGTATGAAGTCCCAGAAATCTATAATGTCTGTGTCCCAGTGTCTGAGTCTGAAGTAACTGGGAGTCTGTATTTGGAATATGATTTCTCTGAACTCTTTGGGGGCCTGTGTTCCAAAGGATGAGTGTGAGGTTATTGAGAGTTTAGTTCAGGGAGTGAGGTCTGTGAGTTGAGGGTCTGTGTCCTAAAGTTTGAGTCTGAGGTTTAGGTAACTGGGGATCTCTTTACAGGGTGTGACCTCTCAGATCTTCAAAACTCTCTCCCAAGATTTGAGTTTGAGGTATTTGGTGGTTTGTTTTCAGGGTATAAAGTCTGAATTCTTTCGTGTTCTGTGTTCCAAGGTTTGATTCAGAGGTAAGTGGGGAGTTTTCAGGGAGTGAGGTTTCTGAACTCATTTAGGGCCCTTTCCAAGATTTAAATCTGAGATATTTAGGAGCTGTGTTCAGAGTATTACTCTCTGAACTTTTAGAGGATCTGTGTTCCACAGGTTTGAGTCTGAGGTATTCGTTGAGTCTGTATTCAGGATATGAGGTCTCTGAAATCTTCGAGAGTATGTATTCCAAAGTTTGAGTCTGAGGTATTTGGGAATCTGTGTTTAGGTTGGGAGATCAGTGAAATGTGTGGGGGTTTGTGTCTCAAGGTTTGATTCTGAGCTATTTAGATGTCTTTATTCAGAGTGTGAGGTCTCTGAATTTTTTGAACACCTTTGTCACATCCCAAGGGTTCAGTTCTGTGTAACTGGAGATCTGAGTTAATGGCATGTAGTACCTGAACTCTTTGAGGGTCTGTCCTAAGGTTTCAGTCTGAGGTCTTTGGTGGTCCGTTTTTAGTGGGTAATGCCTCTGAACTCTTTCAGGGTCTGTATTCTGAGGTTTGATTCTGAGATTTGGTGGGTCTGTATTGGATGTGAGTTCTCTGAGCTCTTTAAGATTCTAAGTTCCAAGAGTTGATTCTGAGGTAATTGGGGATCTGTTTTTAGGAAATGAGGTTTCTGACCTCATTTAAAGCCCCTTCCAGGATTTGAGTCTGGGATATTTAAAGACCCTGTTCAGGATGAAGTCTCTGAACTTTCAGAGGATCTGTATCCCAAGATTTGAGTCTGAGGTATTTGGGGTTTGTATTCAGGATGTGTGGTCTCTGAGAGTCTGTGTTCCAAGGTTTGGGTATGAGGTAATTGGGTGTAATGAGGTAATTCAGCGTGTGAGCTGTCTGAACTCTTTCAGGGTTTTTGTCCTAAGTTTGGTTCTGAGGCTTTTGGAGTCTAAATTTAGCATGTGAGGTGTCTTTGGGTTTCTGTCTTCTAAGTTTCTAATCTGAGGTGTTTGGAAGTTCATGTCAAGGTATGAGGTCTCTAAACTCATTGAATATTTGTGTTTTAAGATAGAGTCTTTGGTATATGTTGGTTTGAATGCGAAGTTGAATGTGAGGGGGTCTGTGTTCAGGTATGAGGTCTCTGAATTCTTTGGGACTCTGTGTCCCAAGATTTGTATCTAAGGTAACTGAATGAAGTGCCATCTCCTACTGAGAGCCAAGGGGTAGAGGGAACTTCAGTTTTCTTACATCATAAGCAATTTCTAACATAGTGTCTGTAAATTAAAATATCCTAAATAAGACTTGCTTGATATAGATTTGCAGTATATCTTCCAAGAGAAAAAAAGTGTTTGTCCTAAAGCTATTATAATGGTTGTTTTAAAATGCAGCACATAGTTGACAGGAAAAGTGTTTCTGGGAAAAATATATTGTTTATAGTAGCACAGATATGTCTTCCATTAGCAGTTGTTTTAGAAGAAGACCTCTTGTGTATATCATATTTTTCTAAACCGAATTATACTCTGAGTACATTAAAGAAAAAATCAGGACTATGTTTAAAGAACACCTCAAATGCCACATCCTGTACAAAACCTTCTTGATCTTATAGATGCTAAAAATGTTACCTAAAACCTTTCTGGAAATCCAACCCACTCACACACAAACACACCCCACCTCTATCTAAAGACAGACTGAATTGTTTACCCATCTTCACTCTGGTGGCATTATCATAACACATATTTCATATGAGACTTCATTTCATGCTATCTGCTGTGCCTCCTCCCACTGAGGGCAGGGACAGGGACTGTATCTTCTCTCAGTGTCTTTGATTCCTACCATGGTACCTGACCCACAGTGGGTGGTAGATATTAATGCTGTTATTTTTTCATCCATTATTCTAATAAGTCATCATGCCTTTAATCCTCTTTATTTCAGTCCACTCTGTCATGTCACTGACAGTGTTGATCTTGTTTGAAAAGAACTGTTCCTAAACGGAACTGTGATGGACACTGTTATGCATCACCCAGATCCCACTTCAGTGAAGGGCTTAGTCCCTCAGCTGCTGTTGGCAGACAGCTGTCAGCCCCTTCAGGGATTGTCTCAACTGCAGAGAGCTGCTTCACTCAAGGTCACCCTCTTTCCCCAGGTGGCCCATATTTAATGACTGATCAATGTGGGGGTATAAAGGCACAACCATCTAGACCCAACTTGGGATAACTCTAATGGGCCATTCAAGAGCTCCCCAAGGAGTCAGCCATGGCAATAATTGGGCCTGCATCACAGTTTGACTTCTGCCTCCACCCATCCTATCTACGTTGTCAAATTTATTGGCTGAAAGTTGTTCATTCTGTTTTCTTATTATCCTTTTAATGTCTGTAGGGTCTCTGTTGATAACTCCATATATGTTTCTGATATCAGTGATTTGTTTCCTCTCCCTAGTCGGTCTTGTTCAGTCTAGCTAGAGGTTTGTCAATTTTGTTTATCTTCTCCAAGATTGGAATTTTGGCTTTGTTAATTTTCTCTACTGTCTATTTTCAGTAAAGTTGATTTCTGCTCTTTATTATTTCCTTCCTTCTACTTACCAGGTATTAACTTTGCTCTTCTTTTACTAGCTTCTTAAGGGGAAATCTTAGGTCATTGGTTTTATGTACTTCTTTCCTAATATCATTTAGAGCTGTAAATTATCCTCTAAGCATTCCTTTAGGTCAATCCCATGAATTTTGATCTGTTCTACTTTGTAATTTGGCTGAAAATATTTTCTAATTTCCCTTGTGATTTCATCTTTGACCCTTGAATCATTTAAAAGTATGGTGTGACCACCTAGAGGGGTGGGATAGGGAGGGTGGGAGGGAGGGAGACGCAAGAGGGAAGATATATGGGAACATATGTATATGTATAACTGATTCACTTTGTTATAAAGCAGAAACTAACACACCATTGTAAAGCAATTATACTCCAGTAAAGATGTAAAAAAAATAAAAATAAAAAAATAAAAGTATGGTGTGTAACTTCCAGCTATTTGGGAGTTTCCAATATATTTGGAATTTCCATTATAATTGATTTGTAATCTAATTCGACTATAATCATAGAATATAATCTGTATGATCATGGTCCTTTAAGATTTATTAAGATACATTTTAGAGTCCAGTCTATGGTCTGTTGTGGTGAAATGTACAATGTGCCCTTAAAAAAAGTATATATTCTGTAATTGTCGGATGGAGTGTTCTATAGATGTCAGTTAGGTCGAGATGGTGGATAGTGGTGTTCAAACCTTCTGTGTATGGTTTTTTAATTTGATCTAGTCATTCCATCAACTAAAGAAGAGTATTAAAATTTCCTATGATTTTGTCCATTTTTGCTTCATGTATATTGAGGCTCTATGATTAGGTACATACATATTTATAATTGTTATATCTTTCTAAGGAACTGTCTCATCATTATGACATTTCTCTTTTATCTGTGGTAATACTATCTTCAAGTTTACTTTGTCTGATTTATAATATCCACTCCATCCTTCTTCTGTTTCTGGTGTGCTTAATATAACTTTTTCCATTCATTTACTTTTAAACTCTCTGTATCTTTATATTTAAAGTATGTCCCTTGTGTGTAGCATTTAGTAGGGCCTTGCTTTTTATCTACTCTATGCTTCTCTATGTTTTAATTGAATTGTTTATACCTTAACATTTAATGTAATAATTGACATGATTGTATTTAGAGCTATCAGGTTACTAGGAAGAGAGGTTGTTCTGTTTGTCCCCTCTGGGTTTTTGTTTTGTTTTTGTTTGCTTGTTTATCTGTTCCCTTCCCCTTTCCTGCCTTCTTTTGAATTACTTGAATATTTCTGGTCTGCTGCAGAAACCCCAAACTAGGAGTGGTATTTAGGATAGCAGTGAACAGGCATTAACTTACCTGAACCAGTGAGAGACAGCAATGTGGCAGCATTCATCAAAATTAAAAAATGGTCACTCCACCCTTAGGGATATTTGTCTGTTTGTTTTGTTCACTGATGTTTTCCCAACTCCTAAAACAATCCCTAGCCACACAGTAGGTGCTCAATAAGGTGAACTCTTTGACCAAGCAATCCTACTTCTAAGAATGTATAATAAACCCTCATACACACACACACACACACAGAGAGCTGTGTGCACAAGACAGAAGGAGAAAACAACCTGTAAAAATGTTAAATGTCTATTAATAGCCAATGCACTTTGAGGGTAAGGAGTGCCAGAGGTTCATATTATACCATGGAGCACAAGTGACATGCAAAACAGAATGAGGAGGATGGATCTGTACAGGCCAGAAGGATTTCTCCATGACACATTATTAATGGGGTACAAGTGGGTAATGCTCAGAGTGGGACTTTGTGTGTATGTGTGTACGTGTGTGATATGTGAGTGCAGAGAAAAATGTCTGGAATAAAATAACCATAACTGACCCAGTTTTCACCTGTGAGGTGAGGGAGAATGGGGTAGGTGATAATGGCCTAATGCAGTCCATATACTTAAATATTATTTGAAGCTTCTGTACTAGGCCATATTCATGTATTACCTGTGTGCATATTTATAAAGGGGAGGCACATACTAAAAACAATACTGGCATTACAGGGCTGTGTGAGATTGGGGATTTTAGGAATGTAGAGGAACAGGGTCTCAAACTCATAGGGACATGTAACTATAGATCATGAGAGAAATTTTTCATTTCGACTTCCATTTAGACCATGGGCCCTTTGAGAAAAATTCCTATTTTGGAGTTCTTTACAAAAGAGTTCTCTTGTAGTATTCTCCATATCAACAGAAGGTACCGTCACCCAACTTATTACCCAACACAGAAACCTGGTCTCAACATTTTACACCTCCCTCTCCTTCACCCCAAGTTCAAATCCTTGCTGAGCTCTGTCCATTTCACTTCCTAAATACCTGTCTAATGTGCCCACTTCTTTCCATGCCCACTGTGGCCACTTGGTCCAAAGCATCTATTACTCTCTCTCCCTTTGCCAAAATAGTCTAGTAGTCTTCTAAGCCTGTTTTAGTTTATTTTCCCCCTAATAATGTGTTTTCTCACATTTGCATTCACTCCCATGTTTCTCTTTAGAGTGATCAAATCGAATCCTGTAATTGATAACTCATTGCTACAACAACTGGTATCATATTTCACTTTCTACTTATGGTTTGACAGATGTTGGGGGGAAGAGTTGGGTCTATTTCACTACATATTGATTTCCTATTTTTCCTTTCTCAATCTATAGCCTTCCAAAAATCAAGAAAAGTGATCCAGGTGATCACATCCTCAGCATTGCCCAGGAAGTAAAAAGTGCTCTGGGTGAGGCTTAAACCCACGATCTTAGCATTGCTTACAAGCAGTACTGCTTTATGTGAACTGCATCCTAATCAAATGAGCCACTGGAGCCCAAACTGGGGAAAAGTCTAGGAAGCCTTAATAAAGACACTTGCCTTGACAGTGCACAGCCTCTCCTTAGGGACCTGTGTTTTGCCTATATTGCCCTGGCATCTTCCAGAATACTCACAGGCTTTTGCTGACCTTCTAGCCCCTCTGCAATCCTTCCCCGCACCAGCAGTCCGTATTGCATCTAAGATCTTTCTTTTTCTGTTAATACTACCGCTGGTCACTCACTGATTTCTAACCTGACAAAGATGTCAAAACAATTTGCTACCCTGAAATACTTAGAGGGCTAGGAGAATGAGCCTTTAGAAAAATCGTTTTTTAAATTGTAAACAGAACAACGGATGATTAATGTAAACTAAGAAAATGCAAGGAAGTAGTAAAACTGGGAAAAATTATTATTGGAAAATTATCCAGAGTTTCACACTCAAGAATACCATATAATATATGGTATAGTTTCTGTGGAGGAAGAAGAACTTTTTCCCTCCACCTTCTTAGGTGCTTCACCTGTAGCCCTGAAAATTAGATTGACAAAAGACAGATTAGCAAGAAAAAATAAACAGAAGTAATTAACACCTCCATCCAAAACACTTGGGAGCACTCAGCGATGAGTACTCAAAGGGGCAGTTAGAATTTGGAGTCTGTATACCTAATTTAGTAGGGGAAAGGGAGATGGTAAAAGGGCACTTATGGAAAAGCAAATGACTTTTTGGAAAGATAAACGGGCCCTTAGGAGAATAGATGGGAGATATAATAGTCTTGTGAAGATGTCTGTTTGGATGTGGACTTCTCTAGGAGAAGAGAAGAGAAGAGTTGCTCCCAAGGAGGGTATTTATTACAATTGAGTTCTTTTGAGTTCTTTAGAGAGGCTCTACTTTGAAGCAGATAAGGGATTTCAGAAACCCAGATTCCTTCAGCTCAAAATAATTCTCATACCAAAGCAGCATATTTGGGGGTGGCATACCCTGATCCCCTTCATTTCCTTCTAGGCTTTTGATATGCATTGCTAAACACATGTCTGGCCCATAATAAGCATTAATGAGTCTGAGCTTTTATTCTAAGATCCCTTGACTTCTCCTTTCTGCCTTTATTGCTTCTTACCCCTCCCTCTTACCTCCTCATTCCTCTTGCCCTTGCCCCTCACACTCTCATATCCTCCGCTCACATCCACTCAAGTGTTACAAGCTCAGCTCTCTTGGCTCTGTGTTCTGGGATCAAGGATCCTGGGCTACCTGCCATGCTTCTCCCACCAGGACAGGATTCCTGTTTAATGAAGTGACTTCTGTGAAGTTCCTCCAAAAAAACAAATCCAATTTTAGTTTTGAGTAAAGAAGAGAATGGTTGAATGCATGAATGCACTTCAGGGATGACTGACTGGGGCCAGAGGTGCCTGCTGGGCTTCTGACTTACTTTAAAGGTGAATGGGGAACACAACACTGCAGGAGCTCACACGGTCAGCCCCCATCATTAGAGCAGGGATACAGTTGACTGAACTAGCTGATCTCTGCAGGGAGAGGAGTACAGGGAAGAGTCAGGGATAATGTCATTTATAGGAAGATCACAGATGCTCCAAGTTGGGTTCTAACTTTCATCATACTCTTGTGCTGAAGCCTCACCTCCTTAGTCCTGAAAACTGACCCAGCAACCAAGGCACCTGAACCAAATCAGTAGCCAATGAAAGCACAGCACTCCATGGAAGGGGTTAGATGTATGGGGTTTTCCAGAAATCCCCTGCAACCGGGCAGAACTGGGATGTGAATGTTCTTTAGGACCAGTCAGAGCCCAGGAAGGATCATGATTCATGTTCCACTCATCCCAGAGCCAATGTCTGTCCAGGGACTCACAATCTTAAGGCCAATTCAAAGTGGACAAGCAGGGGACGATGGGAACTGAGATCCATGATGGGGGCCGCAGAGTAAGTGATCACAAAGCTGGAGAGTGGGTGTCTGCTCAGGTGGAAGCTGGGAGGACAGGGTTTTCAGATTCCCATCCCCATGAGGGATGGTGTTAATTTCCCCTCCTCCCTGACCTACAGTTTACAGGTCCAATGCAGCCCCTCCCCCCAGTGGATTGTTTCCTCCCTGTGTCCCCCCACACTACACTAGTGGGACGCTCCATCTGCAGCTCCCTTCCCAATCACTCAGTGGAGTCCTCTGTCCACATCAACGCTCACACACCCTGGACTGTCCCTTCCTATTTTGCTATCACAGTACCTGGAAATGAATTGTCCCAAACCCTGAATATTTTGTCAAAATCAAAGGCCAAGTTTCCATTCCCTGGCCTCAGAACTTCCTGGGATGTGGTTGAGAGCCCCTTGCAAAGGACTTAAGCCTGGGGCCAAAAGAGGAACCCAGCGTTCCTGCCCCAAGGCAGTCAAGTTTCAGAGTCTTTTTGCTGGCTGGGCCCTGTGTCTAGTCCACACAGCCCTGCACTTGGCTCATTGCCTACTCTTTTGGGGGCCTCTGTTCAAACCACCTCATCCTAGAGTCTCTTCATGATCACCCCAAATGATATACAATGCCCCACATCATCCCTTGCTGTCCCCTTAAGTATGTTTTATTTTCCCATCTTCCTTCTTCTACCCTCAGCCCTAGAGTAAGAGCCAGGTGCATTGGGGCCAGCCGAAGAAGGTCAGATTTCCGCAGGATGGCCCACTAGAGGAGGACTTGTCTGGCCCTTTTACCGACAAGAACATGAACCACATCACTTGAGATTAGGGTTTATCTAGAAGTCCAGGGCCTAAGCCTGAGTGGGGAAGGAGGGCAGACATGGGTGAGACACAGTGGAGGCTCGTGCCTGCTCTAGAGATGGGAATAAAGAGATCCAGAGGCCAGGACTGGGTCCACTAAAGCCTTTGGGGGCTGGGGAACTGTGGGAAAAGCCCCAGAGAATCACCACTCTGTGGAACTTGAGACCTGGGGATTGGCACAGGCTATGGCAGACAGATGGGGAAGCAAGCGTGGCCAGGGATATGGACAGATGTGGACACCCACATAAACCCTCCCTGACCAGCATGTTCTGAGGCACAGACTTCCTCACAGGGGTGACCCTCCCTGCAGAGACAGCTCCTGGGGGCTTCATGGTGAGGGCATCCCAGTTTACCTGAGTCCCCACCCACTCCTCCAAGAATAATAATGTCTTGTCACTCAGGGTCATACCTTTGTGTGGACAGGTCCCAGGTCCAGGGGTCTATATTTCTATAAGTCAGAAACAACATCTACAGGAATGGGGGAGGTTTGGTTTACTAGGATCTCCTTCCTCACCCCACCTTCTGAGGGGCCCAACATAAGCCCCTCTTCCCTCAGAGCCCAGAAGGTTTTCTCTCCCTTCCCTGACCAGTCTGGCATTCAGCCAAGTGCAGATAGCCCCCCCCCCCACCAACCCACCTTTCTGACATGATTCCATCATCTTGAAGTCTCCAGGCACCAGGGTTGGGCTTGCTTTCACCACCTCACATGGCCACTTTTCCACACAAGACCCTGGGCTCAAAGACTCCCCTCTCAGACTGAAACTCAACAATGATAATAATCTGACTGCTCTGCTTATCACAGAAGATGGGACAATCTGCTTGTTCAGGCATGGGGGATGAGGAACGAATGATGTATTTTCATCCTCACAGTGTGGGGGATCGTGGGCAGTGATTAACATGCGGGCTGTTGGGGAACAGTCTCCAAGGTGCATTGTTCAGTGAAATCACCAAAGGACAGACAGTGTGTCTCCACTTGGGGACAAAGTGGAGTGGGAGTGGATGGTAACGTGTGTGCACACACTAATGTGTGCAGAGACCACCTCAGGAGAGACAAGAAACTGGTCACCATTGACACTGGTCAGGAAAAGGAAGCTTATTTTTATTGTACCGTCTTTTGGTGCATTTGTGGGTTTTTTTTTTTATTTTATTGAAGTATAGTTGATTTACAATATTGTGTTAATTTCTGCCGTACAGCAAAGTGATTCAGTTATACACATGTATACATTCTTTTTCATATTCTTTTCCATTATGGTTTATCACAGGATACTGAATATAGTTCCCTGTGCTGTACAGTAGGACCTTGTTGTTTATCCATTCTGTATACAATAGCTTACATCTGCTAACCCCAACCTCCCACTCCATCTCTCTCCACTCCCTTGGCAACCACCAGTTTGTTGTCTATGTCTGTGAGTCTGTTTCTGTTTCACAGATGAGTTTGTGTCATATTTTAGATTCCACATATAAGTGATATCATATGGTATTTGTCTCTTTCTGACTTACTTCATTTAGTATGATAATCTCTAGGTCCATCCATGTTGCTGCAAATGGCATTATTTCATTCTTTTTTATGGCTGAGTAATATTCCATTGTGTATATCTGAGTGGGGAAGGAGGGCAGACATGGGTGAGACACAGTGGAGGCTCGTGCCTGCTCTAGAGATGGGAATAAAGAGATCCAGAGGCCAGGACTGGGTCCACTAAAGCCTTTGGGGGCTGGGGAACTGTGGGAAAAGCCCCAGAGAATCACCACTCTGTGGAACTTGAGACCTGGGGATTGGCACAGGCTATGGCAGACAGATGGGGAAGCAAGCGTGGCCAGGGATATGGACAGATGTGGACACCCACATAAACCCTCCCTGACCAGCATGTTCTGAGGCACAGACTTCCTCACAGGGGTGACCCTCCCTGCAGAGACAGCTCCTGGGGGCTTCATGGTGAGGGCATCCCAGTTTACCTGAGTCCCCACCCACTCCTCCAAGAATAATAATGTCTTGTCACTCAGGGTCATACCTTTGTGTGGACAGGTCCCAGGTCCAGGGGTCTATATTTCTATAAGTCAGAAACAACATCTACAGGAATGGGGGAGGTTTGGTTTACTAGGATCTCCTTCCTCACCCCACCTTCTGAGGGGCCCAACATAAGCCCCTCTTCCCTCAGAGCCCAGAAGGTTTTCTCTCCCTTCCCTGACCAGTCTGGCATTCAGCCAAGTGCAGATAGCCCCCCCCCCCACCAACCCACCTTTCTGACATGATTCCATCATCTTGAAGTCTCCAGGCACCAGGGTTGGGCTTGCTTTCACCACCTCACATGGCCACTTTTCCACACAAGACCCTGGGCTCAAAGACTCCCCTCTCAGACTGAAACTCAACAATGATAATAATCTGACTGCTCTGCTTATCACAGAAGATGGGACAATCTGCTTGTTCAGGCATGGGGGATGAGGAACGAATGATGTATTTTCATCCTCACAGTGTGGGGGATCGTGGGCAGTGATTAACATGCGGGCTGTTGGGGAACAGTCTCCAAGGTGCATTGTTCAGTGAAATCACCAAAGGACAGACAGTGTGTCTCCACTTGGGGACAAAGTGGAGTGGGAGTGGATGGTAACGTGTGTGCACACACTAATGTGTGCAGAGACCACCTCAGGAGAGACAAGAAACTGGTCACCATTGACACTGGTCAGGAAAAGGAAGCTTATTTTTATTGTACCGTCTTTTGGTGCATTTGTGGGTTTTTTTTTTTATTTTATTGAAGTATAGTTGATTTACAATATTGTGTTAATTTCTGCCGTACAGCAAAGTGATTCAGTTATACACATGTATACATTCTTTTTCATATTCTTTTCCATTATGGTTTATCACAGGATACTGAATATAGTTCCCTGTGCTGTACAGTAGGACCTTGTTGTTTATCCATTCTGTATACAATAGCTTACATCTGCTAACCCCAACCTCCCACTCCATCTCTCTCCACTCCCTTGGCAACCACCAGTTTGTTGTCTATGTCTGTGAGTCTGTTTCTGTTTCACAGATGAGTTTGTGTCATATTTTAGATTCCACATATAAGTGATATCATATGGTATTTGTCTCTTTCTGACTTACTTCATTTAGTATGATAATCTCTAGGTCCATCCATGTTGCTGCAAATGGCATTATTTCATTCTTTTTTATGGCTGAGTAATATTCCATTGTGTATATATACCACATCTTCTTTATCCATTCATCTGTTGATGGATGAAGGTTGGAAGGATGGATTTAGATTGTTTCCATGTCTTGGCTATTGTGAATAGTGCCGCTATGAACATAGGGGTGCATATATCTTTTTGAATTATAGTTTTCTCCAGATATAGGTGCATTTGTGTTTTATCCAATGTATGTATGAGTTTATTACCTATCCAAATTATTGTCATTATTTTAGTCCTAACATCAACCTGATGAAACAAAAGAACCCCAGGTCATGCTGCAAGAATATGAAAATCCTCACATAAATCCCTGCTTAGGCCCCAGAACCATCCCAGACTGTTCTTGAGTCCACTGGATACCCCCACTCCCACCCTGACTGGACCACAGGAAGGATCAGAAGAGGGCATGGACCTCTTCTTTCCCAGATGGATGAATGGATGGATGTGGGCCCAGACAGGATGGAGAGGGGCAACCACCTGCTGGATAGACACAGATGTCCTTCAGAAGGGCAAGGAAGAGCTTTTGCCCACACTCAGGAAAACTTTCCCCACAGACCTATGGGTGCTGATCTCTTCAACAGAGAGGTGAGGGTGAGGGAAACATAATTAAGGGACCCTCTTTGATGAAAGCCAGTGAGGTCCTGGGCTGTGTGCCAGGGACTTCACAAAGCTTGGTCACACTTAATCCTCAGAACAGTCACTGTAAGGGGAGTGTGGATTTCTCTGAGTAAAAAATGAGGAAGGTAGGCTCCGAGAGGTTAAGGCAACTGAGATGTCACAGAGCAGTGAGGAGATGATTGTCATGAAGATATTGTCCATCAGGAGCTGAAGACAAATTCATGTCCTCCATTCAGACCCCCAAACAGGTCCTAGACCTCATACCTTGAGATAAAGACCCTGAAGCAGCTTAGAGACTTCACACTATGGAAGGACACCCCCATAGACCTCACATTGTGGCCACAGATCCACAGATAACACAGAGACCACACACCCAGGACTGGACACAGGCCCCTAGACAGCTGACAGACTTTACACCCAGAATGGAAAGTCCCAAACAGTAAAAGTCTTCACACCCTGGAACAGACCCTCGAGCAGCCTGCTAACATCACACTTTAGGTCATACATACCCAAAAAGCTCAGAAACCTCACATTTGGGACAAATATCCTCTTAGAGTTAGGCCATTTGACACTAAGGACGTAGACCCCTAAGTATCCACAGACCTCACAACCTGGAGAATAGATCCCCAAAGAGTTCATTGACCTCTGCACCTAGGTGAAGACTTTTCAAAGGTCAGAGTCCTAAAATCCTGGACACAGATTCCCAAAGACCTCAGAGAGCTATCCAAGCATCCAAGCTGCTGTGACAACTCACACTTGGGACACAGACATTTGAACAGCTCAGAGAACTCATGTCCTAGACGTAGAACACCAAAGAACTCAGGGACCTCACATCCTCGGAACAAACCTCCAAAAATCTCACAAACCTCAACTGAACGGACTCACCAAAAGTTCAGATACCTCATATCCTGGGGCACAGATCCCCAAACAGCCACAGAAAACACATACTGGAAAAAAGACCATCAAATACGTAGAAAGCTCACAGTGCAGCCTTATAGTTTAGAGCCCTTTACACAGAACCCCTCCAAAAGAACTCAGAGAATCCACACCCTGAACTCAAACCCCCTGAAAGCCACAGAGCTCATACCCTAGGAATCAGATCACCAAACAATAAATAGATCTTACATCCGACACACAGAACTGTATACAGCCTGAAAGACCCCCATGGAACTCAGGGAGCTCACCCACAATCAGTCAAGAGACTCAGACAACTAATAAACTCAGAGACCTCACACCCTGAATACAGGCCCAAAATATCTAAAACCTTGGAACACAGACAACAAAGATTTCATAGACTTTACACACTGAAAACAGACCCCCAGGTAACTCATATTAAGAACTTGAAACACAGGCCCTCCAACAACTCAGAGGACTCACATGTGGTTGAGCACAGACAACAAAATGCTTCAAATGCAACCTTGACCCTCGAAAAGGTCAGAGGACTCACCCCATGAATACAATTACACAAAAACCTCAGATTCAAACCTTAGGACTGAGACCCCCAAAGAGTTCAGCGAACTCACACCCTGAACACAGACCCACAAATATATCAACTCAAATATTGGGATACAGACCCTCTACAAGTTCACAGACTTGAAATTCTGAACACAGACCCCAAATACATCAAAATCATACCTTGGGACACACTCTCAAAGAGTTCAGAAACTTCACACCCTGACCGCAGATCCCCAAATACTTCAGACTCAAACATTAAACCCAGATCCTCCAGAATTCAGAGACACACAGAAAAAGACCCCCAAATGCTATAGACACATACCATGGAACACAGAACCTCAATAGTTCAGAGACCTCACACCCTGAATACAAATCCCCAAATATATTGGACTCAGATATTAAAATATAGACCCTCAAAGATACTGGAGCTCTCACAAACCGTACACAGACCCCCAAGTACCTCAGATTCAAACCTGGAAACATAAACCCTCAATAAGTGCAGAGACTTATACCCTGAACACACCCCACAAATAGCACCAGCCAAAAAGTGAAAAAGAGACCCTCTAAAAATCATAGACTTCACACTTTGAATTCAGACACCAAATAATTCATGCTAAAACTTTGGAGCAAAGGTCTTATAAAAATTCAGAGACCCTCACCCTGAAATTGACCCACACATACCTCAGACTCAAACATTAGAACACAGACCTCAATGAACTCAAACAAAACACACCCTGAATACGGACCCCAAGTACTTCAGACTCAAAAATTGGAACAGGGACTTCCAGATACAAACCTTGGGACTCAGACCTTCAAAGAGATCAGAGACCTCCAACCCTGAACAGAGGCCTCCCAAATATCTCAGACTCAATTACTGGGACACAAGCCACCAAAGAATTCAGAGACCTCACACCCTGAATATGGACCTGCATACCTCAGACTCAAATATTGGGATTAGACTATCTAAAAGTTCAGACACCTCAAACTCTGAACATAGGCCCCCAAATACTTCAGATGAAACCTTTGGTACAGACCCTCAAAGAGTTCAGACACTTCACACCTTGAATACAAGCCTGAAAATACCTCAGACTCAAACATTAAAACATGACCCACAAAAATTTGAGGGATCTCATACCCTGAATACAGACTCACAAGTACCTCAGATTCAAGCCTTACAACACAGACTTCAAAGACTTCAGACTTCAGAGACCTCACACCATGAACAGACTCCCTCAGGCTCAAACACTGGGACATGCTTAAGGAGTTGAGAAACCTCAGGCTCCAAACGTAGATCCTCATCACCTCACTTCATACCTTGGGACACAGAGCCTCAGAGAATGCAGAGATATCAAACACTGAAAATAGACCCCTAAATACCTCTGACTTATACAGAGTTGTGACATAGACCTTATAGATAGTTCAGAGACGTCACACCCTGAACATACACCACAAAATACTTAAGGCTCAAACTTTGGAACAAAGTCTCTCAATGAGCTCAGCAATCTCACACCCTGAACACAGAACACAAACTGTGGAACAGAAAACCATCGAAGATTTCAGAACCTCACACCTTAAAAACAAATCCCCAAGTACCTCAGACTCAAATCTTGGCACACAGACCCACAAAGAGTTTACAGACCTCACACCCTGAACTCAGACCCCCTAATACCTCCAACTCAAACTAGTGACACAGACCCTAAAACTTCAGTCATTACACCTTGGAGACCCCACACTACCTCAGACTCAAAATTTGGAAGTAGACTCAATTATTTCAGAGACCTTACATCCTGAACTCAGAACCCCAAATATCACAGACTCAAACTTTGGTATACAGACCCTCTAAATATTCAGGGACCACAAACCCTGAACACTGACCCCAATAACCTCATGCTAAAACCTTAAGAAAAAGAAATTAGAAGTTCAGAGACCTCACATACTGAACAATGGCCCCCAAATACCTGAGATTGAAAGTGTAGGATGCAGATCCTCAAAGAATCAAGGACCATATGCCCTGAACACTGATCTCCAAACCTCAGACTCAAGTAACAAATCCCAGATCCCTAGAGTTCAGAGACCTAACACTTTAAAAAAATTCCCAAACACTACAGACTCATACCGTGGAGCACAGAACCCCAGTAGTTCAGACCTCTCACCCTGAATACAGATCCCCCATATGTCACACTCAAACATTAAAATATAGACCATCAAAGATTTGAGAAGCCAAACTACCTGAACACTGTCCCCCAAATACCTCAGACTAAAACCTTGTAACTCATACTCAAAGATTTCAGAGACCTCACACTCTGAGTATGGACCCCCAAATACCTCAGACTCAAACACTAGGACACAGTAAAAATCCAGAGACCTGACATCTTGAATACTGACACCCAACCTCCTTGTCTTCAACCTTGGGGCACAGGCCTCAATGCATACAGAGACCACACACCCTGAAAACAAATTCCTAAATATCTCAGACTCAAACATTAAAACCAAGATTCTCCAAGAGTTCTGAGTACTAACAGTCTAAACAGACTGCCAAATACTACAAACTCAGTCCCTGGGACACAGATCCTCAATAATTCAGAGGCCATACATCCTGAATATAGATCCCCAAACGCCTCAAACTCAAATATTAAAAGTCAGACCCTCATAAATTTCAGAGGCCTCATGACCAGAACACTGACCCCCCACCAATTTCCTCAGACTCACACCTTGCAGAACAGACTCTCAGTGAATTCAGAGACATCACACCCTAAAACCACAAATACCACCAACCCAAACTTGGGACAGAGACCCTCTAAAAAAAAAATCACTGACCTCAAACTTTAAGTAATTCACATTAAAAATTTTGGAACAAAGATTATAAAAGTTCAGAGATATCTCACCCTGAACATTAGACCCAAATACTTCCAATTAAGGCTTTTGGACACAGAGCTCAATGGGTTCAAGCACAACACACCCTGAACAGGACTCCCAAAAAATTCAGACTCAAAAATTGAAATAAAGACCCTCAAATAGGACAGAGAGTCCACTCCTGAACACAGAACCCAAATAACTCACAGTAAAAACTTGGTACCAGGACCCTCTAAAAGTTCAGAGATCTCACACCCTGACTACAGACCCCCAAATACCTCAGACCCAAATACTGAGGTACAGAAACCTACAAATTAAGACACTTCACACCCTAGAAAATGCCACTAAATAACTGACTCATAAAACCTTGGTAACCCTATAAAAGTTCAGAAACCTCACACCTGGACCTCCAAATACAACACTCAAACCTTAAAACACAGACCCTCAAAAGTTTTCAGAGACATCACACCATTAAATATTGACTCTCAAATACCTCAAATTCAAACCTTGATACTCAGACCCTCAGAGAGTGTAGAGACCTCACATTCTGAACACAAACCTCCAGAAACTTAGACAAAACATTTGGGACACACATCCTCAAAGAGTTCAGAGATTTTATATCCTGAACAGAGATGCTCAAATGCCTCAGACTCAAACCTTGGATCACAAAGTCAAAGATTTCAGAGAACTCATACCCTGATCACAGATCCCAAAATACCTCAAACTGAAATCTTGGAATACTGACCAAGTTCAGAGTCTGTATTAATGAGTTCAGAGACCTAGCACTCTGAACACAGACCTCTAAGTATTTCAGAATACAGACCCTGAAAACTTGGAATACAGACCCTTAAAGAGCCAGGGTCTCACACCCGGAAGTCAAACCCCAAATACCTCCAACCCAAACTTGGAACACACTCTAAAAATTCAAATACTGTACACCCTAGACACAGATGCTCAAACACCTCAGACTCAACCTGTCAAAAATTCAAGGACCTCACACTCTAAACAGAGGCCTCAAATAACGTACACTAAAACCTTGGAACAAAGGCCCTCTGAAAGTTCAGAGACTTCACAGACTGAACACAGACTGCAAATACCTCCAATTCAAACCTCGTCACCAGCCCTCTGATAGTTCAGAGACCTCACACTCTAAAAGAGACCCCAAAGTATGCTATATTCAAACCCCAAGAAATAGACACTCATAGATTTCAGAGACCACACATCCTGAAAAAAGATCCCCCATTACATCAAACTTAGAACACAGATCATTCAAGTGTTTAAAGTCTCAGATCCTGAACTCAGACCCCAAATACATAGACTCAAACCTTGGGACAAACATCTTCAATGATTTCAGAGACCTCACACCATAAACACAGACTGGAAATACTTCAGATTCAAACTTTGGAACCCAAACGCTTAATGAGTTCAGAGAGTTCACACCCTGAATACAGAACTCCAAATACCATAGATTCAAACTTGGAGCACAGACCTTCAAAGAGTTTAGACACTTTACGCCCTGAACACAGACGCTGAAATACTTCACACTGATACCTTGAAACACAGACCACCAAAGAGTTCAGAGATCTCACTCCTAAGCACAAATCCCCAAACAGCAGACAGACATTAAACATTTTACAATCAATTTAGAGACCTCATATTCTGAGATGAGGACCCTCAAACTGCTCAGACAACTCACACTTTAGATACAGATCCCCGAACTGCTCAGAGATCTCATACTCTGGAGAAAGATGCCCATACAGCTCATAAACAGAGATCTCTAAATAGCTCCGGGGATTCACTCCATCGAACACAGATACCCAAAGTGTTGAGACACATCACACTCTGGATACAGACTCCCCAAATACCTCAGAGACCTCACAGTCTGAAGATAGATACAGAAACAGCTCAGAGACCTGCAGACAGACATATCCTAGACACATACCCAAAACTGTCTCACAGATCATACACCAAGAATACATACTCCCAAACGGCCAGAGAACTCATACCCTGGGAGTCAGCCAAATAGTTCAGGACACTCAAAAACAAAGACTCTAACCAGCTAATAGATCTCACACGTTGACATAGACCCCTAAACATCTCAGAGAACTCACACTCTGAGTTCAGAGACCACAAATCCTGGATGCAGAACCCACAAAGAGTCCAGAGACCTCCAGTCCTGCACACAGACCACACTAAATAGCTAGGAGACCCCAAACCCAGGATATAGACCCCCAAATAGACAGCTCATATGTGAACACAGACCTGCCAATGGCTCAGATACATCGTGACACAGACTCTCCAGGAATGCAGAGATCTCACATCCTGGCATACAGACCTCCAAAAAGCTCAGAAACATTACAACCAGGGACAAAGACATTCAAGGAACTCAGAGACCTCACACACTGAGAAACAAACCCCCAAAACTGTTTAGAAACCTCACACACTGAGAAATCAAAACAAAAAGATATCACCTCACACCTGTTAGAATGGCTGTCATCAAAAAGTCAAGAGATAACAAGTGTTGGTGAGGGTGTGGAGAAAAGGGAACCCTTGCGCACTGTTGATGGGAATGTAAATTGGTGCAGCTACTATGGAAAACAGTATGGAGGTTTCTCAAAAAATTCAAAATAAAACTACCCTATGATCTGGCAATCTCACATCTGGGCATTTATCCAAAGGAAATGAAAGCAGGATCTCAAAGAGATATCTGCACCCCCATGTTCAATTACTGAATTATTCACAATAGCCAAAATATGGAAACAACCTAAGTGTCCATCAGTGGATGAATGGATAAAGAAGATGTCATAGATGGATAGGTGATAGATGATAGACAGATGACAGATAGATAGATAGACAGATAGATAGATAGATAGATGATAGATAGGTAGATCGATAGAATTCAGCCATAAGAGAGAAGGAAACCTCGCCATTTGCAACAACTTGGATGGAACTTCAGGGTATTATGCTAAGTAAAATAAGTCAGAGAAAGACAAGACAAATATTATATGATATCACATATGTGGAATCTAAAAAAGCCAAACTCAGAGCAACAGAGTAGAATGGTGGTTACCAGGGGCGGGGGTGGTGGGGAGAGATTGGTCAAAGGATACAAACTGCCAGTTATAAGATGAACAATTTCTGGAGATCTAATATACACCATAGTGATTATAGTTAATAATACTGTATCATAAACTTGAAAGTTGCTAAGAGAGTAGATCTTAAATGTTCTCACCACAAAAAAGAAATGGTAACTATGTAATGGGATGGAAGTGTTAGCCAACACTATGGTGGTAATCATTTTGCAAAATATAAATGTATTAAATCAACATGTTATACACCTTAAACTTACACAATGTTATATGTCGATTATATCTCAATAAAGCTGGGGGAAAAAGAAACCTTATACCCTGAAAAAGATCCCCCCAAATCTCAGAGACCTCATCCACTGGAGAAATGATCCCCCAAATAGCCCAGAGACTTCACCTCCTGGAACACAAACTCCCAAAGCGTTCATAAATGACATACCCAAGACACAGACCCCATAACCGTTTAGACACTGCAGACTCTGAACAGACACCCTTGAGCAGGTCAGGGTCCCTACTACAGTCTGGAGAAAAAACTGCTAAGAGCTCAGGGACCTCACGCCCAAGAGAATAACAGTTGTCCACCACCTAGAACCATGCTTGGTATACAATATGTGTCCATTAGGCATCTGTTGAGTGAATAAACTACCTTGACTCAGCAATTCCACTTCTAAGAATGTGTCATAAACACTTGCACATGTGCACAGAGCTGTGTGCACAAGCATAGGAGGAACAAACTGTTTTGCTAATTTTTAATATTATGATTGTTGTCTTTATTATGTATTGATGTGTTTTTCTCCCCCTCGGGATAGGGACCTCACCCCCCTTAGGGCAGGCCCTGTCTGTTCACCTCTGTGGCCCTAGTGTGAGGCCACAGCATGAGGATAGGGGCACTCATCACATAGTTCTAGGAAAGAAAGAAGGGAAACATGTATCCTCCTCCCTCCCAGATCCCCATTTCTGTCAGAAATGGCCAGTCCTGTGGCCCCTATGAGATGGTGCCCCTGAGATGAGGTGGTGGCCCTGTCCCTTCTATCAGCTTCAGAGACAGAGAGAGGCCAAGGAGGGTGTAGGTCTCCTGGGGAAGATATGTGGGAACACAGTACCTTTCAAGCAGCAGGTGGGGAAGAGGCCTGGGGCACAAGGAGGCCCCCACTCTGCACATTTGCAAAAAGATAGCCAACTGCGAAGCTAGAGGGAAAAGTCCACAAAGGACCACTGTCACTACTAACAGCAATTGCGATTTCAGGGGGTTTCCCAGACCACCCTCAGTTTCAATCATTTGCTGGAAGGGCTCACAGAACTCACTGAAAGCTTGTTATTACAGTTTATTACAGGGAAAGGATACAGATTAAAATTAAAATCAGCTAAGGGAAGAGATGAACAGGGCAGGATCCAGGAGGATATCAAATGCAAAGCTTCTAGTTGTCCTCTTTTCATGGAATCAAGACAGCGTTACTCTCCTGGCATTGATGTGTGACAATAGCATGGAATTTTGCCAACCAGGGTACTCACCCAAGCCTTGGTGTCAAGAGCCTCCAATGGGGCCCCATCTTGTAGGCCTAGTTGCCTGCCCACTTGGCTGATCTCAGTTTCCAGCCCTCAGGAGGTCAAGCTGCATGACCCAAAGCCCCCACGCTTCATCATGTTTTTGGTGTGGCTCAGAGTCCCCACTGTACATCACATAGTTATCTTCTGGCTGGACCAAGTCCCCCACACTAAATCACACTATTGGTGTGGCTCAAAGCCCCCACTCTAAATCACATAGTTACTATCTGTCCGGATTAAGACTCCCAATCGAACAAAGACATTCCTATCACACACGACATTCCAAGGCCTAGATGTTATCTTCCAGAAGCCAAGGGCAAAGGCCAGACCTCTCTTGGGGTGAGGTTAAATTCTTTACTATACAACATCATACACTGTGATAATAATACACACATGGGAGGGGGCATCGTGGAGAGTTGTTAATAATAGAGAATCACTAATATCAGCTAATATTCATGAAGAATTTCCTACGTACCAGAAACTGATCCAAACGCTTTATAACCTCTTAAATCCACAAACAACCCAATGATGGTGGATCTGTTAATATTTTGTTTTGAAGATGAGGAATACTGAGGTATAGAGAAGTTCGTTAAATTTTCTAGGCTCTACAGCTAGTCTGTGGGGGAAGCAGTATTCATATACTTTGTGACCCTGGGTGTCCTGCCCTTAAACAACCTCTATTCTGCCTAGAATAATAGTACCAAATGTCAGTCAATGGTGCCCACATGCCCATACTTTACATAGGATACCTCTAATATCTATGCTTTCATGAATAACAGCAATCTCATGGTAGAAACAGCTGTTTAACCTCTTCATGGACAGAACCTGGAGAGATTCCCTCACTCTCCTCCTTGTAGGACACCTCCACCACCATCAGAGAACAGCCAAGCCCTTTTAGCACAGCATTCAAGATCTGACTCAAGCCAGGCCTAGTTTTCTAGTTATTCCAATCACACTTCTCCTATATTCATTCATTCACTCAGCAACCTAATATTTATTGAGGGCCTTCTATATGCCAAGCACTGTGCTACAACCTGGGAAGACAGCTATAAATAAAACAAAGTTCCTGCTTCTACAGGGTTTATATGCTGGAACAGGAGTCAGCCATTTTTTTCTGTAAAGGGCCAGATAGCAAATAGTTTAAGCTAAGAGGGTCATATGGTCTCTGTCACAACTACTCAACTCTGCTGTTGTAGTGGGAAAGCAGCCACAAACAATATGCAAAGGGACAAGTGTGGCTGTATTCCAATAACACTTTATCTACAAAGACAGACAGTGGGCCAGTTTTGGCCAATGGCTATAGTCTGACAACCTCTCTTTTAGAGACCGTTATTGAACCAGTACATAATAAATATATACCAGGTGGTGATGAGTGTTATGGAGAGAAATTAAATAGGGTGAGAAGGCAGAGACTGACTGTGGTGTGCAACTATTTTCCAAAGGAAGTGTCTGAGAAGGCCTAACCAGGAAGGAAGTATGAAGCAGAGAAACTTGAAGAAGGTTAGGGACTCAGCCATGGGGCTCTCTGGAGGCAGAGTGTCTCAGGCAGGGGAAGCATCCAGAATAAAAACCCTGAGGTCAGACTGTGACACTCTGTAGTATCACTTCCCTCTTGTCTCGCTCAAATGACCTATCAGTAAGGCCTTCCCTGCCCACCTTAAGTACATCCCTCCACCCTGCAATATGCCTTTTCCCCTGACCTGGCCTAATCTTTCTATGTAGCACTTGCTACACTTTGATGTGCTATATACATACTGACCTACTCTATGAAATATGGGACCCTGTTGGTTTTGTTCTCTGTGGTATCCCCATCACCTAGAACAGTACTTGGGCACATAGCAGGTGCTCAGAAAATTCTTGTGGAAAGTGGCCAGGAGCCAGGCACTTGGCACACGTCACTAAGATGCATAGATACCCTCAAAGATGGGCATTTTACTGAGACTCAGAGAGGACAGGTGACTTGCCTAAGGTCATACAACCAGGACTTGAGAGCTCCAGACTTTGAAATGAGGGCTTCCCGGCTCCAAAACCTGCAAGTCCTGGATTATTTGGGGTGCCAGTGAGGCTTGAGGTGAGGTGGACCCCAACATTTCAGGACAGGATGGGTGGACCATGTCTATCTTCTGAGAGATGGGGACCCATTCCATGGCTGATTTCAAGGGACACAGACGAAATTCCCAGCAATGAGATCTCCACAGATCAGTTCGGGGGGATGTGACCCTCTGGACTGTGGGTATGACCCTCAATCCCAGGGGATAATCTGAAGGAAGTAGTCACCTACTACTTCCATGTAGTCACCTACATGGTCTAGGCAGCAAGATATGGATGAGTTTACAAAAAGTCACATCACACCCACCTCTCATTGTCTTTTCAGACAGTGAACAGACTGGCTTGTTGAGGAAGGGAACTCATATATAAAATGTAGTCTTTTATGAAGTTTCTCAGAATAACCTCTTTGAGAGACAGAGGAATTCTAGGTGAGGTGAAATTAGTGGATTTGTACCCATCATGTGGCTTCTGTAGAAGCCCTTACTCTCTCTCCTCCGTAAGGGTAATGGTAATAATAATACTGATAGTAGTAGTATAGATACATTTTAATAGCTGATAGTTACTGAACATTTCCTCTGTGCCAGATGCTATTTAAGATCTTTATACTTTCCATGTAGTAACATTCAATTTCTTCCTACCAGGACCCTTACATCTTGTAGCCTTACAAGGCTACATTTAAGAGGTGCCTTCTTCATAAAATCTGCCCTGATCATTGAGCTTGAAAGTGACCTCTTCTTCCTTTGAAAGTTTATGACATTCTCTGTAAACCCCTTGGAACTTCTGGATACTTCTTCTTCTTAGTTATTTGTGGCATGCTTCAAAATTATAAAAAATTTTATTCCAAGACCTTGTCTCATACATCATTTTCCTTCACCAAACTCACTTGGTGCCTGGAATATTTGACAGTGTCTAGGGTTAAAGACCCTCAGAACATTTGGCCCATCCTCATGTTTCAATTCCCTTTATCTGTCAAATGAAGAGAATAATAGTATCATCCCAGTAGGGTTGTTGTGAAGAATAAATGAGATAATGTATATAAAATGCTTCACATAGTACTTGGTATATAATTAACACTCAATATTATCTATTTGTTTATTATTGATCATATATTCAGAATGATGGATAAATGGAAATAATAGTATACAGCAATGGACACAAAAGCTTGAGCGCCTACTATGCACCAGAAGTTTTAAATACAGTTTTTAATGGAACTCTCCCCATGATATTTCGTCAGGTGTGATTATCATTATGTTACAGTTACGGTTCAG
>NW_006777287.1:2237544-2238223 GCF_000442215.2 Lipotes vexillifer | reverse complement strand
TCAGCAAAGCTACATTCACCTAGTTAATGGTGTATTACTCTACAGCCTTTGTTTTCCACATTCACACACTGGATAATTTATGCCTTGACCTGTCCTCAGAGAGGCCAGGACCTTTATCAACGGATATGTAGGGACACCCCAGCCCCACCCCACCCTGTCCCATGTGTTAAAAGGAAAGCACTGCTTTCCAGAGGCCCAGCCAGGCTAGATCTGAACACCCTGCACCACCCAGTTTACATTTAAGAATTCTCTGGGGCACTCATTTAAAACACAGATTCCTGGCATCATCCTAAGTTCTCAGGAGGAACTTAGGAATCAGCTTTTGTAATAAACATCCTAGGTGATTTAATACAAACTGACTTCAAACCATGCTTGATGAAACAATGCAATGGGTGATTGGGTTGTATTTAGGTAATTCTCTGCCAGAGCTGTACACTCTGCAAGACTTTCCAAACATGAAGCCCAGATTCTGATTTGGTGAATTTGATGTGGGGCTTGAGAACTTGCATCTCTAACAAGCTAAGATGATACTCTGAGGAGCTAGAATAAAGCACTGTGCTCAGGAATCCTGGGTCAGGATTTGGAGGCTGTGCTAGGGTTCAGCTGGAAAGACTGCTGATAGACTTGCGCCATGTCCTCCAAGGGAGTAACCATTAGAGGCTGGGGGCACGGAGGCCAC
>NW_006777287.1:2212842-2237528 GCF_000442215.2 Lipotes vexillifer | reverse complement strand
AGGCTGCTGGCAGGAATGCCAGGGGTTTCCCATTGTGCCTCCTGGAAATGCTCCATCTTACTCAGGACATGTGAATCAATCATAATGCACAGTGCCACCTTTCCTCTGTAAAGATGAAACAGCTGAACCCCTTTCCATCATCAGCAGAGACTGCATTCTAACTTAGCAATAGACTAATGGAGATTGCCTCATATAACTACATCCACTCCTTTTAGCCAATACCAACGAGTACTAGAAGAAATTGGTAAAGTTTGGAAGTACCACAATGGCTGAAGGATAGTGAAATTGCGTGTGACTTGGATTAGGAACCAGGTGTGCCTAAGAGTTAGGGCTGAATCTTTGAAACCATGTGGAGAATTGGACTGGCAGGAGGGAAGAGGTAGTGTGGAAAAGGAAACAGGTTTCACAAAGTGAAGCAAAACTTCTTTATTTTCATCATTTTGTCCAGGACAACTTTACTCTGAAAAAAAGAAAAACTGTTATACATGTAATACATATTTATTGTTAGAAGGAGAAGAGGAATATGAAGATCCAGATCAATAAAAAAGTTAATCCATAATTCCACCATGTATACTCAATATTTAAGAATGAAATCCTATGAGTACATCGTCATTGCGTCTCCATTTCCTTAGAAGTGACACTTCCAAGTTAAAGGGCTATGTACTCCACGTAATAACTGTTTGTACTTGGTTAACTGTGTCCTTAGCCCACTTTTCTATACTTTTTCTTCTCTGTTAGTAAAGATGCTTTGTATATTCAGTATCTTTGAAAATATGTGCATTGTTAACTCATCTGGGATTTATTCTTCTCTCATCCACATTTATTGAACAATGAAAAGTCCCACTTTAAAAAGTCACATTATTGAATCCTCATAACCCTGTGAGGTAGGTACTTTCATTAGCTCAACCCTGCAGATGAGAAAATGGAGGCATAGAAAGAGTGAACAATTTGGTGAGGAGTGGCACCAGATTTTATTTTAGAAGCTATCAATAAACTTATTCCTATTAAATAAGTGT
Organism: Lipotes vexillifer; assembly: GCF_000442215.2. Classification (NCBI taxonomy): domain Eukaryota; kingdom Metazoa; phylum Chordata; class Mammalia; order Artiodactyla; family Lipotidae; genus Lipotes; species Lipotes vexillifer. Next base: position 2,236,512 of record NW_006777287.1, on the reverse strand, counting down.
CAAGCAGATCACTTTATTTTATCCCTCAAACATCATTGATTCCCATAAAGGAGCTGGAGCGTTCTGACTCTAGAGACCCTACTTCCCTAGGGAGAGCAAAGCCAGCAGCCTCATACTAAATGGCTCTTTCTCTCTGACAAGACATTTAAAATATATCATTTATCCCCACCCCACCCCCAAAAAAAGAGTAGTAAGGAGGAAACAGTAGCTTCCTCCCTGGTAGTTTTTTTTTTCAAATAAAAACTTGTAAATCGTGATATTCAATGCTACATTATTAAAAACAAAACAAATGCATCTATGAAAACAGAAGAGGTACGGGTGAAATCTTTTAGAGTCTGCCAAGAAGATCTTCCTGATACATTCCATAGTGTTCTTATCCTATTACCCTTTCTTTCTGGGGGTATATTTTTCTATTATCTAAAAATTTCCTCAGCCCTACTGCCCTAGTCTGAAACCTTCAGTGATTCCCCTTGGCAATAAGGTAAGGTCCAAACATTTTCAGTTGTCTTTCAAGGCCATTCACAATGTAGTCCCAACCTGCCTTTCAATCGGATTCTCCACTCCTCTTCAGGAACAGGGCTATGCATGATGTTACTTTCTCTAAGACACATCTTTTTCTGTACTTCTGTGTTTAATGCAATAAAGAGATCAAAGGAATTTTAGAACCAAGGCTTTAAGGCTTATCTAGCCCAACCCTGACATTTTAAAGAAGAAACTGGTGCCAGACAGTATAACTTGCTCCAGGTCATATAACATATTAGAGGTTACAGTGCAAGCAGAACTTTGGTTTTTCAACTCTTCTTGGAGCTGCTGCCTCCTAAACACATAATCTGTGCTAGGCAAATACTTGCCCACAGCTAGCAAGAGTCTGTGTGGGTGGGGCTTGACCTCCCCCCACTCCCGTTTCCACATCAACCAGAGCAGCAGCTGGGGGTTCATAGGGCAAAAAATAAAGGTTAAAAACCTTTGGTCTAACATCCGGATTTCCAGCTGGGAAGCATGGGGAAGTGTAGGAAGGAAGCACTCCCACTATCTTAAAGACCTAGTCAGACAATGGCAACCATCACTTCTGCTCACATTCCACTGGCAAGGAGTTAGTCATATGGCCCCATTTAACTACAGGAGGAGTAGTACATGTAGTCCCTAGCTAGGTAGCCACATGCCCAGCTATACTAGACTATGGAAAAGGGGAGAACAAATTTAGGTGGAAAATAACAATATCCACCACACCACCATAAAGACAATTGAAATGCAGAAAGAAAACTGAGAAAACCTTCATGCAGCAAATATGGAAAAAGGTTGTCATCATTATGACATAAGTCTATAGAGGAAATAAAAAAGAACCAATGCACCAATAAAAAGTGGGCAAAAGACATAAACAATATAAATGTCCTATAAACATTAAAATTAGCATTGGTTGTAACATAGGAAATTTAAATGGAAACAAATGTCCTTGTTTATCAATCTAAAAAAAAAACCCTTTGGTCTAGGTTTAGGGCAAGGAACTCAGGTAGCAGGATAATTCCACATCTCTCTCTCATCTCCTGTTGTTCATTACCTTGGAGGACACCCACCTGACACACACACACACACACACACACACACACCAATTTACACTCCACTCGTTTTACAGATATGGAGTACTAACTTGGTTGGAGTAGGAGATGGGGAGGGGATCATATCTTGTTTTTAGTCACCTTGTCGGCACTTCAACTTCCAAATGGGTTTGTTCATTTTTAGAATAGTCATCTTAGGATCTCAATGGTGTTACCAGTACTGAAGCCATTTCTGGAACACTTGTTTTTGAAACTGCCTTTGAATCCCAAAGCATAAGTATCCCAAATATTTACAACCGTGGCAAAAGGGTGTTTTTGAGTATGAACTTTCATTATGGGAACTCTTCGGATGATGTTTAGATTCACATCTGGTCCATAGGGTAGGGAATCCAAAGATCAAATGCCACTGATCCTTGAACAGGCTATGGCTGGAAAGGGCAGGGCTGATTTCTTTGTGTATTTCTGAAAACCAGCTCTGAAAAAGGAACACAAGGAAGGCTTCATGGTCTGGCTACAGCTTCTGAAAAATAAATACAGCCTCTTAACCAGACCAACTTGAAGGGCCAGCACTTAGTGAATGGAAATGAGAAACATCTATGCATAGGGCAAAGAACAAGTCATTTGAAGCCCAAGAAATTCGAGTTAGGATCCCATCACCACTGCTATCTGTGGGACCTGGATAGTAGCTCCACACATCTGCAACTTAGTTTCCTCACCTGTAAATTGTGTTCAGTAATTTTCAGCTTGTGTGATTTTTAGGGGAAATGGACATATCATGTGTAGAGCATCCAGCTCAGCTCTTGGTCATAGCATATACACTAAATAAATGGTGCATATTATCATTACTATTATGGTTTTCTCTAAAGCTACCTATAGTTTGCAATTATATTTTTATCGAGCTTGTGTTCTCCATGAAAACAAAGGTTTGTGGCAAACATTTGAGATGCAAAAAAGTAAAGTGGATTTCTGGACAATTCCGGATATATGCCCAGGAGTGGGATTGCTGGATCATATGGCAACTCTATTTTTAGTTTTTTGGGGAACCTCTATACCATTTTCCATAGTGGCTGCACCAATTTACATTCCCAACAGCAGTGTAGGAGGGTTCCCTTTTCTGGAGACCCTGATTTTAATCAGCAAAGTCTACAGCCTGAGCTCTTTTAGAGAGGGTTTGTTCTCCCAAGTCACAGAGCCTTCAGGACCGTACACGCCCGCCCCAGAAGTGGGACACCTGGTGTCAGAGGCACCAAGATTTTACAGAAGAGCTAAATGATCTAGGATTAGGTGCACCACTCTCCCTCTTTTGGGTTTTGGCTGGCCCAAAACACTCAGAGATACATTTACCCCCAAAATTCTCTCTCACTTGCTCCATACAGCAGCTTTCCTTTCCTACCTGATTCCTAGTCTCACCAGTGGACCACAGTGCTTTGGCACTGCCTCCGGGAGGCCCAGAATAAATGTTACACTCGCCTGGCAATGACTCCCACTGCACATCTCAGGCAGATTAAACATCTGTAAACACTACTCCCCTCGTGTGCCCCAAATCCTCCAACCTTTTCTGCCTGGCTTTTGGAGCCTTCCACAGTCTGGTTTTTTAATCTCTCCAAATCCTATCAATTGTTAAAGATCCAGCTCAGTTTTAAAGATCCTCCCCTTTAAGGTCTTTTCAAGCTTTTACTGCAGTTGTCTATTAATTCTTAAGACATCAACACCATAACACACTATCCTGCCTTGTTCACTGTCACTTTAAATGGAGTAGTAATCATTCCCATGCTGGATCTTTAAGCTTTATAGGGATAGAAACAATGTTCTATAAACTTATATGCCCTTATACCAACCAGTACAGAACTGAGCACCTAGAAAATGGGCAATAGAGATTTCATTGATTGAGTAATTGGTTGTTTTTCCCTCTCTGGTCTCAGTGATCTCATGTGTGAAATGGCAGGACTGTGAACAGCATCTTCTTCTAGCATTGATGCTCAATAGAGCTATGAAAAAAATCCCCAAAATTTTTTCAGAAAAAGATAATAAATCTTAGCCAGTGGCATCAGTTGGAAGGATCATGTTCTGAGCTTCAACGTTGATGATTTCATAATACTTCTCATCTCCCTTGAAACTCAAAAAAACTGAGTTACTATTTCTCCCTCCACCAAGAGTAGGAAATATCAGAACCTCCGAGATGAAACATCACATCACCCAATTAAAGAGGCAACTTCAGGAAGCTTCCCCAAAATGTAGTACACACATTGCAAGTTTAATAGTTTGCTGATGGAGCATCACTGTTTTTCACACAATAAATAATGTAATGAATTCCAGGTGCAGGAGGAACTTCCTCTGCTCAAATCTTTTCAAAAGGAGCACTATACTGCCTCCGTGTAGTCTCAATGTAGGAGACTGGAATTCCTTCCTAGAGTTTGAGGACACTTGTGAAAAAAAATGAAAAATTTAAAAGGCACCTTTCTTCTGCAGTGCTCCATGCCTCCATGATTGGGTTGGACACAGAGCAAGTGCTTAGAAAATCTTGGCCCCACTAAGGGTAGAAAGAAGAGGACTGGAGATGGACAGAGAGCATTGAGGAAGGGTGCAAGATGCCAGAGAAATGTAATTTCCCTTTCTTAAGTTTAGTCCCCAAAGGGCCCCCTCCAACTTCAATTTATTTCTAACTGATCATGAGACATTTCTATTTTATTCTAATCATGAGAAAACATCAGACAAAACCAAATTGGGGGACATTCTACAAGATAGGTGACCACTACTCTTCAAAAATGTCAAGGTCATGACAAAGTCTGAGGAACTGCCACAGATAGGAGGTGACTAAGGAGACATGACGTTACTAAGGCAACAAATGCAATGTGGAATCCCAGATTGGATCCTGGGACAGAAAAAGGATTTCAATGGAAAAACTGATGAACTCAGAAGAAATTTTGTAGTTTGGTTAATAGTATTGTATCAATGTTAATGCCTTACTTTTTTTTGACATTTTAAAAACCTTTATATGATTATAAATTTAAATAAAAAATGATCGTAATAGTTGATGCAGAGATAAAGATTTTGAGGAGAGGAACCTTAATTCCTCTTTGTTATTTTATTTTTTTAAATTTAAGTATAGTTAATTTATAATGTTGTGTTAGTTTCTGGTGTACAGGAAAGTGATTCAGTTACATATATATACTTTTAATTATATATATTCTTTTTCATATACTTTTCCATTATAGTTTGTTACAAGATATTGAATATGGTTCCCTGTGCTATACAGTAGGTCCTGTTGTTAATCTATCTTATATATAGTAGTGTGTATATGTTAATCCCAAACTCCTAATTTATCCCTCCCTCGCACCTTTCCCCTTTGGTAACCATAAGTTTGTTTTCTATTTCTGTGAGCTTGTTTATGTTTTGTAAATAACTTCATTTTATCATATTTTAGATTCCACATATGTGATATCATATGATATTTGTCTTTCTCTTTCTGACTTACTTCACTTAGTATGTTCATCTCTGGGTCCATTCATGTTGCTGCAAATGGCATCATTTCATTCTTTTTTATTACTGCCTTACTTTTTTTTTTAAATAAATTTATTTATTTATTTTGGTTGCATTGGGTCTTCATTGCTGCACACGGGCTTTCTTTAGTTGCGTCAAGCGGGGGCTACTCTTCGTTGGGTGTGCGGGCTTCTCATTGCAATGGCCTCTCTTGTTGCGGAGCACAGGCTCTAGGTGTGCGGGCGTCAGTAGTTGTGGCACACGGGCTCAGTAGTTGTGGTGCACGGGCTCAGTAGTTGTGGCACACGGGCTTAGTTGCTCTGCAGCATGTGGAATCTTCCCGGACCAGGGCTCGAACCCCTGTCCCCTGTGTTAGCAGGCAGATTCTTAACCACTGCACCACGAGGGAAGCCCTACTGCCTTACTTTTGATAAATATTCTATGGTTATATAAGATGTTAACATAAGGGGAAGCTAGGCGAAGGACATTAAGAAATTCTACTATTTTCACAACCTTTTTGTAAGTCTAAAACTATCTCAACGTAAAAAGTTAAAAGGGGGAGCCTGAGACACACTATCCCCAAAGTCAAAAAGACAGAGGTTTCCCTTCAGACACCCTCTTTCCTGCCACCTTCTCACTTCCTCTGTGAACCCAACAGTGACTCTTAAAGGCCTTTAGCTGCAGTAACAGCAAGTCAGTTCATCAATCTGAAGAAGTGAGCTGCTTGGACCCGCATTTTCCAAATCATTGAAACAAACTTTTTTGGAAGGCACTATTTCTAGAAAGGCAGTATCCATTTCTGTGTCTACTTATACAGAACATGGAAAGCACCACTTAATTCTTCATTGTCCACAAGCATTAGTATAAACATCTGCTTTTTGTACAGTATATAAATAAAAGAGCTCTTGGGGCTGGTCCATGGGGAGAGCTAATTGTACTGTTGGGTATTTTGGTTCTGCTCTGTGGACCTGCACTTTCTCCTCCCCACCGTAAGGCTGCCCCGGTGGTCCTTTAGAGGGAGAGGGGTGGCTTTGAGGTGGCAGCTTGGGGGGTCTGATACCCCAAGGCATCCTTGCAAATCACTAGAGCACAAGTCATGTCCACCACTCTCCAGGTTTTCTGAGATGATGTTGTCATTGTCATTGCCATCATTATCATCAGTGTTCTGGGAAGTGACAAGGGCCCACCCTGCAGAGGGCATGTTTTCACGAAAGAGAGCCAGTGAAGTGGCAGCATGAAGGGCCAAAAGAGTCTACGGTACAAGCACCATCTGATATATTTGTGTGTCACTGAAATTCAGGGATCACTGGGGCTAAGGCTTCACTGGGTATAGCAGCCAGAGCACCATGACCCCTGTGGGCTGTCCCATTGGCACACACAGATACTGCACACACTCCAGCTCTGTGCCAGACCTCTTTCTTAGACTTGGTAAATGTATTTGTCTCTAAAAAAAAAGGGCTGAATACTTAGTCTTAGGGTCGCTTCCATTTCTAACATTCTCAGAGTCTGCTCTTTGAGATAAATTTTTCTCTTTTATGTGAAATCCTCCAAAGCCATCAAAGAATCATTATCACCACTGCACAGCGCAAATCTCAGCTTTATCAACCAGTCCTCTCTCTTTAAAGTGCATTACCCAAGATCCCTCCAGGTCACACCCTAAAGAGCTTCACATTGGGAGAAAATGTCAGTATAGGTCAACAGCAAAAATGGCTCTCTGTGCACCAAACCATTGGGCAAACCTCCTCTGGTGGCATATATGAGCTGTCAGCCTTGGGTGCCCATCCACACAAGGGGAGCTAGTGCCCATTCAATGAACTCAGAAGCAAATGTGCCCAAGCTGCAGACTTTGGGGAATGCTTGAAGAGATTCCATCCATTTTTTTTCCTTCCCTCTGTAGAAGTCTTAACTTGCTTCATCATGATTCCATGCGTAACCCAAAGCCAGATGAAGAAATACAGAAATTCCACCCTAAAAGCTCTTCAACCTACACATCAGCTGGGGCCACAAGGGAGTTCCAGAGAGAAGAGGTCAAGCAGGACCTCAGCAGACAAATTTACTGAGATCTAGAGCACAGGCTCAGGAAGGGGGGGCACCCCTTACCCCCACCCCACTACCAGGCACAAAGTCCAGGAGAACTTGGGGCTGTACTTCCCACCACCAGCAGGCTAATTGGACTCCTTTGCCCTGGCTTCAAGACCACCACATTACTAGCCCACATTCTTGTGGCCATGAAGCAGAGGGATGGAGTACAAAGGGTATGGGATTTGGATACAGATAGACCTGGGTTTGCATTTTATCTCTGCCATTTATGAGCTGTTGCACTTTATACACGTTACTGAACAGCTCTGTGACTCAGTCTCCTCATTAAAATGAAGATAATAGTTTCTGACACAAGGTTATTGGGAGAATTAGAGATAATGCACACAAAGGTCCCAAATGACAGTGCTTAGGACATGGTAGTCATGGCAACCAATAAATGGTAGCTGTTTTTCTCTATTCCAGACACAAAAGGACACATATTGTATGATTCCTTTTATATGAAATGTCCAGAATGGACAAATCTATAGAGACAGAAAGTAGATTAGTGGTTGCCAGGAGGTGGGGGGCAGAGAGGATGGAGAGTGACCACTAATGCAAACAGGCTTTCTCTTGGAGGCAATGAAAATGTTCTAGAATTATGTATTGGTGATGGTTTTGCAACATAATGGATAGACTAGAAATCACTAAATTTTACATTTTAAAAGGGTAAGTTTTACAGTATGTGAATTGTATCTTAATTAAAAACTCTTCGGCTTCCCTGGTGGTGCAGTGGTTAAGAATCTGCCTGCCAGTGCAGGGGACACGGGTTCAAGCCCTGGTCCGGGAAGATCCCACATGCTGCAGAGCAACTAAGCCCATGCGCCACAACTGCTGAGCCTGTTCTCTAGAGCCCACGAACCACAACTACTGAGCCCACGTGCCACAATTACTGAAGCCTGACCGCCTAGAGCCCGTGCTCTGCACAAGAGAAGCCACCACAATGAGAAGCCCGTGCACTGCAACAACAGCCCCCACTCACGGCAACTAGAGAAAGCCCACATGCAGCAATGACCCAACACAGCCAAAAATAAATAAGTAAATTTTTTTTAATTCTTAAAAATAAATTCTCTGTTCCTCAGCTTATAAATATGAATAGAAATGAGTTTTTTAACTGGGGATAATAGTAGTACCAACCTCAGAGGGTTTTTGTGAAGATTAAGTGAGTTAATTTATTAAAATATTTAGACTAATGCTGGCCCACTATAAAAGCTCAATACATGTCAGCTATAATAATTACTGTTATTGTCATTATTATGATCATCATTTTTATCACAAGTAGCATAGCCTAGTAGTCAAGATCAGTGAGGTGTAAATCAAACAGACATGTTTTAAAATTTGGCTTCACAGGAATTCCCTGGCAGTCCAGTGGTTAGGACTCCATGCTTCACTGCCGAGGGCATGGGTTCAGTCCCTGGTTGGGGGAAACTAAGATCCCACCAGCTGCACAGTGCAGCCAAAAAAAAAATCTGGCTTCACATTTACCAGCATATATTATAATAGTTAATGGTACAGTCACTGGATTCAGACTTTCTTGATCAAAATTCCAGCTCCACATATTTATCAGTTGTGTGACTTTAGGCAATTTTCTCAACCTCTTTGTGCCCCTAGTTTCTTCATGTGTAAAACATGTATAATAATAGTTTGTACCTAATGAGTTGCCATGAGAATTAAATGATGTATCCATTAGGATGTCTTTGGATTTAAGTTTCATAAACCTGTCTCAATTTGCTTTAAACCAAGTAGATGGGAAAGAAAAAAAAAAGGTTAGAAAAGAGAAAACTTAATACAAATCAAGAAAGTAGAGAGAAGAGAGGAGAAGTTTATTTTCACCAGCCATTAGTTTGGGGGTGCTTCTCAGAGAGTTCTCTGCCCAAATTTTCCTCCTGGAGTGTTAAGATTGTTATTCCTATGTTTTTAGTGAAACTGCTTCAAAATTTTTGGTAATAGGAACTAAGTAAAACAATACTACATATGCCTTATATGCTTGCTAATATCTCTGCTCTCTAGGAGTATAAATCTCATTGAGAAGACTCTGAAAAATATTTTAATAGTGCAACATTTCTGCCCAATGGTGTCATTCAGAAGAGCATTTTGGATAGCCCAATATGATGCCAGCAGACACTGTAGACAGCATTTAATGCAGCAGGAAGCCAGGATCCAAAGCCTTGAATTGGAGATTAGATTCCATCACTAATTGCTCTGGGCCTCTCATAACCTTGCCTGACTTCAAATTCTCCATCACCAAAATGGGAAATGAAAGCAGAATTCACTCCCCAGGTGGCAGCCTAAGTATAGAGGAGCATCTTATCACCATACTTACGATTATAGAATCACAATATTGGATGGGTCTTTAGTAAAGATGAATTCATTCTCTGGATTAGCAGACGGAGACCCTAAAACAATGAGAGGAAGCCCTTCCCCAGGTCAGACCAGCTGGGTTTCAACAAGGGTTGAACCTACATTCCAGCCTTGTGTTCTACCATGATGTGACACAGACTGATGAGTTTGTGTCTTTTCCCCTCCTTCTGTCCATCATGGCAACTGATCTATCATCTATCTATCTGTCTATCATTATAAATGATGTAAACTTTATATATAAGTATATATATATACACATGCTGAGTGAAGGGATCACCTCACCAATTCTGTGTCCCCATGATAAATTCACAAATATTTGTAGAGCCTTTAATGTAAAGGTTGGTACTTATCTAAAAATGGAAGGTCAAGATTCTCACAGCTTTCTTTTCAGCCTAATTTGGCAAGGATCAGGTTAGCAAATCAGGGTAAAAGTGAGATGGGGACGTGAATATTCATTGACTTCTAACTTTTCTGAGAAGATCAAGGGCTTCTACCAAGCCTGGGGATTGTTTCCCTTAAGATGCCAGAATGAGGATGCACTAGTAGACACTGTAGACACTGACCCACATGCCATTTTGAAAAGCCCACGAGATCTACACAATCAGAGTAAGAGAGGAGCATTTCTTTGCATTCCCTTTGGCCTGATTCCCATTCAGCCACCAGGGAGATGACAATCAGTGAGCTCATAGCATTGGGTGTGATGGCTTCCACAGAAGTCTTTGCTGCTATAATTTTTATATCTCATGTTACCTCATTAAGACAGGTCTAGTAGGGAATTTAAATTAGCCCAGCTTGGGACTTCCCTGGCGGTCCAGTGGTTAAGACTCCATGCTTCCACTGCAGGGAGCGCAGGTTTGATCCCTGGTTGGGGAACTAAGATCCCGCATACCAATAAAAAATAAATAAATCAGCCCAGCTTTCCTCTCTATCACACATTCGATTCAAAAGTTTAATCAATATTTCATAAAGGGTTTCTCCTTTTTTAAAAAAAAATATGACACTGTCTTTTTTTATATACAAATTTATTTATTTATTTTTGGCTGTGTTGGGTCTTCATTGCTGTGCGCATGCTTTCTCTAGTTGTGGCGAGCGGGGGCTACTCTTTGCTGCAGTGCACGGGCTTCTCACTGTGGTGGCTTCTCTTGTTGTAGAACACAGGCTCTAGGTGCGCAGACTTCAGTAGTTGTGGCACACGGGCTCAGTAGTTGTGGCTCATGGGCTCTAGAGCACAGGCTCAGTAGTTATGGCACATGGGTTTAGTTGTTCTGCGGCATGTGGGATCTTCCCAGACCAGGGATCAAACCCGTGTCCCCTGCACTGGCAGGTGGATTCTCAACCACTGTGCCACCAGGGAAGCCCAAGGCTTTCTAATTCTTAGTGACATGGTGAATAGCCTTTGACCTCTAAATCAAATGACAGAAAAAAATAATTCTTCAGGCAGAAAAAAACGATTCTATTTCTGTTCCTAGGTTGGTTATTACACAGTCACCTGAAGTCATGATATCAGAAGTTTTGCTGGCCAGAACAAATTGCCAGTAACTTCTTGCATGATCAAGAGAAAATATAGCATCTCATTCCCTGTTTTTCCCCCAGGGGATTGTAACTGCAACCCCACAGTCCTACTAGCTCTAATTTCTCCCTTCCTTCCTTCCTTCCTTCCTTCCTTCATTCATTCATTCCTTCTTTCCATCCTCCTTTCTTTCCTTCCTTCCCTCCTTCCTAACCTAGTTCTGTCCATCTAATAAGAATATACTAGTAATCCATTAGAAGGGAGAGAGAGAGAGATTACCAGATCAAAGCATTCATCAAATGATGTTTCCAAGCAACCTAGAGCTTTCAGTCTGCCCTGCCCTTCCTCACATCTCCAAAGGGCCAAGAATAGGCCCTTCCTATCCCTCCAGCATATTGTGGAACTAGATCTTTTATTTTCCTGGGAGGCTATTCCACTGCTTGTAGTTTTCGCTCTGCTATGGACTGAACTGTGTCCCCCCTTCAAAATTCAGATGTTGAAGCCCTAATCTCCAGTGTGACTGTATTTGAAGATAGGGCCTACAAGAAGGTATTTAAGGTTAAATAAGGTCATATGGGCAGGGTCCTGATCCGATGGGTTAGTGCCCTTATAAGAAGAGGCACCAGAGAGCTCACCTTCCCTGTCTCTGTGCACTCACAAAGAAGCCATGTGAACATACATCAAAAATGTGGCAGTCTGCAAGCCACATAAAGGAGCTCTTATCAGAAACCAAACCTGCTGACACTTTGATCTTGGACTTCCCAGCCTCCAGAATTGTAAGAAAAGTAATTTCTATTGTTTGAACCATCCAGTCTCTGGTATTTTGTTATGGCAGCCTGAGCTGACTAAGATGCGCCTCAACTCCTTTCTGCCCATTTCCTTCTTAGTAGTGCCCTCTACTGCCCTGCAGATTCCTCTTTGGGGATTTACAGCCCTGAGTCAGAGGCACATTCCCAACTCTCCTTAGCAGTTTCCCTGAGCTCTACACACTGAATTCTTTTAACTTCACCTCACTCTTCCAATCATTTTTCTGGCTCTTGTTCATACTTTGTCCAATTTGAACAAATAAATTACATGTATGGATGAAAAATGTCAAGTCTTTAAACCATCTTGCATCAGCAACTATAAGGTATAAGTACTCAAGTACTCACTGTACCCTCCAGTATAAGCACCTGTGTGCACATGCACACATGCACACTGGATTGTCACATATTTCATGGACAAGGTTAAAATGCTAAAGGCATTCAGGTTTCTTTGATTCTACCCAAGTAGAAATTCAAAGAGAAACCTGAGTTCCACCTCCCCAATCTTGTCCAAGTATTTCCCTTCAATGAGATTTTAGAAACTCACCCAGGGATTGGTTAATGATGGCAAAATGCATAACAGATCTACTTCCTGCTTATTACCAAGCATGACTTTGCTCCATTAAAAAGCATCAGATAGGAGCTTGAGTGGGCTGAGTACCACTCAGAGTCCTTTGTGAGAAAACCAGCTGGCTGTTCTGCTCTTGTTCCCAGCATTTAGACAGAGGTCCCACTGGTAAGCTCCTCTGAGAGGGATGGACTGAATCCAGAGTTATCTAAATGTCAGATGGGATCATTTTGGAAAATAGGCCCTTTAGCTCAGCTGAGGAGAGGATGTTGAATTCACCATCAAAACGTGCACACATTCCTCTCCCTTCAAAGGAGACCTCAGAGCTGAGGTACCAAAGTGGCCTCCAGCAAACAGGAGAATACAAACAACCCCTACCTCTGTGATATTGCCTTTGATATGTAGACAATGAGCTGCTGTGACACTGACAGCAGCCCAGCTCTCTCCTTGTTGATTTTGGCTGAGGGCCTCATAGAGATGAATCACTGCTACTTGGGCCCACTGTACATTTTAGCACTTTTAGATGCTATGTTATTTCAAATGAATTTACTCTAGTGGTGAGGGGTGGGGTAAGCAACTGTCTATAGGACAGAGATTGTGAAGAGGTGGCCACCTCAGCTTCCCTCTGGCACACACACACAACCCAGAGTCCTGCAGGCAGAGACACAGAGCTGTCCGTGTGAGCCAGCAGGGCTGGCTTATTTATCATCTTATTTATCTTGCCCTCAAAATATGTACACTTAGTATTGCAACTTTTCCTTCCCATTTGCATCTGTGAGTCCTGGGGAAAAATCATATATCTCTCTATTTATCATCTATCTATGAAAGCTGGTAATGGCTTTCTTCTTCCATTTCAATTGATAGATACAATGCATTAAAAGGAAATTAATGTTGATCCTATTTCATCAAAAGCAATTTCAAGAAATCTTTGGATCAAAGAAAAAAGTTGTCAGCTACTGCTTAGCAGCATGGTAACTGACAATTTGTGTTCCTGGTGAGATGTAATTACCACACCTGCCATAGTGCTTCAGTCCAGATCTTTCTGGGAGAACATTTATAGAGCAATGTGTTTATCCTGCCTCCATGTGAAGAGGTCTATAGATGCCCCCCATATAACGCATCACAGTTGGTAACTCCATCACATGCAATCTGGGCGTGGCATGGGACCATCCATGTGCAAATGCCAGCTCTGCCTGGAGCTGGGGAGAGAGACCAGATGGCTGCTGGGAGGCTTCCTGCCTCTCCTGATGCTCTAGACACACCCAGTTGGGAATGCACTAGCAAATACACATGCTAGTTTCTCTGTACATATTGATTGTCCTTCCTTTAGGCAGTGTATTATCTTCCTGTGGCTGCTATAACAAATTAAAAAATTGTTGTTTGGTGACACAAAACAACAGAAATTTATTCTCTCACAGTTCTGGAGGCCAGAAATTTGAAATCAAGGTGTCATCAGGACCACGCTCCCTCTGAAGGCTCTAGGGGAGAATCGTTCCTTTCCTCTTCCAGCTTCGGGTGATCCCACACATTCCTTGGCTTGTAGCAACATAACTGCAGTCTCTGCCTCTATGTTCACAAGGCTTTCTCCTCTGTGTCTCTGTGTCTCAAATCTCCCTTTCCTTTTTCTTTTATAAGAGACATCAGTCATTGGATTTAGAGTGGACCTAAGATGATCTCAACTTAATTACTTCTACAAAGACCCTATGTTCATATAAGTTCACATTCACAAGTACTAAGGATTAAGACTTGGACATATTTTGGGGAACACAATTCAACCCACTACAAGCAGCATATTTATGATTCCATGTGGCACACTGACTCATTACAAATTGCAGCCCTCCCAAGATCACTTTCTTTTTCTTTCTTTATGCCTCAGGAACTAAGACTGAAGACAGGAACTTCAGTGGGAACATGGGCCATACTCAGAGGTTTCAACAAAGCAAGGAGGAAAGGGAATTTACAAGGCCCTGCAATCTGGGCAGGCTGGAAACTCCACACTTGCTTCCACTGAATCCTATAAAATTGAGATTCCTGTGGCCAGACTGCAGACCAGGATACTGAGGCTCAAAATAACCTACCCAAGTTCTGCCAGCAATCTGAGGGCAGGCCTGGGTCAGAGACTGGGTCTGTTGACCACATGGCCTCCTGCACTGTGGGTGTTGCACACACTGAGTGGTACAGCCTCAGAATCAATGTCATTGATAGCTGAACGGAAGAACGGAGTCATTATTCAGTTGTACTGTTGGCTTTAGATAGAGGTAGACCAAATGGCAGTGATGTGGCAGCATTGGAAGAGCTCTGGGGAAGACCCAGATCGTTCCCTCCCTGAGCTGCCCCACCAGCTTTTTAGTGCCTGCTTTCCTCTACAGGGAACAATCCTTTCCAGTTCCTAAATACAGATAAGTTTTAAACGAAAATCTTCCAGAGATCAGTAATACCTGATCTGAAATACATGCCAAGAGTAGACCAGATCCTTTCCAGGGGCAAACTTGAACAGAGGAAGGAAAAATAGAAGAGGGCAAGGGCTGGCTGCAGGTCCCCCTGAAGAAGAAGGAGGTTGGGGACACTCTAAAGATAGACATTGGAAGTTCAGTTCGCCTGCAGCAGCCAGCTGGTGCCGTGTGATCAATTCTGTGTGGGTGTATGGCAGCTGGGTGATTCTGAGTCAATCAGCTGCCTCTTTTTGCCTCAGATCTCCAGCTATAAAGTAGAGATAAACATTTCCACAGACTAGGGATCTAGAATGGCTTCCCTGGATGCTGGCTTGGGCAATGTTTTACATGGAAACACAGGTCAAATACATTGATCCGGGAGACAAAATCAAGTTAGGCCACCAAAAAGATATCGAAGAAGGGAACATATTTTTTTAACCAAAGCTTTTTATTTTTTAAATTTTACTGAAATATGTCACATAACAGAAATCTTACCATTTTGAAGTGCACAATTCAGTGGTTTTTAGTATATTCACCATGTTGTTCAACCCTTGCCACTATCTAATTCCAGAATATTTCCATCAGAGAAGGGAACATTTTGGAAAAGAATTTAAATGTGTAAATATTTTCTCTAAATAGAAAAATAATGAGCAAGGTCTATGGAGAAGAAAACGCCAATTCCAGGAAATAAATTAACATATTCTTTAGGCAGAGCTAGGAAATCAGAGCAATATAGTTAAAGTCCCAGCACAAAAGTGTTTAAGACAATATTGCTAAACCACTCCCTGACAAGAGAATAACTACACTTGGAGCAGCAAGAAGAAATCTAAGGTGACTGGGCAAAAGCAAACAGGCTAAGAAATAAAGCAAGAGGGATTGCAGTCAGATATGTGGAAGAACTTCCTGACCATCATTGGGATAAAATGTTGATCCAAGGTACCCCTTGACCAGAGATACTCAGAAACAGGACACATATTTCTATTTGGTTTCCTAATTACACAATAGGAGTTTTCTCTTCCTCAGAATCTTTTAAGAGCAAAAAATCCTTCAATATATATTGGACCCTCCAAATTATATACATTAACCCATATTTGTTTTTTAACAGTTTTACTTAATAATGACTGGTATTATTTGCCTAGTGTTATAGGTATAATGATTCTTATTTTATAGAAATATTTACTAATATTTATAGAACATCTCTTAGATGCCACACACAAAAGCTCATAACCACCTGTAAGGCAGTAAAAGACTGAGATGCAATGTGTTCAAGTGATCCACCTCTCTCACGTGCCTAATCAATGATATGACAGGAAGTCAATGCAAGTTTGCCTGATTTCAAAGCCCAGACTCTTTCTACTATGCTAAAGTGTCTGACATGTCCAAGGTTTACATTTACAGGCTGTGTCTTTCGAGCATTCTGTAAGCTCCTGGAGGGCAGAAGCTCTGCATTAACTTCTGTCTTTCCCACATCTGCCCCTCCTCCACATGTAATCATCCAGCCAATCGGGTTGACTCTTCCTCCTCCTAAATGTACATTGAAAATGTTAATTTCTCTCCACCCTCAACACCATTACCTTCCAGCCAGCCATCGCCACCTTCACAGATGGGCATGAAGACCACTAAGTTTCTCTGCCTCCAGGCTTGCCTTTCCATAGTCAACTTTCCACGTTGAAGCCAGAGACAGCTTTCTAAAATGCAAATCTGCTCAGATCCACTCTTCCCTACAACTCTTCTATGGCTTTGCATTGCCTCCCAATGCCCTCTACTCTCATAATACAATTGCAGGCCTCTTCCCTGCTGCTCCCCCAACCTGGAATGGAACTGCCCTTCTTCACAGGCTAACTAACCCCTACCTGTTTTATGCAGTCCTCATGGGTTCAGCTTAGACACCACCTTATCATCATCCTTATTTGCCCTTATTTGAGACTCTCTCTATACTCCTACAGCACCCTGTGCAGTCACACTGTATCTCACACATGGCTGTTGATTTGTTTTCTCCGAGCAGAACTAAAAGCTGTTCAAAGGCAGTGACCATGAACTTTTCATAAATGACTGACTCTCCAGCAGATACTCACAAGTCATACGTTCTCAACAACTGTATGAATGGAAAAATGTATGGTAAGGGTCTGGACTCTAAATCAGTGCTTAATAAATGCTCACTAACTAAATGAATGCATTGAAGATCTGCTCCATATTAATTGAGGATTCTCTTCTCTCTGGACACTCAAACCTCACCTCAGACAGCAGAGCAGAAGTTCCCAGAAATAGAGGATGGGAGTGTTATTCCTCTACAAGCAGGAGAATGTTCCATGGCCACTACATAATTCTCCCTGTTGTTGTCTGAATCCAAAACTTTTCCTGAATAATTCAGGCTTTGGTTAGTCAATGTTAACAAACCTGCTAACTCCCTGTGACAACAGATTAATTTTGGTTTAAGGTTATGAGTACAAAGCAAGAGGCTTGGTACATAATGTGCATTTTAATGATGTCACAGCACAAAGATAAGGAAGATAATTTAATTTGCTTTCTCTGGAAGGTCAGTTCTCCCAAGGAAAAAAATTCTCCCTTAGGGTGTCAATGCCTTTCTTGGCATCTTCCCCTTCTGTTTTGCTCTTCTATGGCTCCTCTTGATCCTTGGGGAGGTGAGCATTTATATTCGAAAGATGATTAGATGATAATGTTGGGAATGTGAGAAAGTTGGTGGAGGTGGGCAGAGGACAATCAGTGCTGTTGAAAGGGAAAACAGGGCTTCCCTGGTGGCGCATGGTTGAGAGTCCGCCTGCCGATGCAGGGGACACAGGCTCGTGCCCCACTCCGGGAAGATCCCACGTGCCGCGGAGCAGCTGGGCCCGTGAGCCGTGGCCCCTGAGCATGCGTGTCCGGAGCCTGTGTTCCGCAATGGGAGAGGCCACAACAGTGAGAGGCCCGCGTACCGCAAAAAAAAAAAAGGGGAAAACAAAAGCATGTATGTTCCCCCTTTTGATTTCATAAGTGTTTCAGGATGTCTTTAAGAAAAGGAAAGAAATGGCAACTTGTATGGTCATTTACATACTGCACTTGCCAGTCTTTGTGCACATAAAGAGGTTTTGTGAAGGCAGAAGATGGCCGAGCGTCCAGCACAGCTGTCCACACGCCCCCTCTAAAGGACATTGTATGCTAATTGGTCTGACCCTCAGTGGTCTCCTATGCACTCCCTGGCCCTGCATTGGAAGCTCTGGGATCTTAGAAATTAGCAAGGTGAGTAGAACAGGAAGGAGAGGAGATCCAGCAATATGGGTGGAGGGTGACTTCAAATGGACTTGAGGACACGGGGAGGGGGAAGGGTAAGCTGGGACAAAGTGAGAGAGTGGCATGGACATATATACACTACCAAACGTAAAATAGATAGCTAGTGGGAAGCAGCTGCATAGCACAGGGAGATCAGCTCCGTGCTTTGTGACCGCCTAGAGGGGTGGGATAGGGAGGGTGGGAGGGAGGGAGACGCAAGAGGGAGGGGATATGGGGACATATGTATACATATAGCTGATTCACTTTTTTATACAGCAGAAACTAGCACGACATTGTAAAGCAATTATACTCCAATAAAGATATTTTTTAAAAAAGCAGTGAAAGCATGAGGAGGATCCCATATTTCCAGGAATTAGCAGGGATTTTTAAAAATGAAGTACAAAAAATAAACAAAATGCTAGGGGACCAAACGTATTTACTGAAATGCATGACTGAGGTTTTCTGAAGTTCTTGTTAGTTCTTCAAGTAACATAAATCAAGCCCGTTGCCTTTTTTTGCAAATTATATGGGACTATTATTCTTTTATGATGATTTCTTGAAGGAGAAAAATAAAAGCCACCACTTTTATTAGTCTGTGTAGTCCTAATCTAGCTAAAGTTACAATATGGCAATGTATAAAGCACAGAAAATGCAATGGCAATGATCTTAAAAATAGAGATTGTGTAGACAAGACTGAAGTGAAAGGTTGGCAGCCATCCTTTCCTAACTTTGGAGTGAAAAGGACATTTAACATAGTGACTATTCAGGATGAAGGAAAAGCCCATCTTATAGAATGTTTTCTCTTGAAGGCTTAATTAAGACTCTTTACTGGCAGGTATAAATAAGAAAAAAATTTTAAAGCGCTTTTCCACATTTGCATTTTGTCTAATCAGTTAAATGAGTGAAATTTGATTAATGACACAATGAGTGTCACTGGCCTTCAATTTGGTAGCATAACAACTTCAATGTCATCAACTCTCAGCTACTGATGGCAGTGAGAAATAGAAGAATCATGAAAATGGATCATACCCATACACCCTTGGGCATATTCATAACTGAAAATCAAAAACCTTATCCTTTTCACCATAGGTCAACCCTGTGAGAAAGAGAATCCTGGAAGGAGGAATAGGTGGCCATACACGATAGTATGATTTGAAGTTTAAGAGCCCCCCACTCAAGGGCCTCTTTCATCTGGGGCCACCATGTTTGAAGTTCTAAACATCGAGTCAGTCTTTCCATCCCTGTATGTCAGAAAAACTATTGATAAAGAAAGAAGTTCCACAGGAAGATGATCAGGAATTCTTATCTAAAGGAAATAATTTGTAGTAGAGCTTTTCACACTCTTTTGACATAGTGGAATCTGAAAATGACTAACAAGAATCTGATTTTAGCACAGTCTGGTTAAACACTGAGCTAAAACCTTCTAAACAGATTTTTCTAGACCCTTCCCAGAATCAAGGTTTCCACATTACACAATTCCAAGGGGTGGGATTAAGCCATAGTCTATGTGAATAGCACCCCCTGGAGTTGTACAGTTCACAACTTGCGAGGCTGTATATGGCATTCCCTTCCAGACCTCTCTGGTGAAAGAATGATGTTGACCAACCTGCTACGGAGATTTCAAGAGAACAGTTTGAACCACTGCAAATGCCTCCTAGTTAGAGGGGTTGTCATGTAACCAATGAAGATGATGAGTAGCATTAATAGGCCCTCTCCAACCTTCAGGGATTTTTAAAGTATTTTTAATCATCTTTGAGGTTTTCAAATCAATCTTTCAGGACTGGAGCTAACCCTGCCCCTAAGAAGACAAGGTAAAAATTACCACTGCTGACATTACTCTGTTTGATCCTATAATGGTGAATACATGTAATTACATGTTTGTCCAAACCCATAGAATGCACAATACCAAAAGTGAACCCTAAAGTAAACTGTGGACTTTGGATGACAATCTGTTAACATAGGCTCATCAAACAACTCAGCCCAGAAAGTGGGAATCCATACTGCTGGGCAGTGGAGCTGGAATTACTGCCAGCAATTAAAAATTTAAGGATTAGAAAGAAGCCCTATTTGTACATTTTAGCCATTGATTTTGTGGAGGAGGATCCTGAAAGAAAATGGATGTCTGCAAATTACCTGCAGAGTTCAGTGAACAACTGAATGTCTCTTGCCCCATCTCAAGTGATTGAAAATTCTCAGCACACCAAATTCTGTTCTAACCTGAGCTACAGATTGCTCTTGGGGGAGGATATTTCCTAATTGTAGAACCTTTGGAAGAAACTAGACATTAGGCAAGGGGCTGAAGGACCTCAGATCTGTTCTTACTTTGGGGATCCTGTGATATATGACCCTAGAAAACTCCCTGATATTAACTTTGGTGGGACCAACCTTCTCTTATGTAAAATGGGAAGTAATATCCATATCTACTTGCCTCACCAAATCATGGCTCAGTAGTTGTGGCACATGGGCTCTACAGCACACGGGCTTAGTTGCCTTGCAGCATGTGGGATCTTAGTTCCCCGACCAGGGATCAAACCTGTGTCCCCTGAATTGGAAGGCAGATCCTTAACCACTGGACCACCAGGGAAGTCCCTGAGGAGCTTATTTTATTTGGAACAGAGTGTGAAATATAGGAGACCAGAAAATGCCACCCCAAAATATGACTTAGGAAACCAGAATATGCCACCCTAAAATATGCCTCTTTGGCATAAGGATTATTTTGAGAACAGCAGACACAGGATAAGCTCTGAAAACAGAGTAGAAGTAACCCTTTTGTAAGGGACAGTTACATTTACAAAGGAAATCTCCATTTGTAAGAGTGTCTCCCTCTTTGGATCCGGAAGAGAAAAATGATAAATCATAAGAAATTCTTATCAGTGGAGAAGGCTCTGACTTAAATCTGCATACCAAACCTTATCCTAGTCTACTGTACTTTTCCTGGTCACCTCCCCATAACTGCACATACACCTTCCTTTCTTTGGTCTTTAGTCGAATATGCTATTTAAGCCTGAGTTCTAAGCCATCTCTGAGAGTTGCTCATTTTTCCCTGGCCATCTCCTATGTATACATGAGGTATGCATGTTAATAAACCTTTGTTTGTTTTTCTCTTGTAAATCTGTCTTTTGTGGTGGGAACCCCAGCCAAGAACTTAGAATGGTAGAAGGAAAATGTTTTTCTCTCCTACAGGAGGAAATCATGTCTTAAGGTGTAGTCCAAAACAATAACGATCTTACTATCAGACAATTAAGAGAAGACTAATAATCTCATGAAATAAGTACCAAAAGATAAAACAGCAAATCAGCCAGAAGTTTACCAAAGAGAAATAGGGAAATAGACAGCTCAAAAGTTCCCTATTATGATCATACTTCTCCCTGGGGGTCATGGAGGTGGTGCATATGTGCCAGGCTGCACCCACTAAAGAGAAACTGAAGCAGACACTTGAGAGCTACTGGCCTCCACTAGAACATGTGGCAGAATGCAAAGCATTCGCCACACCAATCACAGATCCACCAGCAAAGGCCTAAACCCTCACTGGTGGAGGAGAGAGAAAAGTTTTCCTTGACCCTCTTAGAGTCCCAGGTTAGGCCTGTTAGTTAACCTGACAAAGACAGATTAAGAGGAGAGAAGCATACCAATTTATTTATTTAATATAAGTTTTAGGGAGTTTCCTTGGGGTCCAGTGGTTAGGACTCCAAGTTACCACTGCAGTGGGCACGGGTTCAATCCCTGGTCAAGGAACTAAGTTCCTGCAAGCCATGTGGTGTGGCCAAAGAACAAAAACAAAAAAAAGCTTTACATAATACAGAAGCCTTCATCAGAAAATGAAACCCCCCCCAAAAAAACCTGAGGTTTTTTATGCTAGGTTTGATGAAGAGTGGACAGTTGTGGAGAAATTTAATAGATCAAAGAGTATGAGGTAAGTGTAGTAAACTGGGAAAACTTAGCAGGGCTTGTTTGTTCAAATTCTTTTCAACTCCCTTTGTCTTTATAGATAAGGATGCTCCTTTCCTCTGGGTATAGGGAGGGCACCTCTCACATGAGGCTCTCATGACATACTTCAGGGAAGAAGGGTGAGGGGAAGGTCAGAGTGACATTCTTGTTTCTGCTTTTTTCTCAAATTCCTTTATCTTTAAAATATTCAACATGCCAAGGTGCCATATTTTGGGGTAGCATGTTCTGATCCCCATTACTGGTCAAGGAGTATAAGCACAGCCTCTAAATAATCATTGATTGAATATTAAACTATGCTTTCCAGGGGCAACTTCTAGGAAGCTAGACTTAAAAATAAAAACAAGGAGGGAAAAAATACTAAGCAGTGGCATCAGAGACTGCACACTGCAAGGGAAATATACTTCACAGAATTAATCCAGGAAAGCTATTAAAAAAATAAAAAACATCAAGAAGCCTCAGAGGGAGTACGGAGCTAATTAGAATCTAGAGTTATTACAATATATTATCTGAAGTGCCATATGCTCAACAGAAAGTTATGAGACATACAAGAAAACAGGAGAGTGTGATTTTTGTACATTAAAAAAAAAAAAAAAAAACAGGCAGCAGAAACCACCTTAAGGGGACCCAGATGTGGGACTTAACAGACAAAGACCTCAAAGGTATTATAAAAATGCTCAAAGAATAAAGGAAACCATGTGTGAACACTTAAAGTTCTATGACAATGATTCATCAAATAAAGAACATCAATAAAGAGAATTAAAAAAAAAGAACCAAATGGAAATTCTGGAGTTGAAAAGTACAATAACTGAAATGAAAAAAAAATCACTAGAGGAGGTCAACAGTAGATTTGATCTGGCAGAAAAAAGAATCAGTGAACTTGAAGATAGATCACTCAAGATTATACAATTTGAAGGACAGAAAGGATAAAAGAATGCAGAAAAATGAGCAGAGCCTCAGAGACCTATGGGACACAATGAAGTGTACCAACATGCACATAATGGGAGTAGAAGAAGGAGAAATGAACAGAAAAATTATTTGAAGAAATAACCACAGAAATTTTCCTAAATATGATGCAAACCATTAATCTACACATCCAAAAAGCTCAACAAAATGCAAGTAGGATAAACATAGAGAAATCCATGCCTAGGGGACTTCCCTCGTGGTCCAGTGGTCAAGACTTCGCCTTCCAATGCAGGGGGTGTGGGTTTGATCCCTGGTCAGGGAGCTAAGATCCCACATACCTTGTGGCCAAAAAACCGAAACATAAAACAGAAGCAATACTGTAACAAATTCAATAAAGACTTTAAAAATGGTCCACATCAAAAAAAAATCTTAAAATCCATGCCTAGACATATCATAGTAATGGTGTTTACAGCCATAAGCCAAAAAGAAAATCTTGAAAGCAGCAAAAGAAAAATAAGTGTACTCCACTGTTGGTGGGAATGTAAATTGGTGCAGCCACTATGGAAAACAGTGTGGAGGTTCCTTAAAAAACTAAAAATAGAGCATCCATATGATCCAGCAATCCCACTCCTGGGTATATATCCAGAAAAAATGAAAACACTAATTAGAAAAGATACAGGCACCCCAATGTTCATATCAGCATTATTTACAATAACCAAGACATGAAAGCAACCTAAGTGTCCATCAGCAGATGACCAGATAAAGG
>NW_006777287.1:2210615-2212832 GCF_000442215.2 Lipotes vexillifer | reverse complement strand
ATATATATATATATATATATATATATATATATATATATATATACAATGGAATACTACTCAGACATAAAAAAGAATGAAATATTGCCATTTGCAGCAGAATATCATACTACGTGAAGTAAGCCAGACAGACAAAGACAAATATTATATGATACCACTTACATGTGGAATCTAAGAAATGATACAAATGAATCTATATACAAAACAGAAACAGACTCACAGACATAGAAAACAGACCTATGGTTACCAAAGGGGAGAAGGAAGGGAGAGGGATAAATTAGGAGTATGGGATTAACAGATATAAACTATTATATATAAATTAGATAAGCAACAAGGATTTACTGTATAGCACAGGGAAGTATATTCAATATCTTGTAGTAACCTATAATGGAAAATAATCTGAAAAAAATATATATATATAACTGAATCACTTTGCTGTACACCTGAAATTAACACACTATTGTAAATCAACTATACTAATTTAAAAAAATAAGTGTACTCCATTCTCTTGGCAATGCATTGTTTTTCACTGGCCTTGATTCATCCAGTCTTGGGTAGCTCCAAAGATGGGGCTCCACACACTAGCTGAAACATATGAACTTATTCCTGGGTACTGTTTTGCGGTCTCTTCTAAGATGGTATCTACTATGGCCATCCTAGAGTTTTGATGCAGCCCTTCTACCTATTACTGCTCTTTATGGGTTATGTAACTTGGGGCAAGTTACTTATTAGCCTCTCTGAGCTCACTTTCCAAATCTCTAAGTGCATCTCACATCCCTACCTTGTTTCCTGTTGTGAGAATTAGAAACAATATGTGTGCAGTGTCCTGACTGTGGAAGTTACTGCAGAAATGATGATAGCTGATCTTGGAAGAGAGTAATTATTATGTGGTCAAGTTTGGTGTGGTGCTCCAGCAGATGAACACCACCAGAGAATATGCCAGTGCAGGAGTGCAAACCACTGACTGAGTGAACACCACACATTCATGGCCTCCAAGGGCACAGCAGTGCCTAGCAGCAGAGGTTGTGATAATTTGCCCTAACAATGACTTTTAGTCCTGCTCTGCTTTAGCCCAGGCACTGTCCTTAGGGCCTCCGTTTGTGTAAATAAGCCATCTCTACATCTTCTCAATAAACCTGTCTAACAGGTATGATGATGCCTGTTTTAGAGGTAAAACAGACATGAGACTCAAAGGCATGAATTAACCTACACAAGTTCACACAAGATGAAATAGAGCTAGACTGTAAGCTCAGAACCCTTTACTGGCAAATAAAACCTCTTTTCCCATACTCCACTGCCCCTCAGATTCACATTTATCCTGTAATGTGAATACCTCCTGGATGCCAAGCACTTGGGCTACCAGGACTAGACTCTGTATTCATTTGGACATGTCCATGTAACACTAGGTTTTGACTTTAGCTAAGCTATTAAGTGTGTTGATTTTTCTCTTGGTTTGCTTCGGGCTGTGCCCCCAGGAAACATTATACACAATCTGCTAAGAAGCAGAGCTCAGATGACTTCTTGGTTGTCTGTGACCCACCCCAGAGTTAACCTCTCCAAGATTCCAGAGGATCCAGTGTTAACTAGTGGTTTAAGTTCTCAGAGCAGCCTGTCACATGGATCAAACCCTAAGACTGCACCATGGAGTGACATTCAGAGATTCAGAGTGGTTCTATGCTGCTCCAGTGGGTGTTTTCTCCCATTATTGGTAGGTGCTTTTCATAATTCAGCAGAGAAATATATGTGAGACAAATAGGATAGCCCTCAGGTGAAGATTGGGTCCTTTTTAGATTCATTGTCATGTCACAGACCTTTACTAGACATAGGCCCTCAGGCTCAACCTGAGGACACAGAGCCTGAAAGAATTCATAGACCTCACACCCTGAACACAGACACCTAAATATCTCAGAGTGAAATATTTAGGAAGCAGAACAGTACAGAGTGCAGAGACATCATACCTTGAATGTCAACCCCCAAATAACTCAGACTCAAACGTTGGAACATAGACTATCAAAGGGTTTAGGGCTTCCCCCTGGTGGCGCAGTGGTTGAGAGTCCGCCTGCCGATGCAGGGGACACGGGTTCGTGCCCTGGTATGGGAAGATCCCACATGCCGCGGAGCAGCTGGACCTGTGGGCCATGGCCGCTGAGCCTGCGCGTCCGGAGCCTGTGCTCCGCAACGGGAGAGGCCACAAGAGTGAGAGGCCCGCGTACCACAAAA
>NW_006777287.1:2192854-2210514 GCF_000442215.2 Lipotes vexillifer | reverse complement strand
CCACAAAAAAAAAAAAAAAAAAGGGTTTAGAAATGTCACACTCTGAACAAGACCCCAAAGACCTCAGACTCAAAGTTTAGGATACAAACGCTCAAAGAGTTCAAAGACCTCACACCTTGAACGTGGACCCCAAAATCTCAGATTAAAAATTGAAAGACAATGAAAGAGTTCAAAGACCTCACATTGTGAACTCAGACCCCAAATAATTCAAACCAAATTTGGGGGGCTTCCCTGGCAGTGCAGTGGTTAAGAATCAACCTGCTAATGCAGGGGACATGGGTTTGAGCCCTGATCCAGGAAGATCCCACATGCCACAGAGCAACTAAGCCTGTGGGCCACAACAACTGAGCCTGCGCTCTAGAGCCCACGGGCCACAGCTACTGAAGCCTGTGCGCCTAGAGCCCATGCTCCACAACAAGAGAAGCCACCACAATGAGAAGCCCACGCACCACAACAAAGAGTAGCCCCTGCTCACCACAACTAGAGAAAGCCCGCGTGCAGCAACAAAGACCCAATGCAGTCAAAAATTAATTAATTAATTAATTAATTTTAAAAAAGAAAACCAACTTGGGACACAGAACCTCTAAAAGTTCAGAGAATTTCTCTCCTTAAACATGAACTCCCAAACACCTCATAATCAAACACTGGAACACAGACTCGTGAACTATTTCAGAGATTTCACATCCTGAATATGGACTCACCAAATACCTTAGACTCACCCTTGGGGAAGAGACTCTCTAAAAGTTCAGAGACTTCATGGGTCCCTAATTGCCTCAAACTCAAAACTTGGGGCATAGAATTCCAATGAGATCACAGAACTCACAGCCTAACCAGAGCACACTAAATACTTAAAACTTGGCACTCCAGAGGACCTGTGCAGAAGGGGAGAGGCAGAACATCCAAAGGAGGGCCTCTGGAGTGTGGAGTTCCGGAGTTTGGAGCCATGTGGCTGACAGGGTCTTGGTGCTCTGGCTGGGTGTCAGGCCTGAGCCTCTGAGGTGGGAGAGCCAAGTTCAGGACATTGGACCACCAGAGACCTCCCAGCCCCACATAATATCAATTGGTGAGAGCTTTCCCAGAGATCTCCATCTCAATGCTAAGACCCAGCTCCACTCAATGACCAGCAAGCTCCAGTGCTGGACACCCCATGCCAAACAACTAGCAAGACAGGAACACAACCCCACCCATTAGCAGAGAGGATGCCTAAAATCATAATTTCACAGACACCCTAAAACACACCACCAGACACAGTCCTACCCACCTGAAAGACAAGATCCAGCCTCATCCACCAGAACAGAGGCACCAGTCCCCTCCACCAGGAAGCCTGCCACTGAACCAACCTTATCCACTGGGGACAGACACCAAAATCAATGGGAACTATGAACCTGCAGCCTGTGAAAGGGAGACCCCAAACATAGTAAGTTAAGCAAAATGAGAAGACAGAGAAATACGGAGCAGATGAAGGAGCAAGGTAAAAACCAACCAGACCAAACAAATGAAGAGGAAATAGTCAGTCTACCTGAAAAAGAATTCAGAGTAATGATAGTAAAGATGATCCAAAATCCTGGAAGTAGAATGGAGAAAATACAAGAAACGTTTAACAAGGACATAGAAGAACTAAAGAGAAAACAAACAATGATGAAAAACACAATAAATGAAATTTAAAATTCTCTAGAAGGAATCAATAACAGAATAACTGAGGCAGAAGAATGGTTAAGTGAACTGGAAGATAAAATAGTGGAAATAACTACCACAGAGCAGAATAAAGAAAAAAGAATGAAAAGAATTGAGGACAGTCTCAGAGACTTCTGGGACAACATTAAATGCACCAACATTTGAATTATAGGGGTCCCAGAAGAAAAAGAGAAAAAGAAAGGGACTGAGAAAATATTTGAAGAGATTATAGTTGTTTGAAGAGATTATAGTTGAATACTTCCCTAATGTAGGAAAGGAAATAGTCAATCAAGTCCAGGAAGCACAGAGAGTCCCATAGAGGATAAATCCAAGGAGAAACATGCCAAGACACATATTAATCAAACTACCAAAAATTAAATACAAACAAAACATATTAAAAGCAGCAAGGGAAAAACAACAAATAACACACAAGGGAATCCCCATAAGGTTAACAGCTGATCTTTCAGCAGAAACTCTGCAAGCCAGAATGGGGTGGCAGGACATATTTAAAGTGATAAAGGAGAAAAACCTACAACCAAGATTACTCTACTCAGCAAGGATCTCATTCAGATTTGATGGAGAAATTAAAACCTTTACAGACAAGCGAAAGCTAAGAGAATTCAGCACCACCAAACCAGCTTTACAACAAATGCTAAAGGAACTTCTCTAGGCAGGAAACACAAGAGAAGGAAAAGACCTACAATAACAAACCCAAAACAATTAAGAAAATGGGAATAGGAACATACATATCGATAATTACCTTAAATGTAAATGGATTAAATGCTCCAACCAAAATACATAGTCTGGCTGAATGGATACAAGAACAAGACCCATATATATGCTGTCTACAGGAGACCCACTTCAGACCTAGGGACACATACAGACTGAAAGTGAGGGGATGGAAAAACATATTCCATGCAAATGGAAATCAAAAGAAAGCTGGAGTAGCAATGCTCATATCAGACAAAAGAGACTTTAAAATATAGACTATTACAAGAGACAAAGAAGGACACTACATAATGACCAAGGGATCAATCCAAGAAGAAGATATAACAATTGTAAATATTTATGCACCCAACATGGGAGCACCTCAATACATAAGGCAAATGCTAACAGCCATAAAACGGGAAATCAACAGTAACACAATCATAGTAGGGGACTTTAACACCCCACTTTCACCAATGGACAGGTGACGCAAAATGAAAATAAATAAGGTAACACAAGCTTTAAGTGATACATTAAACAAGATGGACTTAATGGATATTTATAGGACATTCCAACCAAAATCAACAGAATACCCTTTCTTCTCAAGGGTTCATGGAACATTCTCCAGCATAGATCATATCTTGTGTCAGAAATCAAGCCTTGGTAAATTTAACAAAATTGAAATCGTATCAAGTATCTTTTCCGACCACAATGCTATGAGATTAGATATCAGTTACAGGGAAAAATCTGTAAAAAATACAAACACATGGAGGCTAGACAATACACTACTTAATAACCAAGAGATCACTGAAGAAATCAAAGAGGAAATAAAAAAATACCTAGAAACAAATGACAATGAAACCATGATGACCCAAAACCTATGGGATGCAGCAGAAGCAGTTCTAAGAGGGATGTACTGTACTTAACTGTACACTTAAAAATAGTTGAGATAGTAAATTTTATGTTATATATATTTTACCACGATTAAAAATATAAGGATTGAGCATTTTAACTGGATTATTCATCTCTGCATTATCTGCTTGATCTTCACTTTGGACCAACCTATAGCTCCTCCTTAGTACCCTGTCAAGTGGCTTATTTACTGTCACTCAGAGGCAGCATCCACCCCACTGAATAAGATTTAGAAATTGCAAAGACACTAACATGATTGTGGAGCATCATCTGTGTTTTTGTTTTTGTTCCCCTCCTTAAAGGCAAAGAACAGTATATAATGACAATGAGTAGACACAGATACTAAAAAATGAGCATTCTGGGAAAGAGGGGATTGTAAATCAGAGAATCTCTCCAGTTTAAACAAAAGAACCATGGGGGAATACTATTTCTATCACTTCTTCAATCGGGTTCAAATTCCCTTCTGTAAATGATCAAGATTTATTAATCTAGATATACAAATACCCAGAAAGAATTACAATAATTATTTTAATCGTAACATTAACTCCCATTGCATTTCACACATATATAGTGCTTTACAATATTGTAGAGGTTTTTGTATGACTTTAGTTCATTTAATTCTTGCATTTCTTCTAACAAGACGACGAGACTGAGTCAAATACCTCTGGCTTAGGATCAGTGCTTATGTGGGCATCTCTGGCTCCTGGGGTCATCATCTCTGCCCTGTGACCTCCAAAACACTGACCTCTGGTAACTGCCTGATCTGTCCTAGTCTTCTATCTTCTCCTCTTGACATTGACCCCTTATAGATTTGATTTATACTACCTAGTCCCTATAATCTATAATCTGTCACAAAGTTTTACAAAATTTACCTTAAGAGTCCATCTAGAGTCCTTCCATTACTCTCAGGCCTTTATCATCTCTCACTTGTACTGTTATAACATCCTCCCAACTAGTCTCTCTACCTCCATTTTGGCCCCTGGATTTAGTCAGCTTCATGGCAATAAAAAAGATAGTTTGTTCCGAGTGTTTAAATAGAAAGACTTGAATGAATGGGCCACTCACAGAGATTAAAAAGGAGCCAATTAAGGGTGATGAGACATCTGGGGAATAGCAAAAGGGAGAAGCCATTACCATCCCTAGATGTGAAAGGGCAAGGGGAGGAAGAGGTGTTTCTGGAACCCATTGAGAACCAGGGTAGTAGAAGAAGGGCCAAGCAGACAGGAGCAGTGGCTGTAGGTAGAGAACCACAACCATGGATGGATCCACAGCCAGTCACGGAGGGAGTTATGGTGGGGGACAGATAAATACCCACACACTCTCTCTCTCTAACCACACTCTGATCTGCTGGTGCCCACTTCTTCCCACCCACCCATCCCCCCCACACACACACACATACATACATTGTCCAAAATCAAGCAGAAGTCAGAGGACATAGTGTTTTAAAAAACATCTTCAAATTCTTTTGCAGTCCTCTCATCAAGGGGTGAAATCTAATTTTTCTCCACTTAAATATGGGCTGGACTTAATGACTCACCTCTAGCAAACAGAATGTGGTGGGAGTAATGCCACATAATTTCTAAGGCTAGGCCATAAAAGGCAATACAGCCTCTGCCTGGCTCTCTCTCTTGGAATGCTTACCCTTGGGATATAGCCATGCTATGGGGAAGCCCAAGCCACCTAGATAGGCCACATGTGCCCCTGCAGAGGTCCCAGCTGGCAGCCAGTACAACCACCACATAAGTAAGTGAGGAAGCCTTCAAGGTGACTCCAGAAACAGTCAGCCATCTGCCTGGAACCACATGAGAGATCCCCAACTGAGAACTGCCTAACCAAGCCCAGTCATACCCCAGATGTGTGAGAGATAATAAATGATTGTGATCACTTTATGTCACTAGGTTTGGGGTGGTTTGCTATGCAGTTATAGATAACTGGAACTCAGAGAGTCTAAGGGATGCAGTCTGTGAGGGCTTAATCTTTTGGGCACAGAGCAAGGCAGAGAAAAAGCATAAAGTGAGTGTAGGGTAATACACGAAGGATAACAAGCATGGCCCCCGTAAATCTCTCCTCCACAGTATAGCCGGAAAACCTTTCACAACCATTTCCAGGAACTCCCTTCTCTGTGATTTATTTTAGTGGCTGTACTAGATTCTTTGTAATTCTCCCTATACACCATGCTGTTTATTTCCTCCAAGTCTTTGTTTATGACATGGACATATATATACTAACAAACGTAAGGTAGATAGCCAGTGGGAAGCAGCCGCATGGCACAGGGAAACCGGCTCGGTTCTTTGTGGCTGTCTGGAGGGGTGGGATAGGGAGGGTGGGAGGGAGGGAGACAAAGAGGGAAGAGATATGGGAACATATATATATGTATAACTGACTCACTCTGTTATAAAGCAGAAACTAACACACCATTGTAAAGCAATTATACCCCAATAAAGATGTTAAAAAAAAAAAAAAATAGAATATCCTTTCCTTTCTTTTTTTTTAAGAAAAGTTTATCAAGAAACTTCCTAGGACTTCCCTGGTGGCGCAGTGTTTAAGAATCCGCCTGCCAATGCAGGGGACACGGGTTCAAGCCCTGGTCTGGGAACATACCACATGCTGCAGAGCAACTGAGCCCATGCACCACAACTACTGAGCCTGCGCTCTACAGCCCGCAAGCCACAACTACTGAGCCCATGTGCCACAACTACTGAAGCCCGCACACCTAGAGCCCGTGCTCTGCAACAAAGAAGCCACCGCAATGAGAAGCCTGTGCACCACACGAAGAGTAGCCCCCACTCGCCACAACTAGAGAAAGCCTGTGCACAGCAATGAAGACTCAACGCAGCCAAAAAATAAATAAATTTATTAAAAAAAAATCAAAAACCTCATACCGTAATACTATAAAATGTGGGTGCATTAATGGCAAAAAAAAAAAAAAAAGAAAAGAAACTTCCTATATTGAACAGTGGCAAAATAATGAGAGTAACATCATTAACATGAGCTTACAAATACATCTTTTAGAACCCTCATACACTGTTGGTGGGAATATAAGTTGGTACAGCCAATATGGAAAACAGTATGGAGGTTCCTCAGAAAACTAAAAATAGAACTACCATATGATCCAGCAATCCCACTCCTGGGCATATATCCAGACAAAACTATAATTCGAAAAGATACATGCACCCCTATGTTCATAGCAGCACTATTCACAATAGCCAAACCATGGAAACAACCTAAATGTCCCATCAACAGATGAATGGATAGAAGATGTAGTACATATATATACAATGGAATACTACTCAGCCATAAAAAAATGAATGAAATAATGCCATTTGCAGCAACATGGATGCAACTAGAGATTATTATACTAAGTGAAGTAAGTCAGAAAGAGAAAGACAAATACCATATGATATTACTTATATGTGGAATCTAAAATATGACACAAATGAACCTCTCTACAAAACAGACTCATAGAGAACAGACTTGTGGTTGCCAAGGGGGATGGGAGGGAGGGAGAGGGATAAACTGGGAGTTTGGGGTTGGTAGATGCAAACCATTACATTTAGAATGGGTAAACGACAAGGTCCTGCTGTATAGCACAGGGAACTATATCCAATCTCCTGGGATTAACCATAATGGAAAAGAATATAAAAAAGAATGTCTCTATGTGTATAACTGAGTCACTTTGCCATACAGCAGAGATTAGCACAACATTGTAAATCAACTGTACTTCAATAAAAAAATAGAATTAAAAACGGAAATAGGGAAAAGGGCAAATAAATAAATAAAAACAAATATGCCTTTTAAAAATTGTTACTATTGTTCCTGATGTCTTTTATAATAAATGTGATAATACATATATGTTGGCTATTATTAAATTTTATCAATAAGAAAATTAGAGAATAATGACTAGAAACATTGACTATTCAGGATATTTAGCAATGAACAAAATACCTCCCTTTCTTCTTTCTTCACTCCACTCAAAACATACCACATCATCCCCCAAAATGTAACTGTCTACACAGTCTTCTGGGGCAGGTCCAGATTCACTATCAGCTGCACTTATGTTCAGTAGCCTCTCACCCTGAAGTAATGAGTCATGTACCATGTAGATGTGAAAGCAGACACATCTGTGACTATTCCACCTGAGAACTGTCTGGTGCAGTTCTAGCTCCATTTCTTAGCCATGATGCTTTTCGTCTCCTAGTAGAGCGAGGATGTTGCAGATAGACTGGCTTGGCACTGAATTTAAAATCCAAGAGCCCTCAAACTTTGCAGAATTTTCTTTCTTCTCCAAGGTTCTGAGAGCTACAGATCACCTTCTGCATGTTCACCCCAAAATTGAAATGTATACATGGTTTGGCAAGTAGAATCAGCCAGGGCTTTGGAGAACTGATGCTGTTTCTTTCCTCCAACACTTTATGACTTTCCTTCTAGAATGTTCTTTCCTATTTTATTAACCTGTCGATCATAAGTGTCACCTCCTTTAAGAACCTTGGCTGAAAATCCTATACAAATCTTTTTCTTATTTAGACTTTAATGTAATGAAATTATCTCTTTGTGGGTGTGGGTCTGTCTTCCCTACAGCTGAAGCTCCTGAAAGGTGGGGAGGAGCCTTTATTCGTGTGGGTATCTCAGCACTATTTCCATGCATATGCACAATGCAGGCATTAATAAACCTGTCTGATTTTCTCTTGTTAATCTTTCTTTTGTCAGTCTAATTTGCAGGACCCCAGCCAATGAACCTAGGATGGGTAGAAGAAACAGATATTTTTCCTCCCCTATAACAGATTACCAAGAGAAAAGACAGATTTTTATTCATGTACATATTTACAGGAATTCACAGAAAAATGTGATTCACGGAGGCATTAAGAATTTGGGGTTTATGTACCATCTTAATAGGGAAAAGGAGGAGAAGAAGAGAACTTAAGGGAAAACAAATAAGTTTTTGGAAAGATAAATGGGCCCTTAGAAGAACAGATAGGAGATATGGTAGTTTTGTAAAATATCTGTTTATGTGCAATGCGGAGGCTTCTCATCTCTGATGATAAGGGTCAATCTTCCCTGGTTGCCCCCGGAAAGAGGATTTACTACAATTTAGTTCTTTGGGGAGGCTCTGCTTTTAGGCAGATAAGAGATTTCAGGATCTCGATTGCCTTCTTCTCAAAATAATTTTAATGCCACAGTGGCTTATTCTGGACTCCATCAAGTGTCAAGACTTTCACAATAGGGAAGAGAGATAGGGCTCAACTCTGAATACAATGAGGACAAGTGGGGATTTATAGCAATGGGCAGAATGAGGGGTCAGTGAATGGAAAACTACTAAGAGGAGACATCAAGGGTAGGAGGATTCTTGCTAAACCAACTCTACAGGATTCTTACTGAAGGCAAGCCAGGGTGATCAGATATCAAGGATGAGGGGATTCTCTTTAAACTGATTTGGTAGGATTTTTGTTACAACTGGACAAGGCAGGCAGAAGACAGGGCCCAAGGACAAGGCCTAGTTGAAAAGAGGTCTCAGAGGAGCCTGCTAAAGTTTGATTACGGAAAGAGTCTTTGTCACTTCTGAGCTCAAACTAAAGCTGACCACAGTATTTATCAGGTGTCATCTGAACTCCAAGGGCACTCTGTGACCATGGTCTAAATGGAGCTGGAGACACAAATGTAGCAGTTGAGCCTCTGGCTTTATATCTTAGGTCCATGTTGCTTCCTGCTCTACTCACAAAAAAGAAAGGAGAAATGTCATCGAACCAGAAATGACCCAGGAAAACTATGGAATAGGGGAAAATATTTGCAAGCCATATATCTGATAAGGGATAATATCCAAAATATATAAAGAACTCACATAACTCAATAACAAAAAAAAATCCAATTTAAAAATGGGCAGAAGAAAAAAAAATTTTAATTAAAATGGGCAGAAGAACAGAATAGACATTTTTCCAAGGTAGTCATCGAGATAGCCAATAGGTATATGAGAAGATGCTCAACATCTAATCACCAGGGAAATGCAAATCAAAACCACAATAAGATATTGCTTCATGCCTGTTAGGATGGCTATCCTTAACAAGACAAGAGAAAACAAGTATTGGTGAGGATATGGCAAAAGGGGAACTCTTGTGCACTGCTGATGGTACAGCCACCATTCCACAATAGAAAATAGTATGAAGGTTCCTCAGAAAATTAAAATTAGAGCTACTCTAAGATCTAGCAATCCCACTCATGAGTATGTGCCTGAAGGAAATGAAAATAGGATATTGAAAAGACAGCTACACTGCCATGTTTATTGCATCATTCACAATAGCCAATATATGGAAACAACCTAACTGCCCATCAATAGATGAATGGATAAAAATGTGATATATATACTGTCAGGATGGAAAAAAATTTTCCTCCTACCCTTCTAGGTTCTTTGGCTAGTCTAATAGTTAAATTGGACATAAGGCAGATTAACAGGGGAAAAGCAAATTTAATCTCATACATACAGAAGCCCCACAAAAAATGAGGTCCAAAGGCAGACAGGCAATTGAGGCTTATATGCCATCCTGAGCTAAGGAATGGGATAGGCACTCAAAGGGACTTCAAAGGGGAGGAGGGCAATTCACAGGATGATAAGAAGAACAGATGTTTGCCCTGCCATGCCTGTAAGTCTTTCAGATAAAAACTTATCTCTGATAATAGCTCTCTTTTTGGACCAGATCTCCTATCTAAATCCTTTTAGGCAGTTAAGAGAGAGGCAAAAGACATTCTTGAGTCTGCTGGGTCTTGATTACCTTCAGCTCAAAATAATCCACAACATGGCACATTCTGGGGTGGCATATTCTGCTACCCTTCAATATAATGGAATATTATTCAGTCATAAGAATGAAGGAGATCTTGCCATTTGCAACAACATGGATGGACCTTGAGGATATTATGCTAAGTGAAATAAGTCAGACAGAGAAAGACATATACTGTATGATTTCACTTAAATGTGGACTCTAAAAAAGCCAAACTTGTAGAAACAGAGAGTAGAATGGTGGTTACCAGGGGCTGGGAGGTGGGGGAACTGGGGAGAAGTTGGTCAAAGGGTACAAAGTTGTAACGAGAAGATGAATAAATTCTGGAGGCCTAATGTACAGCCATAGTGATTATAGTCAACAATATTGTATCATATACTTCAAATTGCTAGGAGAGGGCTTCCCTGGTGGTGCAGTGGTTAAGAATCCGCCTGCCAATGCAGGGGACAGGGGTTCGAGCCCTGGTCCGGGAAGATCCCACATGCCACAGAGCAACTAAGCCTGTGCACCACAACTACTGAGCTTGTGCTCTACAGCCCACGAGCCACAACTACTGAAGCCCGTGTGCCACTACTACTGAAGCCCACAAGCCTCGAGCCTGTGCTCCATAACAAGCCACCACAATGAGAAGCCTGCACACCACAACAAAGAGTAGCCCCCGCTCGCCGCAACTAGAGAAAAACCGCATGCAGCAGCAAAGACCCAACGCAGCCAAAAATTAAATAAATTAATAAATAAATAAATTTATTTATTTATTTATTTTAACATCTTTATTGGGGTATAATTGCTTTACAATGGTGTCTTAGTTTCTGCTTTATAACAGAGTGAATCAGTTATACATATACATATGTTCCCATATCTCTTCCCTCTTTGTCTCCCTCCCTCCCACCCTCCCTATCCCACCCCTCCAGGCAGCCACAAAGAACCGATCCGGTATCCCTGTGCCATGTGGCTGCTTCCCAGTGGCTATCTACCTTACGTTTGTTAGTATATAATAAATTTATTTTTAAAAATTGCTAGGAGACTGATCTTAAATGTTCTCATCACAAAAAAGAAATGATAATTATTGATGTGAGAGAGGTGTCAACTGATGCTATGGTGTTAATCACATTACAATATATAAATGTATCAAAATCAATACATTGTACACCCTAAACATACACACTGTTGTATGTCAATTATGTCTCTTTTTTTAAAATGACCCAATGAGTGTGCAAAAATATCCCTTCAAATCCTATAAAGTCTAAGGTTTCTGTGGGGATTCTATAGTAGAAGAAAATATAAAGATTATTTTTAATAAAAAATAGTTCTTAATAAAAAGAGGAATGAAGTTTCTTGACTGTGATGGGGATCAGGACATGCTACCTCATAATTTGGCACCTTGGCATATTGAATAGCTTAGTTGATGGAGTTTGAGAAAACAGCAGAAGCACCTTCCATGCTAAACCATTTGTCATGATGAGCTCTCCTAGCTCTCTTGTCTTTTATGTCTCCCCTCACGCCCCCTTGCCTCCCACCATGCTTACCTGTATCCACATTCCTCTTCTCACCTTATTATCCCCCCCTAGCGGCCACCCCTCCTCGGTAACTTGGTCCCTCAGTTCCAGCAGGTGGTTCATGAAACTCTGGCCACTCCTTTTGATTCACCAGAGCAAAGTTGTAGCCATCAAAATGATTAAGAAAAAGAGTGTGCAGAGGAAAAACTGTCCTTAGGGGAAAATTGAAAAGGAGTACAGTTATTTTAAAAATAAAAGCCAACACAGAAAGATAAAATATATCAAATTTCTCATCTCCTGTTTTTCTCCATCCCCCATACAGTTCCAAGCTTTCAAAAGTTTTCAACAAACCTCATAATGAACAACTTCAGAGAAGACCCGGTGAAACAGTCTGTAGCCACAGGAACTAGAAGCAGCTGGAATCAGCTGATAGGAATCCTCAAGCCATTAGGATCAAATATGCACACACTGGAAATCCATGCATTAAAGATTTAGAGACTCTGTATAAACCACTATGTATAAAATAAATAAGCTACAAGGATATATTTTAGAGCACAGAAAATATAGCCAATATTTTACAATAACTTTAAATGGAGTATAATCTATAAAAATTTTGAATCACTATGTGGTACACCTGAAATGAATATAATATTGGAAATCAACTATATCTCAATTTTTTAACAAAGATTTAGAGAAGCTGAAATCAAACCTTCTCTTTCAAACCCGGGAAAAAAATCATTGTGTCTCTTGCTGATCATATTGCAAGTCCAACCAAAGGGGTTAGTTAACCTTTTGTGACTTCCTTACCCTTCCTGCATTCCTATTCTTTAACTTCTTTGCTTTTCACCCCACCATTCACCTTGCCAGAAGCCTTGCAGAGAAATATTAGTGTTTCAATGAGAAACTCTGCATCGTTTACAGCATGCCCGCCCAGGGTTCTCCTTATGTGATTCTAGCCCTGTTCATTGCCTTTGAGCTACTTTGCAATTCTTTGCAAGCTATATGTAACTGATAGATATGTAAATTCTGTCTTGTTTGGTAGTAATTCTAATTAGCTTCCTTCCTCCAAAATGGAAAAACCATGATTTTTCCATTTGGGGGGACATTTGCAATTCATCTCAACAGTCTTTTACTTCATATAAATCTATGCTGGTTTGACTTTTCCTTTGAACGGGTTATAACATCTGCCTGGTTCGGCCTTGACGTTGGCCCAGCATCCTTGAAGGGCTTGCATAGCCCCGTTATAGCAAGAATCCTGCTAAGTCATTATAGAGAGAATCCCCCACCCTTGAGATCTCATGGCCCTGGCCTGCCTCCAGCAAGAATCCCGTTAGGTCGGTTTAGCAAATCCTCTTAGTAATTTTCCATCCACTGACCCCCCCTCATTCTGCTCCTAGGCTATAAATCCACAGCTGTCTTTGATGTATTCGCAATTGAGCGCAGATCTATACTGAGGTTTCTTTTCCCCTAATGCAATAGTTCCTGAATAAAGTATGTTCTGTTTAATAGGAGTAAAATTAATTCTTTAGCATGTGTTTATTTTTATATCTGTACAAGAGTCGTGATTTTACCTTTCCTGATATCACCAAAGCTTAGCTGTCATTTCTTCAAAGGAAAATTGATTCCATACATATCTCTTCCAGGAAATCTTTATGATGTGTTCCTTCAGTGCTGAACCATTGCATATGTGATGAATGTGTGATATGTTGCCTTGTTCTTAGGAGGATTTACTATCCCACATTAGACTGAGTTCCCAGGAATCCAGAGAGTCATGTGTTTCTTTGATATACCCAGACAAGGACCTTGCACAAGACTCTGGTAGAATTTATGTTCACAGAGATGGCCTCCAGGGATGTTGGTCTGACAGCCACATCCACAAAGGCCCATGCTCTAAAGCTGAACTGTTTCATTGCCCTGGGCCCTCGTTCGGTCTTGGAATTCTTCCCCACACACAGCACTTACTAACGAGCTTGTTTGTCTAATTCCTTCCTACAGCAGATTAGAAGCAATGACCTAAAAGTGGGTTCTTAGAAACAGGCATGATGACAGAAGGGTAAGGCACAACTGCGTGGAACTGAGGGAAGAGATTTTTAAAAGAAGTAAATCAAATAAAATGAACCACTATACTGCTGGCCAATTTCAAAAAATATAGAAAAGAGTTTGGAACTGTGTATAATATCCTCTGCTAAATGTAAGGCAAAGTATAATAAAATGTACCTCATATATATGAAGTATTTGTATATATGGCATCTCTTCCATTCATTCATCAGATAGATTTGGTATTACTGAAAGATAGAAAATACATCCATAGTATTGTTTGGTTAATATTATTATGAATCAGTACCAGCTAATACACTTTTATTAGACTCTAATAATTAGAATACTAGAAGAAACCCTGGTCTTCAGAAAAGACAGCTGCTGAAGACATATCTTGTAGTCAGGAGCTATTGCTGGACCTCAACTATTGATAACTATTGATAAGTTGTATAAGGCCAATGTCCCAAAGCTCCTGCTTTGGGGATTCAAGATGACAGCAGGCCTTTTCCTCCCCTAAGCAAGTCTTAGAGCAAACCTAACTTTGGGCATTCCTAACTGTGCTAAGCTCTTCCCATGAAAGCAAACTTCATCAAAAATCAGGGGCTATCATAAGAATATCACTTACATCTCTGGCCCCTGTGGCCAAGGCCTTGTTTCCATGGTGTAGAGCAACAGCTAGACTGCTGGAAGCTACAGCAGACATCTTCTTAGCCTCTCCCTGACCCTAAGGATTCCCTAGGGGTAGAAGCCTTACCACTTCAGAACAACACCCAACATTTGGCAGCTAGTCACATTGCCTCCTATGAAATTCTTCTAAGGTCTGCTTCATGCAAAACTGTTCAATGTTGCTCTAATCTAAATGCTGGTGTCCTACTTCCTCTGCAGAATGACTGAACCTCATGACTATCTAGCAACCATTTAAACTCGACGTCTTCTTCATCCTGACCTCACTAATGGTCCTTTACAGCAGTGGTTCTCAAAGTGTGGTCCCCAGTATCATCTGGTACTATTTAGAAATGCAATTCTTGGGGCCCACTCCAGATCTTCTGAATCAGAAACTCCAGGAGTGGCGCCCACCAACCCGTGATTTACTAAGTCCTCCAGATGATTCTGAGGCAAACTAAAGGTGGAGAACCACTGCCCTAGACAACCCTGATATGATGTTTGTTGATGGCTCATATCTTAAGAATAAACAGGGCATATTTTGTGCTGGCTACGCTATAACTTCTGAATATTCTGCTATTGAAGTTGCTCCTTTGCCTACAGCTCACTCCACTCAAATAGCTGAATGACAGCTACATCACAAGCATGTCATTTTGCTAAAGATTTAAGAGTACACATCTGTACTAATAGATATATCTTTGGAGATGTTCATGATTTTAGTACATTATGGAAACAAAGAGGTTTTCTAACTTCTTCAGCCACACCATATAAAGTGGAAGAAAGGTAATCATTTGTTGGAGACAATACAACATCCAACTGAAGTATCAGCTATAAAAGAAGTTACTTCTAAAGATAATACAGTAGGGAGTTCCCTGGTGGCACAGTGGTTAAGAATCTGCCTGCCAATGCAAGGGGACATGGGTTCGATCCCTGTTCCAGGAAGATCCCACATGCCACAGAGCAACTAAGCCCGTGCACCACAACTACTGAGC
The DNA here is from genome assembly GCF_000442215.2 of Lipotes vexillifer. Classification (NCBI taxonomy): domain Eukaryota; kingdom Metazoa; phylum Chordata; class Mammalia; order Artiodactyla; family Lipotidae; genus Lipotes; species Lipotes vexillifer. Next base: position 2,195,268 of record NW_006777287.1, on the reverse strand, counting down.
CTGAGCTCTAGAGCCCACGAGCTACAACTGCTGAGCCTGCGTGCCACAACTACTGAAGCCCACGCACCTAGAGCCTGCGCACCGCAACGAAGAGTAGCCCTCATTTGCGGCAACTAGAGAAAGCCCGCACGCAGCAACAAAGACCCAATGCAGCCAAAAATAAATAATAAAAATAAATAAATAATTTTTTAAAAAAAAGATAATACAGTAAGTCCCCTACATGAGGACGAGGTCTGTTCTGAGAGGGTGTTTGTAACTCTAATTTGTTCGTAAGTCCAACAAAGTTAGCCTTCGTACCCAGTGAACACAATCGGCTATATAGTACTGTATTGTAATAGGTTTATAATACTTTTCACAAAAATTATACATAAAAAACAAACACAGGACTTCCCTGGTGGCACAGTGGTTAAGAATCCGCCTGCCAATGCAGGGGACATGGGTTTGAGCCCTGATCCAGGAAGATCCCACATGCCGCAGAGCAACTAAGCCCCTGAGCCACAACTACTGAGCCTGTGCACCTAGAGCCCGTGCTCCACAACAGGAGAAGCCACCGCTTGCTGCAACTAGAGAAAACCTGCACGCAGCAACAAAAGACCCAACGCAGCCAAAAAAAAGAAAAGAAAAGAAAAACACACAAAAAATAAAGAAGACATTTTTGTTTTTCTTTTTGTTTTTTGCGGTACGCGGGCCTCTCACTGTTGTGGCCTCTCCCGTTGCCAAGCACAGGCTCCGGACGCGCAGGCTCAGCGGCCATGGCTCATGGGCCCAGCCGCTCCACGGCATGTGGGATCTTCCCGGCCGGGGCACTAACCCGTGTTCCCTGCATTGGCGGGCGGACTCTCAACCACTGCGCCACCAGGGAAGCCCAAAGAAGACAATTTTAATCTTACAGTACAGAACCTTGAAAAGTACAGTAGCACAGTACAACAGCTGGCGTACAGGGACTGGCATCGAGTGAACAGGCAAGAATAGTTACTGACTGGAGGAGGGAGAGGAGGAGGGAGATGGTAGAGCTGAAGGATCGTCAGCAATAGGAGACGGAAGGCAAGCTGCAATTTCACTCACACCTGACATTGATGGCACAGGTTCTGGTTCCTTGCTGGATTCAATTCTATCCACCCTCTTGAAAAAAGGATCCAGTGATGTCTGGGTAGTACTGTACTAGCCACATCACCACTGCTTTTATGCTTGCTTCCGGACATCCTGGGTTTGAAATAAAGATAGAGCACTGCTGTACTCTATACAGTACTGTACAGTAAAGTACACAAAAGCACAACCACTTGTAGAGGATGCATGCACGTGACAATGTACACCAGACACGTGAACTAACTTACGTAATTGGACATGTGAACCCAAGTTTGCGTCTTTGAAAGTTTGCAACTTGAAGGATCGTATGTAGGAGACTTACTGTACTTTTAAAGCAAAAGGGAATTTCCTAGCTGACTATTATGTAAAACAAACAGTCCTTTCTGGTTTTGCTACCATAGGTATTCTAAAGGCACTTGCTGAATCTGATTTCATGAATCCTGAAAGGTTTATTCAAATATGAAAATTGGCCCCCTCAGAAGAAAAGAAATAATGGCCATCTCAAAACTGTCAAATATAAACAGAAACAGATTTAGAGAATGAACTTATGGTTACCAGGGGGGAACAGAGCAGGGAAGGGATAGATTGGGAGTTTGGAAATGACCTGTACACACTGCTATATTTAAAATAAAATGCCTTTCCATGAAAAAAAAAATGTCAAATATATAATGGGCATCGGCATTGCCAAGACGCCTGCTTAATGCCGCCAGAGTCCATCTCCAGACCCTTACTGCTTTCTCTGTGAAATTATTCACAATGGTAATAAATTATTTGTTAAAACTTTACGGAAATATTGGTGAGGAAATTTTACTCAAGGCAGGTGGCCAAATCTTGCCTTATCTGTCATTATCATAACCCAGGAAAAGCTATAAAGAACCCCTGTCTCAAAAACCATTTGAACATTTCCAAATGGATTTCATTCAATTGCTCAAATCACAAAATTCTGAATAATACTGAAGGGTATTAAGATATGCCAAAATATGCCCCTTTGACATAAGGATTATTTGGAGCTGAAGGAAACTGAGAAGCAACAGATGCAGAAAGAAGCCTTCTCAGAGATTCCCTTATCTATCTAAAAGCAGCAACTTTTGGAAACGAGGCTGCCATAAATTCCCTCTTCAGGGTGGGTTACTCCCAGGAGAGAGACCAAGAGTAAACCCACCATAAATGCCCTCTCCCAGGAAGTTTCAGCCATGAAGAAGACAGAAAGTTGACTCAAACCTACATAATCACAAACATATCTCCCATTTGTTCTCCTAGAAACCCATTTGTCTCTTTCCTAAAGAAACCTATTTGTTCTTCCTATAACAGCCTTTTCTCCTCCACCC
>NW_006777287.1:2127823-2192844 GCF_000442215.2 Lipotes vexillifer | reverse complement strand
ACCCCTCCCCTTTCCCTACTAAAACATATAAGCCCCCAATTCTAACCACACAGCATTCCCTCCTGTCTGCACACTGCACATGGAAATAAACTTTTTTCTCTTGCCAATCTGTCTTTTGTCAGTTTAATTCACAAGCCACCTCCCCCACACCCTGGTACTGAATTAAGAAGATAGAGGAAAAGTTTTTCCTCTACTACAACACTTTAGTCATGGTTTGTTAGTTTTATGCTTGGGTTGAAGTCTTCCTTTGCGAAAAGGCTAATACCGTGCTGCAAAACCAAAACAAAAAAGAGAATAGATAAATTTTGTTTTTCCCACCTGGATAGTATATTATTACTCTCTAGTGACACTTTACAGGTGAAATACTTAAGCAGCTGTGTAAGGTACACCCAATAAAACAAAAACTTCCTTGTCCACTTAACCCATAAAATGTTGGCAAAATCTTTTAAAATCCAAATCATCCCAATTTTCAGAAGAGTTTAATCTCCTCTGACTTAAAGTCTAACCATTAGCTCTAATGATAATGCACTCATCACCTCAAAATCCTCAGAGGGGACTTCCCTGGTGGCACAGTGGTTAAGAATCTGCCTGCCAATTCAAGGAACATGGGTTCAATCCCTGGTCCAGGAAGATCCCACATGCCACGAAGCAACTAAGCCCGTGCACCACAACTACTGAGCCTGCATGACATAACTATTGAAGCCCACGGGCCTAGAGCCCATGCTCCACAACAAGAAAAATTCTGCAACGAGAAGCCCGTGCACTGCAAGGAAGAGCAGACCCCGCGCGCAGCAACCAGAGAAAGCCCGCGCACGACAGCGAAGACCCAGAGCAGCCAAAAATACATAAATAAAATAAATTTAAAAAAAATTTTGCTCCCCTATAATATGCACCCAGGGGTATGTGCAAGCTGATGTCAATGACACCATAAACAACAGAGCTGTGCCTTTTCAATGTGCACCCCTGGGATTTTCTTTTCGTGTAATCAAATGGATCTCCTATGCTTGTCACATTAAAATATGCCATACACTTTGGTTATACTCATTCAGCCTTCCCAAGCATTCAAAACAGAACTTCCCAGTGCTCTCATTTTATTAACATTGTGACATTTTATCTTATCAAGAGGTATCTAAGACACTATTTCACTGATTTGTACAAGGATTTATACTCTGGCTAGGAGTTCCTGAACTAGATCATGTTATCCATAACCTATATCAGACTATAGCTCAAATAGCAAAAGAAATAGCTCAAGCATTAGAAGTACAACAGCCCAGCATAAATTTATCAGATAGAAGTTTTGTTTGCTTACCAGCCAAGGTGGAGTCTGGGCAATGGGTAACACATCTTGTTGTACTTGAATAAATACCTCAGGAGACAGGGAAAAATCAACCCATTATTTCAAAAGCCACTTGCTTACCTAATATTGACCAAATTAATCCTTGTGAATTGCACTCTTGGTTGGACTTAGGCAAACTAAGACATGGGGCATGAAGTGGATTCCTATTTCTTCTTCTTGTCATCGTCCTTAGGCTTTTTGCCCCCCTCCACTGTCTAACATCCAGGTTCTTAAAATGTTGTTGCACAACCATGATCCCAAAGCAACAGTTAACTCATGATCAGCATCAGAAGGAACCTGCAGCCCTCATGGTCAACTCAGCTTGGTTGCTGAATGACTGAGAGGGCTCATTGAGAAATCCTGGGAAAGTTGCTGATGCAGGAGCTGAGATGGAGGTGCTAACTGAAGACAGTGAAAGATGTAGTATAGACATAGCCTGTCACACACTGCTCAGAGTTAAACTCCCAAGGTCTTCTGGGGAATCCATAAACAACCAAACTGCTTTTTTTGAGGACCCAGTCTGCTGCCCAAGGGCAGAACACCCCACTTGGCCCTTTGCTGGTGGCCAGCTCACTCAACAAGAGGAAAACAAAGTTTACCATTTCCAATTACAGCTGTGGTTTTTCCTTCTTTCCTCTCTCATCTTTCTTGTAGATAAATTCCTTGTTAGATAAAGTCAATCTATTGGGGGTTTTTTTGTATTCAAGTAAATAAGTATGATAATAACAGTGTCTATGGGTTCTTCTTTGACATATGTTACCTAACTTCTATGAGCCTTGGTTTCCTCATCTTGTAAAATGGGAATGTACAGAACACACCCAGAGAAAATTAAGTGAAATTACTAAGTGCCAGTGCCCAGCACTGCATCTGGCACATATGCAGAAAAGCTGCCTTCCCAGATGAAGTTGATGATGAAGGCAGTCAACAAGCATGACAGATAGGAAGGTGCTTCAGCGAAATTCTTGGTGGAATCCTAGTCAATTAATGAACCATCATGTGTGTTAAGCTACCTGTTCTAGGGAAGATACAAAAGGACAGAAAAGATCCCTTCCTTTAAAAAAACAGAAGACGAGTTGGGGAGACAAAATACACACATGAACCAATAGTTCATGAACGTGGCCATGGTGGATTTTAACAATTTGAATAAACTGTGAAAGGCAAAGGCAAAGGAAGGTGAGGGTACTTAATACAAGAATGCGTGAAAACCTTCAGTTATATAAATTCGCTGTGCCTCAGTTTCCTCAACAATACATACTTCAGAGAGTTCTGTGCTTTAAATGTGATAACAGGTGAATAGCACTTAGCAAAGTGCCAGTATAAAGCAGGCAATATATAGTAGTTGTTGGCATTGTGATTTTGGTTATCTATTGTTAATATTGCCTTTCTATGCTTCACTCACTCACACTCCCCTCCTACAACCATGTTGCAAAACATCACTGTGCTCCCAGTTTCAAAAACATTCCCTGCTTTTTCTGGCTTCTACCTTTGTTTATGCTGAAGGTACCATCACTCCCTCCCCAGACTCAGACCCCTCCCAAACACGTGCAGAACTTATCTACCTATCACAGTCATTCTCAGCTTTCAAGGTCAAAGGTGAATCGGGAAAGAATTGCCAGATTCAGTCGCCCACCATTCAACACATTTTTTACCTTTATATAGCACTCTTCATGGACAGCATTGTGTTACAATTGCCTTTGCATTCAAAAGCCTCTAATTAGGTGTCTACTGAAAAAAAAAAAAAAGCACAACCTAAAAGGTGAGAATTAAGTTTTATTTGGCGGACAAAACTGAGGACTTAACCCCGGGACACAGCCTCTCAGATAGCTCTGAGGGACATCTCTGAAGGGGTAAGGGAGGAGCCAGAACATATAGGAGTTTTTGCAACAAAGACCAGGTAGTTGGAACTTTAAAAGATTACTGTTAATCAAAGAAAACCAGACATCTCAAGTTCAAGAATTTAGTGTTTTTCTATGGATGGGGAGATGCAAGAGACTGGGCTCACTGAGATAATTCCTTCGATATGCACCTCAGCTCTCTGGGGCCAGGATCCTGTACTTTCTCATCCTGAGTCTCCTCAGAGTGCATTGTTGGGCAGTGGCTGCAGTGACTGAGGGCTTGGCAACGGGCAGAGCAGCCCATTTGTCTCCATCCTGAGTTCCCTCCAGGCTCACTGTCCAGGGTAGCTGTAGTGGCTTGATGGCCGCAACATCCTTTGTTTACTGATATGGCAGGCAACCTTTTTATCATTGACATAGGCTAGCTAGACCCCAAAAGTCAGAAGTTTTTGATTTGGGTTCTCCAACATAAAAGCCAATTATCTCCCCCTGCTTTTAGAGTCCATTTGGATTCTGCATTGCAAAAGTAGGCCATTAGAGGAACTGATCTATGAATGAGATCCAACAATCTGACAATATGCGTTAAGTGTGAGTCCTTATGGCATTTTGAACAATAAACCTTTTTGGTGACTGAAACCCCTGACAATGGTAATTCATAATTTCTGGATTGTATGTGTTCTGGTGCACATGTAAGTCCAAATGCCACAAATCTCTGTGTTGGGTGGCTTCCTGCATGTTTTTCAAGGTTTCAAAACCTACAGTAACCAAAGCATATTCAGCTCTAGCTTGGGCTGAGATAAGAACTTTCACTGTATAGGAACATTTGAGGATTCTTTTTAAACAAAAGCCGTGTTCCCCTTGGATGAACTGAATTCCTCAATCTTGCAGTGAAATATTGCATTTGTCAGTTTTGATTTATTGTTTCTTTAAACATCACATCTTCCTTTGCATGTTTATTAGTTTCATTAAAGATAGTCTGCTTATCTCTTTCAAAGGTGAAGAAAGGCTCAGTGAAGGGACTTTGGAGCCCCCGTAGGGTCCCCTTCCTCTCTGCTGAGTCCTTCCAGCTGCTTCCCTTCCACTGGCTGCATCGAAAAACAAACCAACAATCCTCTACCAGCTTTTGCCATGGAGTTTACGAAAACATATATTAAATTTAACAACTTTGGTTATGGTGTTCAAGCATCAGTGGTGATAAATGACTTATCTTGCTGACAAATGTGGTTCATGAAGATCGACACTTACCTTGGGCACTTGGGAAAGATAAACAGGATAATGCAAAAGACTCCTGTGCAGTCATAGGAACCTGGAGCCATCTGGCCAGGACAAAAATAAATCAGCAGTGAAGCCTACATGAATCTCCAGGGACCTGGGCGACTGAATTAAAATTACTCAGATTGAAGAGCAGAGGAAACTGGCAGCAGAGACCGTTGAAACAACTGTAATTAACACACATGGAGAAAAGGGCTTTTAGAATGAAATGCTTTGTATTGTCTGGGGCTAAAACCCAGACAATAATTTGAAAGTCCCTCAGCTTGATAAAGGCAAATCAAAGCATGTATTGATTGGAGAATAAACTCTGGTCTGGTACAGAAATACAACAAAACAAGACAGAAAACACAAAAGTCATTTAACTGACACTTAACAAACCAGAGGGCTCAGCTGAGCAGAATTATTTAGCAGCCTTATTTTGAGAATGCCAGTATCTGATACCACTTTCTGAGTCTCTACGGACTTACATTTTTACATATGCTTAGGGTTCCAGATTAGCAAATCACAATTTTGCAATATTTGGGACATAGTTATGCTTTAAAATTGTTTGTTGTTTATCTGAAATTCAAATTGAACTGAGAATCCTATATTTTATCTGGAAACCCAAATGAGAAAAAAAGAGGCTATTTATTCAGAGCTTGCTATAGCAAGCGAGTCAGCCATCATCACTTGTGCTTGGCAGAGACTCAAAGGCAGGCAGGGGAGTGGGAAAGCTTTATAGTGATAAAAGGAAAGATTTCAGGTATGCCTTGTGGAAATAAATGAAGATCAACCAAATGAGAAGAGCAAAGGCTATTTATTCTGAGCTTGCTATAGCAAGGGAGTCAGACACTGTTACTTTCATTTTGGCAGAGACTCAAAGGCCAGCAGAGAAATAGGAAAGCTTTACAGTGGAAAAAGGGAAAGGCTTTGGGTGTGCCCTGATTGGAGGCTGGTGGTGTGGGGAAGCTAGAGACAGGCTAACTAGGAGCTGGGCATCCTATGTGATTGGTTAGGGCTGCCTATTTGGCTTTCTACTGTTGGTCCTAAATTGGAAGCAGGGACGAAAATTAGGGAAGCTGTCAATTATTAATCAAGTCCTTGCCATTTGGGGCTGATTGTTACAGAAGTTTAGCTTCCTGGGCTGTCACTAGAGATGGCAATCTGGCTTCCTACAAGTCTGACTTACAGCAGGCTGGCTTCCTGGGCTTGTTATTGTAGATAGGGGGTTGACTTCCCCTGGGCAGGTTGCGGCAGGGTGTAGGTCAAAATTCTATTTTTAAATATGGTCTAACCATTGTCCTTTTGTATATTTAGTCTCTCAGGCCTGATTGGAGGCTGTTGACAGGGGAAGCTGAAGGTGCACTAATAAGAAGCAGGGCATCTTATGTGATTGGTTTGGGGAACAGATTTTGCTTTCTCTGGTTGGTCCTGAGTTAAAGTCGGCAGTAACTGATAAAATCCTGATGGTTTAGGGCCAATTGCTGCAGAGGTTGTGGTTTGGCCTGCCCAGTAGGTTGCAACAGAGGTGGTAATTTGGCAAAGGAACTGAATAGACAGTTCTGCAAAGAATTAGTACCAATGACCAACAAGCACATGAAGAGATGCCCAACATCCTTAGTCATCAGGGAAAATGCAAATCAAAACCACAATGAGAAAACACTTCATTCTACTAGGATGGCTAGAATTAAAAAGACAGATAATAACAAGTGTTAATGAAGAGGTAGAGAAATGGGAATGCTCATACATTGCTGGTGAGAATGTAGAATGATGCAGCTGCAGTAGTAAACAGTTTAGCAGTTCCTCAAAAGGTTAAACATAGAATTACCATATGATCCAGCATTCCACTCCTAGAGATACACCCAAGAGAAATGAAAAAATATATATCCACACAAAAAATTGTACACAAGTGTTCACAGCAGCATTATTCACAATAGCCAAAAAGTGGAAATAGGGATGCAGTGTCCTTCGCCCCACTTCTGCACACAGCCCGCCTTAGCTGAGGTGCTGGCAGCAGCCATTCTGCACTAGGAACTGTGGTCGGAAGAGTCAGGTGCAAGGCCTGCACATGGCCCCCTGTGAACAAGTGAAACCGGACTAAGCACAAAGGAAAAAAAAAGCCATCTCAGAGCTGTGACTATTTTCAAGGCTACTGTTTTTCTCTGTGTAACACTGCCTGTGAGACACAACAAGGAAGAAGCAGGTGATTCTAATATGCAGCACAGAAGGAGAGCCACTGCAGGCCAGCTTCTCCAACTGTGAAGGCACTCCAGCCGTGTGCCTCACAGGGTCTTGGTGTTCCCGCCGGGTGTCAGGCCTGAGCCTCTGACGTGGGAGAGCTGAGTTTAGGACATTGGACCACCAGAGACCTCCCAGCCCCATGTAATATCAATTCGCGAGAGCTCTGCCAGAGATCTCCATCTCAATGCTAAGACCCAGCTCCCCTCAATGACCAGCAAGCTCCAGTGCTGGATACCCCATGCCAAACAACTAGCTAGACAGGAACATAACCCCATCCATTAGCAGTGAGGTTGCCTAAAATCATAATAACTTCACAGACACCCCAAAACACACCACCGGGCATGGTCCTGCCCACCAGAAAGACAAGACCCAGCTTCATCCACCAGAACACAGGCACCAGACCCCTCCACCAGGAAGACTACACAAGCCACTGAACCAACCTTACCCACTGGGGGCAGACACCAAAGACAACAGGAACTACAAACCTGCAGCCTGTGAAAAGGAGACCCCAAACACAGTAAGTTAAGCAAAATGAGAAGACAGAGAAATATGCAGCAGATGAAGGAGCAAGGTAAGAACCCACCAGACCTAACAAATGCAGAGGAAATAGTCAGTCTACCTGAAAAAGAATTCAGAATAATGATAGTAAAGATGATCCAAAATCTTGGATATAGAATGGAGAAAATACAGGAAACATTTAACAAGGACCTAGAAGAACTAAAGAGCAAACAAACAATGATGAACAACACAATAAATGAAATTTAAAATTCTCTAGAAGATGTAAGACCAGACACTATAAAACTCCTAGAGGAAAACATTGGAAGAACACTCTTTGACATAAATCACAGTAAGATCTTTTTTGATCCACCTCCTAGAGTAATGGAAATAAAAACAAAAATAAACAAATGGGACCTAATGAAGCTTAAAAGCTTTTGCACATCAAAGGAAACCATAAACAAGATGAAAAGACAACCCTCAGAATGGGAGAAAATATTTGCAAACAAATCAATGGACAAAGCATTAAACTCCAAAATATATAAACAGCTCATGCACCTCAATATTAAAGAAACAAACAACCCAATCCAAAAATGGGCAGAAGACCTAAATAGACATTTCTCCAAAGAAGACATACAGATGGCCAAGGAGCACATGAAAAGCAGCTCAACATCACCAATTATTAGAGAAATGCAAATCAAAACCACCATGAGGTACCACCTCACACCAGTTAGAATGGGCATCATCAGAAAATCTACAAACAACAAATGCTGGAGAGGGTGTGGAGAAAAGGGAACCCTCTTGCACTGTTGGTGGGAATGTAAATTGATGCAACCACTATGGAGAACAGTATGGAAGTTCCTTAAAAAACTAAAAATAGAATTACCATATGATCCAGCAATCCCACTGCTGGGCATATACCCAGAGAAAACCATAATTCAAAAAGACACATGCACCCCAATGTTCATTGCAGCACTATTTACAATAGCCAGGTCATGGAAGCAACCTAAATGCCCATCGACAGACGAATGGATAAAGAAGAAGTGGTACATATATACAATGGAATATTACTCAGCCATAAAAAGAACGAAATTGAGTCATTTGTTGAGACATGGATGGATCTAAAGACTGTCATACAGAGTGAAGTAAGTCAGAAAGAGAAAAACAAATATCATATATTAAATCATGTATGTGGAACCCAGAAAAATGGTACAGATGAACCTGTTTGCAGGGCAGAAGTTGAGACACAGATGTAGAGAACAAACGTATGGACACCAACCGGGGAAAGCGGCGGGATGGTGGGGGTGGTGGTGTGATGAATTGGGCGATTGGGATTGACATGTATACACTGATGTGTATAAAATTGATGACTAATAAGAACCTGCAGTATAGAAAAACAAACAAAAATAACTAATACTAAACTTTTGGTGGGTTATTTGTATGGAAATATGTTAATATAAATGTTTCAGACATTACATGAAATTTCTAAAAATCTTATATGTTCTGGTATAATGTTATAAGTCATAATTCTAGTTATTACTTTAAAATGTATATCTCAGAAATAACTGAATTTCCTTGTCAATTGCATTATTATGAACTTTCATCAAATCTTTAACCGTGGTCATTTTTAAGTCTTTTGTCATTAACAGACAGTTCTGGGTGTACTCTGATGCTTTTGCAAAAATGTTCCTATAAAAGGGTTTCACCTTGAAGGAATTCATGGAAAAGACTCTGACAAGTACAGGTTTCTGGTAACTGACTATACTGCTGAACTGAATGAATAAGCATTTTCAGAACACTAATGGAAAACTGATGAATTCATAAAAGTGCTAACAAAAGATCAAGATGAAAAAAATTAATTACATGGGACTGAGTGAACTGATGAGGATGATTATAATTTTTGTGACTTTCTGTTTGAATAAAAAATACCACAAGGACTAAGAGGCAAAAAATATACAAATCAATTTTCACTGCAAAGTAAAGGAGCTGTTACAGTGGAGGATTACTGGACTGAATGTCAATATTATGACATAGTATGAGTGTGTTTCGTGTTTGGTAATTGCAATTGTTGCTTTTGTTGTGGTCATCCATTTACAATGCTTGGTGTCAGTTTATTTATCTCTTGTAAAAATAAAATACAGTGTGTGTGTGTGTGTGTGTGTGTGTGTGTGTGTGTGTGTGTGTGAAAAAAAATACTTGGTAATGAGGGAGGTGAAAAAAAAAAGAAAACAACCAAGTGTCCTTTGACAAATGAATGGATAAAGAAAATGTAGTGTGTATATATAGACAATGGAATATTATTCAGCCATTAAAAGAAGGAAACCTTGCTGTTTGTGAAAACGTGAATGGACCTGGAGGACATTATGCTTATAGAAATACACCAGACAATGAAAGACAATGTATGATCTCACGTATATGTGGAATCTAAGTAAATCAAACTCATAACACCATAAATTAGAACTGTAGTTGTAAGGAGTAGGTGGTGGAGAAAGTGGGGAGATTTTGGTGCGGGGTACAAATTTTCAGTTAAAATATGAAAAAGTTCTAGGTATCTAATATGTATCATGTTGACTATAGTTAATAATGCTGTATTGTTTTTTTGCTATCTAGTATGAGAGATCTGCTTGTGTTCTCAATACCCAGAAACACACAAATAGAAACTATGTGAGGTGACAGTTAATTACCTTGATTGTGGTAATCATTCACAATGTCTATGTGTATTAAATTATCATTTTGGACATCTTAAAGAAAACTTCAATTTTTAGATTCTAAATATATGCAGTTTTGTGAATCATACTTCAGTAAACTGGAAAAAAGGAAAAAAAAACAAAACAAAAAACCCCAAAATGGGCAGAAGACCTAAATAGACATTTCTTCAAAGAAGATATACATATTGCCAACAAACACATGAAAGAATTCTCAACATCATTAATCATTACAGAAATGCAAATCAAAACTACAATGAGATATCATCTCACAGCGGTCAGAATGGCCATCATCAAAACATCTACAAACAGTAAATGCTGGAGAGGGTGTGGAGAAAAGGGAACCCTCTTTCACTGTTGGTGGGAATGTAAATTGATACAGCCACTATGGAGAACAGTATGGAGGTTCCTTAGAAAACTAAAAATAGAACTACCATATGACCCAGCAATCCCACTACTGGGCATATACCCTGAGAAAACCATAATTCAAAAAGAGACATGTACCAAAATGTTCATTGCAGCTCTATTTACAATAGCCAGGACATGGAAGCAACCTAAGTGTCCATCAACAGATGAATGGATAAAGAAGATGTGTCACATATATACAATGGAATATTACTCAGCCATAAAAAGAAATGAAATTGAGTTATTTGTAGTGAGGTGTATGGACCTAGAATCTGTCATACAGAATCTTCATACAGATGAAGTAAGTCAGAAAGAGAAAAACAAATACCATATGCTAGCACATATATGTGGAATCTAAGAAAAAAATGGTCATGAAGAACCTAGGGGCAAGATGGAAATAAAGACACAGACCTACTAGAGAATGGACTTGAGGATATGGGGAGGGGAAGGGTAAGCTGTGACAAAGTGAGAGAGTGGCATGGACATATATACACTAACAAACGTAAAATAGATAGCTAGTGGGAAGCAGCCGCATAGCACAGGGAGATCAGCTCGGTGCTTTGTGACCACCTAGAGGGGTGGGATAGGGAAGATGGGAGGGAGGGAGATGCAAGAGAGAAGAGATATAGGAACATATGTACATATATGACTGATTCACTTTGTTATAAAGCAGAAACTAACACACCATTGTAAAGCAATTATACTCCAATAAAGATGTTAAAAAATTAAAAAAAATTAAATACAAAGAAAAGATATTAAAAGCAGCAAGGGAAAAGCAACAAATAACATACAAGGGAATCCCCATAAGGTTGACAGCTGAACTTCAGCAGAAACTCTGCAAGCCAGAAGGGAGTGGCAGGACATATTTAAATTGATGAAAGAGAAAAATCTACAACCAAGATTACTCTACCCAGCAAAGATCTCATTCGGATTTGACGAAGAAATTAAAACCTTTACAGACAGGCAAAAGCTAAGAGAATTCAGCACCACCAGACCAGCTTTACAACAAATGCTAAAGGAACTTCTCTAGGCAGGAAAAACAAGAGAAGGAAAAGACCTACACTAACAAACCCAAACCAATGAAGAAAATGGTAATAGGAACATACATATCAATAACTACCTTAAATGTAAATGGATTAAATGCTCCAACCAAAAGACGTAGACTGGCTGAATGGATACAAAAACAAGACCCATATATATGCTGTCTACAAGAGACCCACTTCAGACCTAGGGACACATACAGACTGAAGGTGAGGGGATGGAAAAAGATATTCCAGGCAAATGGAAATCAAAAGAAAGCTGGAGTAGCATTGCTCATATCAGAAAAAATAGACTTTAAAATAAAAACTATTACAAGAGACAAAGAAGGAAACTACATAATGATCAAGGGATCAATCCAAGAAGAAGATATAACAATTGTAAATATTTATGCACCCAACATAGGAGCACCTCAGTACATAAGGCAAATACTAACAGCCATAAAACGGGAAATCAACAGTAATACAATCATAGTAGAGGACTTCAACACCCCACTTTCACCAATGGACAGATCAACCAAAATGAAAATAAATAAGGAAACACAAGCTTTAAGTGACACATTAAACAAGATGGACTTAATTGATATTTATAGGACATTCCATCCAGAAACAAGAGAATACACTTTCTTCTCAAGTGCTCATGGAACATTCTCCAGGATAGAGCATATCTTGGGTCACAAATCAAGCCTTCATAAATATAAGAAAGTTGAAACTGTATAAAGTGTCTTTTCTGACCAGAACACTGTGAGACTAGATATCAATTACAGGAAAAAATCTGTAAAAAAACACAAACAGATGGAGGCTAAAAGTACACTACTAAATAACCAAGAGATCACTGAAGAAATCAAAGAGGATATCAAAAAATACCTAGAAGCAAATTACAATGAAAACACCATGACCCAAAACCTATGGGATGCAGCAAAAGCAGTTCTAAGAGGGAAGTTTATAGCAATACAATCCTAACTCAAGAAACAAGAAAAATCTCAAATAAACAACCTAACCTTACACCTAAAGCAATTAGAGAAAGAAGAACAAAAAATCCCCAGAGTTAGCAGAAGGAAAGAAATCATAAAGATCAGATCAGAGATAAATGAAAAAGAAATGAAGGAAACGATAGCAAAGATCAATAAAACTAAAAGCTGGTTCTTTGAGGAGATAAACAAAATTGATAAACCATTAGCCAGGCTTATCAAGAAGAAAAGGGAGAAGACTAAAATCAACAGAATTAGAAATGAAAAAGGAGAAGTAACAACTGACACTGCAGAAATACAAAGGATCATGAGAGATTACTACAAGCAACTATACGCCAATAAAACGGACAACCTGGAAGAAATGGACCACTTCTTCGAAAACCACAACCTTCTGAGACTGAACCAGGAAGAAATAGAAAATATAAACAGAACGATCACAAGCACTGAAACTGAAACTGTGATTAAAATCTTCCAACAAACAAAACCCCAGGACCACATGGATCCACAGGCGAATTCTATCAAACATTTAGAGAAGAGCTAACACTTATCCTTCTCAAACTCTTCCAAAATATAGCAGAGGGAGGAACACTACCAAACTCATTCTAGGAGGCCACCCCCACCCTGATACCAAAACCAGATAAAGATGTTACAAAAAAAAGAAAACTACAGGCCAGTATCACTGATGAACATAGATGCAAAAATCCTCAACAAAATACTAGCAAACAGAATCCAGCAGCACATTAAAAGGATCATATACCATGATCAAGTGGGGTTTATCCCAGGAATGCAAGGATTCTTTAATATATGCAAATCAATCAATGTGATACACCATATTAACAAATTGAAGGAGAAAAACCATATGATCACCTCAATAGATGCAGAAAAAGCTTTCGACAAAATTCAACACCCATTTATGATAAAAACTGTCCAGAAAGTAGGCATAGAGGGAACTTACCTCAACATAATAAAGGCCATATATGACAAATCCACAGCCAACATCATCCTCAATGGTGAAAAACTGAAACCATTTCCTCTAATATCAGGAACAAGACAAGTTTGCCCACTCTCACCACTATTATTCAACACAGTTTTGGAAGTTTTAGCCACAGCAGTCAGAGAAGAAAAAGAAATAAAAGGACTCCAAATCAGAAAAGAAGTAAAGCTGTCCCTGTTTGCAGATGACATGATACTATACATAGAGAATCCTACAGATGCTACCAGAAAACTACTAGAGCTAATCAATGAATTTGCTAAAGTAGCAGGATACAAAATTAATGCACAGAAATCTCTTGCATCCCTACACACTAATCTTTTGCATTCCTATACACTACAAAATTAATGCACAGAAATCTCTTGCAATCCTACACACTGCGAAAAATCTGAAAGAGAAATTAAGGAAGCACTCACATTTACCACTGCAACAAAAAGAATAAAATACCTAGGAACAGACCTATCTAAGGAGACAAAAGAACTGTATGCAGAAAACTATAAGACACTGATGCAAGAAATTAAAGATGATACAAACAGATGGAGAGATATACTATGTTCTTGGATTGGAAGAATCAACATTGTGAAAATGACTCTACTACCCAAAGCAACCTACAGATTCAATGCAATTCCTATCAAACTACCAATGGCATTGTTCACAGAACTAGAACAAAAAATTTCACAATTTGTATGGAAACAAAAAAGACCCCGAATAGCCAAAGCAATCTTAAGAAAGAAAAACGAAGCTGCAGGAATCAGGCTCCCTGACTTCAAACTATACCACAAAGCTAAAGTAATCAAGGTAGAATGGTACTGGCACTAAAACAGGAATATAGATCAATGGAATAGGGTAGAAAGCCCAGAGATGAACCCACGCACATATGGTAACCTTATCTTTGATAAAGGAGGCAAGAATACACAATGGAGAAAAGACAGCCTCTTCAATAAGTGGTGCTGGGAAAACTGGACAGCTACACATAAAAGAATGAAATTAGAACACTCCCTAACACCATACACAAAAATAAACTAAAAATGGATTAAAGACCTAAATGTAAGGCCAGGCACTATAAAACTCTTATAGGAAAACATAGGCAGAACACTCTATGACATAAATCACAGCAAGATTCTTTTTGACCCACCTCCTAGAAAAATGGAAATAAAAACAGAAATGACTTAATGAAACTTAAAAGCTTTTACACAGCAAAGGAAACCATAAACAAGAAGAAAAGACGACCCTCAGAATGGGAGAAAAATATTTGCAAATGAAGCAACTGACAGAGGATTAATCTCCAAAATTTACAAGCGGCTCATGCAGCTCAATATCAAAAAACAAACAACCCAATCCAAAAATGGGCAGAAGACCTAAATAGATATTTCTCCAAAGAAGATATACAGATTGCCAAAAAACACATGAAAGAATGCTCAACATCACTAATCATTAGAGAAATGCAAATCAAAACTATAATGAGGTATCACCTCACACATGATCAGAGTGGCCATAATCAAAAAATCTACAAACAATAAATGCTGGAGAGGGTGTGGAGAAAAGGGAACCCTGTTGCACTGTTGGTGGGAATGTAAATTGATACAGCCACTATGGAGAACAGTATGGAGGTTCCTTAAAAACTAAAAATAGAACTACCATACGACCCAGCAATCCCAGTACTGGGCATATACCCTGAGAAAACCATAATTCAAAAAGAGTCATGTACCAAAATGTTCATTGCAGCACTATTTACAATAGCCAGGACATGGAAGCAACCTAAGTGTCCATCGACAGATGTATGGATAAAGAAGATGTGGCACATATATAGAATGGAATATTACTCAGCCATAAAAAGAAACAAAATTGGGCTTCCCTGGTGGCGCAGTGCTTGAGAGTCCACCTGCCGATGCAGGAGACGCGGGGTCGTGCCCCGTTTCGGGAAGATCCCACATGCCGCGGAGCGGCTGGGCCCGTGAGCCATGGCTGCTGAGCCTGCGCGTCCGGAGCCTGTGCTCCGCAAATGGGAGAGGCCACAACAGTGAGAGGCCCGCATAACGCAAGAAAAAAAAAAAAAAAAGAAACGAAATTGAGTTATTTGTAGTGAGGTGGATGCACATAGAATCTGTGATATGAGTGAAGTAAGTCAGAAAGAGAAAAACAAATACTATATGTTAACACATATATATGGAATCTAAATAAAAATAAAGAGGGTTCTGAAGAACCTAGGGGCAGGAATGGAATAAAGATGCAGACATAGAGAATGGACTTGAAGACAGAGGGAGGGGCAAGCGTAACCTGAGACGAAGTGAGAGAGTGGCATGAACATATATACACTACCAAACGTAAAATAGATAGCTATTGGGAACCACCCGCATAGCATTGGGAGATCAGCTCGGTCCTTTGTGATCACCTAGAGGGGTGGGATATGTAGGGTGGGTGGGAGTCGCAAGAGCGCGGGTATATGGGGATATATGTACATGTATAGCTGACTCACTTTGTTATTCAGCAGCAACAAACACAACAATGTAAAGCAGTTATACTCCAATAAAGATGTTTAAAAAAATACAACTGTAACAAAAACCATAGCAGAAACAAAAATGATTATTGAAAGGGAGAAAAAAATCACATTTTTTCTTTAGAACCAATAAATGCGTTTTAATTAATCATTAAAAAAAAAGTGGAAATAGCCTAAATATCCATCGGCTGATGAATGGGTAAACAGAATGTCATATATCATTATGTTATTCAGCCATAATAAAGAATGAAGTACTAATACATGGCACAACATAGGTGAACCTTGAAAACATTATGCAAAGTGAAAGAAGCCAGGCACAAAGGACTACATATTTTATGATTCCATTTATATGAAATGGCCAAAATAAGCAAATCCATAGAGACAGAAAATACATGAGTGATTGCCAGGGCCTGGGAGGAGGGGAGAAGGGGAGATAACTGTTAATGGGTACTGGGTTACTTCAGAGGAGGATGAAAATGTTCTACAATTAGGTAGTTGTGATGGTAGTACAAGTTTGTGAATATACTAAAATAAATCCCACTAAATTGTACAGTTTTTTAAAATCCTATAATTCCCTTTAGGGGCACATTTTCTAGTTACCTATTGTGATGAGTGAAGCATATCTTTTAGCTTTTGAAGACTTCCTGAATGTACATCCTTCTGGACACCTGTACAAAACGGACCTTCTTTGTGTTTCTTGTCTTTGTCCCATGTTCTTCTGCAGACACAGCTTCAATGTCTTCTATCTTGGTATCTTAGTCCATTAATTATGACTGCCAAATGGTGATGGAGGCTGAAATAGAAGAGTTGAGAATGTATCATGGACCACTTTGTATAATAACTTATTTCAGGTCATATTGTAATGACTACAAAATACCCTAAATTTAGGAATTATGTTTTCTTCTTTCCTTCTCTTCTGCTTTCCTCTATGGACTTAGAAAATGTAATTGTCATAGCCTCTGGTTAGTTTTAATCACATGAAGTAAACCCAGGAGGCCCAAAATTGCATTCCTAATGCCCTTTAGCTCTCTCTGCTTCACCATCTACAAATATGTAGCTTGTGTTTGATTTCTCTCAAGCAAGGCTTCCCAAAAGTGTCTGATCTACCAATCTCCAATAAATGGGTTGACTTGAAGATGGTAAGACCTTCATGTTTTACCTTTCTCACTGCTGCTAACATTTTACCAAAGGTCTACTGTTAATATATGTTCTAAACCAGCCATCCTCAACCCTAGATACACATTCAAATAACCTGGGAAATAATTTTTGAATATTGATGCCTGAACCCCAGACCCAATTAATTGGTATAGGTTGGGGCCTGAAAATTCATATTTTTAAAAAGTTCCCCTGGGCAACTCCAGTGGGAAGCTAGGGTTGATGAAAACTGCACCAAGAAAGACTTGAGTATTTCTTAAATTTAGATTTACTGATTATATTTTTATCAAGCAATATAGATATAAAATTCTAAAAGTCAAATGGTACTTACTACAAAGCTTTTTAAGAAAGCAATTTCTTGCTCTACCCCTTCCCATCCCTGATCCTCATTCCCCAGAGGCAACCACATTCAACTCTTTTTTAAAAAAATTAATTTATTAATTTATTTATTTTTGGCTTCATTGGGTCTTTGTTGCTGCACACGGGCTTTCTCTAGTTGAGGCGAGAGGGGGCTGCTCTTCATTGCGGTGTGCGGGCTTCTCATTGCGGTGGCTTCTCTTGTTGTGGAGCATGCGTTCTATGCACGTGGTCCTCAGTAGTTGTGGTACACGGGCTCAAGAGTTGTTGGGCACAGGCTTAGTTGCTCCACGGCATGTGGGGTCTTCCCAGACCAGGGCTTGAACCTGTGTCCCCTGCATTGGCAGGTGGATTCTTAACCACTATGCCACCATGGATGCCCCATATTCAACCCTTTTAACTATTCCCTTAAATTATTTACATCTTTTATCATTATACTGATATTTCTTATTTATTTTCAGTTTTATTTATTGTGAGTTGACTTCCTACTACAGAAGACGATGATCTACCTCTCCTCTTTCAGCATTCTGCACACAAAAGTTTCCCTTCCACCTTCCCAGCATAGGTATAACATGGTTTGGGGTTAAAGCAATATTCGGTGTTGACATATTTATGACTATGTAAATTTAATAAAATGGCAGACTTAAGCCTTAACCTATCAGTAATTACCTTAAATATAAACAGTTTAAGTTCACCAATTGAAAGACAGATTAGCAAAGTGGATTAAAAAATTTAATCAAACCATATCCTATCTACAAGAAACTCACTTCGAAGACAACCACAGAAAAGTAAAAGAATGGAAAAATATGTACAACACATTATGTCTTTTTAAAAAGCAGAACTGACTATATTAACATTAGACTCCAGAGCAAAGAAAATTACGAGAAACAAAGAGGGATATTACATAATGATAAAAGGATCAGTTCACCAAGAAGAGATATTGAGGCAGAAAAAGCATCTGCAAAATCCAACATTCATTCATGATTTAAAAAAAAAAAAAACCTCAAAAAAACTAGAAATAGAAGGAAATTTCCTCAGCTTGGTAAACAGTACTTACAAAAACTTACAGTTAATATTGTATTTAATTGTGAAAGACTGAATGCTTCCCCTCTAAGATCGGGAACAAGGCAAGGATGTATGCATCTCACCACTCTCATTCAACATTCTACTGGAAGTTCTAGCCAGTGAAATAACACCCCAAAAACAGAATAAATAAAAGAGGTACATATTTTTTAAAAGAAAAAATAAAACTGTCCCTATTTGCAGATGTCTATACTGTACGAAATCCCAAGGAATCTAAAACAAAACAAAACCCTCCTAGAGCTTATGAGTTCAGCAAGGTTTCAAAATACAAGATCAGCACTTAAAAATCAATCGCATTTCTATATGTTAACAACATACTTGTGGAAACAAAAATTTAAAACACAATACCAGGGACTTCTCTGGTGGCACAGTGGTTAAGAATCTGCCTGCCAATGCAGGGGACATGGGTTTAATCCCTGGTCCAGGAAGATCCCACATGCCACAGAGCAACTAAGCCCGTGCACCACAACTACTGAGCCTGCATGCCACAACTACTGAAGGCCGCGTGCCTAGAGCCCGAGCTCCGCAACAAGAGAAGCCACCACAATGAGAAGCCCATGCACCACACGAAGAGTAGCCCCTGATTGCCTCAACTAGAGAAAGCCCACAGGCAGCAATGAAGACCCAACACAGCCATAAGTAAATAAATTTATATATATATATATTTTTAAAAATACCATTTATTGTGTGTGCTAAAGAAAATTAAACAGATATAAACCTAAAAGCATGTACAGGATCTGTATCCTGAAAATTACAAAACGCTGATGAGAGAAATCAAAGGCCTAAATAAATGGAGAAATATATGTTCATAGATTGGAAGACTGAGAATATTGTAGATGTCCATTCTCTCCAAATAGATCTATAGGTTTAATGCAATTCCTACTGAAGTTTTTTTGTAGACACAAACAAGCTTATTCTAAAATGTATATGGAAAGGTACAAGTCCTAGAATAGCAATATTAAAATAAAATTTTAAATAAGACATACCTAATTTTTAATTTTTTAAATATTAAATTTAAATAATCTTTAAAAAGAAGAGTAATTTGGGAGGGATCATACCTGATGGCTTACTACATAGCTGCAGTAATCAAGGTAATTATTATCTTAGCAGGGAGATGGGCATAGATCAATGGAACAAAATCAAAATCTCATATAGACTCACACAAATACAGCCAGCTGATTTTTGACAAAGATGCAAAAGCAATCCAATGGAGGAAGGATAGCCTTTTCAACAAATGGTGCTGGAGCAATTGAATATTCATAAGCCAAGAAATGAACCTTGACCTAAACCTGAAACCTTACAAAAATCAACTCAAAATGGATCAAGGAGTGAATGTAAAATGTAAAACTCTAAAACTTTTAGAAACAAAATATAGGAAAAACTCTTTGAGACCTAGGACTAGGTGAAGAGTTCTTAGACTTGACATGAAAAGCACAGTCCTTAAAAGGAAAAATTGATAAATTGGACTTTATCAAAATTAAAGACATTTGTTTCATTGAAATACTGTTAAGAAAATGAAATGACAAGTTACAGACTGCGAGAAAATATTTGCCAGCCACATACCCAGTGAAGGCCTTATATCTAGAATATATAAAGAACTCTCAGAACTCAACAATAAAAAAAAAGGAAACAATCCAACTCGAAACTGGGCAAAAGACATGAACATTCATTTCACCAAAGAGGAGATATGGATGGCAAATAAGTGTCTGAAAAGATATTCAACACCACTAGCCATTAGGGAAATGTAAATTAAGACTGCAATGAGATATCAGTTGAAATAAAAAATAGTGATAAATAACAAATGCTGGTGAGGACACAGACAAATTGGATCTCTACACATTGCTAGTGGGAATGTAAAATGGTGCAGCCAGTCTGGAGAAGAGTTGGGGGTAGAGTGAATATGTACAAAGAGGTAATATTAGGGGGTTCTTTTGTGGTGATGGGAACCACTTCTGTATCTTGCTTATGGTAGTGGCATAGAACCACACACACACACACACACACACACACACACACACACACACACACACGGTTTTTTAATGGTGAAAACTGAATGCTAAAAACTGAATGTGGTCAGTAGTCTAATTAAGAGTAATGTACCAATGTCAGTTTCCTAATTTTGATATTATACTACAGCTGTGATATTGGGGGAAGCTGGGTGAAGGATGAACTTGTACTATTTTTTCAATTTCCTCTAAGTATATAATTATTTCAAAATAACTTTTTCTAACTTTAAGAAATACATCCCCAAAAAAGTCTTTTTGGTCTTGTAAATATCCCTCAGTGGGGAAAATCCTTAAGCAATTGCTTTCCAGCTACAGCTTTATCCAGCTCATTTTGTTAGGTCATTTCCTGCCCTGAGGGCATGTTGGATTGTATCAGGGGTGCTTCAGGAGACAGAAGGAGGGAGCCCCAGGAAAATGGGGGAAGACCTCACAAGGAGGGGTGCATGTACCAACCACCAACCACCACCTTCTCTTCAAATGCTTGTCCAACATTAGCCAGCCCTGTCTCAATATCTGTGCCAAGGTCCATTGGCCTCGTCCATACACAGAGGTGGCAAGACAGAAGTTAGCCTGCAATTCACAAAGTTTGCTCTGTTCCCACATCTGCCTGATGCTTGCTGTGTGCCTAAATTTCCCCTAAGAAGAACAGGAGTCATGCCGTTGTGCTGTAGTAGCTGGGAATAAATGGGCTAAATTCAAAAGTATCATAATTGTAGCGATGCCAAAAGGGGAAATATTCTCACTGTGTGTGTCCCCCCATCCTATCCTTCCCCAGATTCAGTTCCTAGGAGACCCTCACAATTTTAACAAGTGCTTTACATAGTTATGAATACCTGAATTGTAACTATATCAAAACATTATATGAAATGCTTCATGCATAATATAACATTCCTTATTCACAGTTGGAAGGAGGTATGGTAGTTGGCATATGGAGGTTTGAAACACAGCTCATTTCCATTGCCAGAATTTATTTTTGTTATACTATCCCATGAAGTCTAAAAATAAAGATATGATTGTAAAATTATAATAACCTAGAATAAAGAGGATAAAATACTATTTGTGAATCCATGTCTTGTAAATATTTATCAGTGCTTAATTTGTACAATAAATCCACAAAAACAAAAAAAACAATAAAAAGTATCATAATTGCAAGCTTGGATGATTAGAGCAGCTTGGGATTGATGAAGAATTTAGGGTCTGAGCTTTTTTTTTAATTTTATTGAAGTATAGTTGATTTACAATGCTGTGTTAATTTCTGCTGTACAGCAAAGTGATTCAGTTATACATATATATACATTCTTTTTCATATTCTTTCCATTATGGTTTATCACAGGATATTGAATATCATTCCCTGTGCTATACAACAGGACCTTGTTGTTTATCCATTCTATGTATAATAGTTTGCATCTGCTAATCCCAAACTCCCACTCCATCTCTCCCCCCTCCCCCATCCCCCTTGGCAACCACAAGTCTCTTCTCTATGTCTGTGAGTCTGTTTCTGTTTCGTGGATAAGTTCATGTCATATTTTAGATTCCACATACAAGTGACATCATATGGTATTTGTATTTCTCTTTCTGACTTACTTTCCTTAGTGTGATAATCTCTACTTGCATCCATGTTGCTGCAAATGACATTATTTCATTTTTTTCATGGCTGAGTGATATTCCATTGTGTATATGTGTATGTATGTGTATGTGTGTATACAAACAGACACACACACACACATATAGGGTCTGAGCTTTTGACAGAAAGGCATCTGAATCTGAGACAGGAGTCTCCAAATTCTTTAGCACTCAACAGGCTCCTCCTGTCAGTCTAGATTTTTGCTACTAAGACACCAGGCTTTAACAGTCACTGAGAAGCTGTTCCCCTGCCGAACAGACAGAAACACATAGTAAACATCATCCCATTTTTCCTGAGGGGTACTTGTGAATGTCCCAACATCAAGGCAGGAGAAACCCCACCGTTCAGAAGGATTCTGGTTCCGTCAACAGCAGGCCATTAATTTGGAGACAGAGATCACTGTTACAACTGAATGCCAGAGGTGGGGAAAATGTCAGTCTAACTGCTGACACAGTCTCAGCTACTGGTGGCTAAAACCAGGTCACAGAGTTTGAGGAGGGAACAAGAGTTTGTCTGGGGAGACCAAGGGTGAGGGGCTGAGGAAAGGGAAATATGTGCATTGTGACCAGGAAGAACTTTCTGGTGAGCAGTATTTCTTATACTCAACTTGCTGTTTTATAGAGCCTGGCCATGAATGGAGCTGGTACATGAAAAAGCAGAGAAGCACCTGTGAAATAAAGCAAGAAACTCTTTGGCAGAAGGTATTAAAGGAGCCTGGAGAGACATACTTGCTGACAGCTTGATGGATGCATAGGTGTGATGGTCCCTTCCTTCAACACTAATTGCAAAGTCATAGGCATTAAGCAACGCACACAAGAGGGGTAATTATGACAAACATGATTTTCAAAGACTAGAAAGGATATGATCAGAGGAAAACCTTGAAGTGATCACAGCCACTGAGGATCATTATTCATTTGCTGAAGCTAATGACAGGTTGTCTCTTAGAAACTAGTGGGGACGGCGCTTCTGGTGGGAAGAGAAGAGAGTATTCAGTTTCTTGTTATGCAAAACCTGTCCCCGGGAAACAGCTAAAACGACCTACTGAGGTTGAATTTAAGCTATAATACATGAAATGTTTTATGTTACGGTCCTTTTTCATGATACTACTGACTTGGAATGTGCTTGTGTTGGTTTAGAGTTTCATTTCTGCCCTTAGGTTGGCATACAGACAATGCTTTTAAGTGAAATGGCATCATTTGTCAAGGTGTGATTGTGAATTCTGTCCAGATGTGTTAAGCACAACTGTCCTTGGAGAGCCTACTCTGCGGGGTCAAGGGGACAAAGCCACCTTGCCCGAGGAGAGAGGAGTCTTCTACGAAAGCGCTGTGGATAGCTCTTCGAGTGGAAAGGCACTCAGGAGAGAGGAAGCAGATAAACAGGGAAGGAAAGACCCACACACATGCTCGGCTGCTCGGAGATGAGTGCCAGAACCTAGCGTCCATTGGCATGCAGACATGGTAATCCTCAGGCTGGCCCTTGGCCTAGGGTCACGCTGTGGAGCAGGCTGGGAGTATCTCCCTGGCTCTTGATACTCCTCTCTGCCCTATTTTGAGATTCCCATTTTAGGCTTTCTGACTTGCTCTCCAAAGTGTTCTATGACCTGGGTCAAGAGGAGCACAAGGGGAACATTTGGAACAAATTCTTTCACATGGAGATGTGACCCAGCATGATTCCTTACCACCACTCCTGCCCCCACTCTTACCTTTACATTCTCACTGAAGTGAGCAAAAAGGTGTTGGGGATCTAGGCAAATATGCAATACAGACCCTTTATTCACCTGATCCCTAAAATGGATATCTGACTGTGATTGTTCTAGCTCAGATTCTCTTTGTCCTTCTCTTGTATGAGAACCCCTTTATTCTGCAGAGAACCCATCATCCTTGCAGTTTGGTTGGAGCTGAAACCATCTGTCCCTCCTGACCACAGGGCTGGGCCTCCTGTGACCTAAAGTGGCCAACCGGCATCCACCTCCCTCTTAGGCATAGTGCTTGAATGAAGGGAGGGCACAACAGAGAGCAAGACTTCGGGTACTAAACTAGCTACAGAAGCCAAAACTTGACCCCATGGGTAATCAGATTGGGAAAAGATGTTAGGATATACTGGAAAGAGACAAACACAGAGTTCTAATCTGAGAGCATCCAGGGGAGAAGACATATCGTCATGGTAGGTATCCAGGCTGAAGAAACGAGACAAAAGTCTAGTTCTGTGAAATGGACTAGAAAGATCCAGAACCAATTTAGAAGCAAGCAGAGCCCAACACTGAGCCCAGAATGTTAAAGTGGGGCTCCAGAAGTTTTCACTGCGAACAGACAGTGTTTGTTATAGAGAATGAGGCAAGATTTAGCCTTGAGGTGGGAATTGAGGGGTCCTTTTAGGAGAAAATGATAATAGTGACTAGAAAGCCAGTTGGAAATGTCACTGCAACCATCCTGACACCTCCTTCAGTTCTATGTATGCCACTATTAGAACTGGATTTTGTTTTTAGCAAAGAGTTATTTCATTCCTTATAAGAAAAATTCCTATTAGTATATGGGCCATCATTTAAATGGTTATCAGCCATTTATAACTTAGTATGAATTTGCTTACATATTTCCTTCTTGAGAGTGGATTTTGATGGAGGCTGGAAGAAATTATTCATATAGCAGAGTCTTACTGAGAGGCTAAGGGCCAGGCACTGTGCTATACCCTAATGATACAAAGATGAAGCAAAGCACATGTGCTTCATCCCTGAAGAATTTTACAGCCTTCTAGATTGAAGGTGGAAAGGAAGCCACTAAAAAGAAAAAGATGTGCAACAGGGAACCTGGATATAGTATAGAGAAATGTTTTATTTTCTAGTGTTTCCAAAGGACTCATTTCTCCATGGAAATCCCACAGATGATCCTCGCCATCTTCCCATAGCCGTTAGCCTCAACTCTTTAAGTAGCATCAGGGCTTCTTGGTCCATGCTTACTGTCAGGAATAGAGATGCTGGGAAGATCACTTTGCCCAATAGCCTTTAACTTATTAACAAGGAAAACCAGGACCAAAGAGATAAAGCAACTGGAAGAAATTATGATGGGAGTACATGACAAAAGTTCACGGGTTCCTCCAAACTTCTCGTCAACACCCTCTCACTAAACCTGCTGTATAAAAATAAACAAATAAATAAAAATTTAAAAAAAAGAAGGTGGTGATGGTGGGATGAATTGGGATATTGGGACTGACATACATACACTGATATGTATAGAGTAGATAACTGATAAGAACCTGTTGTATAAAATAAATAAATAAATAAAATTTAAGATTGGAACCAAGATGGCGGAGTAGAAGGACGTGCTCTCACTTCCTCTTGAGAGAACACCAGAATCACAACTAGCTGCTGGACAGTCATCGACAGGAAGACACTGGAACTCACCAAAAAGATACCCACATCCAAAGACAAAGGAGAAGTCACAATGAGACGGTAGGAGGGGCGAAATCACAGTAAAATCAAATCCCATAACTGCTGGGTAGGTGACTCACAGACTGGAGAACACTTATACCACAGAAGTCCACCCACTGGAGTGAAGGTTCTGAGCCCCACGTCAGGCTTCCCAACCTGGGGGTCCGGCAATGGGAGGAGGAATTCCTAGAGAATCAGACTTTGAAGGCTACTGGGATTTCATTGCAGGACTTCGACAGAACTGGGGAAAACAGACTCCACCCTTGGAGGGCACACACAAAGTAGTGTGTGCACTGGGACCCAGGGGAAGGAGGAGTGACCCCAGGGGAGACTGAACCAGACCTACCAGCTAGTGCTGGGGGGGGGGTTCCTACAGAGGCAGGGTGTGGCAAGGACACTGACAGCAGAAGTTCTGGGAAGTACTCCTTGGCGTGAGCCATCCCAGAGTCTGCCATTAGCCCCACCAAAGAGCCCAGGTAGTCTCCAGTGCTGGGTTGCCTCAGGCCAAACAACCAACAGGGAGGGAACCCAGCCCCACCCAACAGCAGTCAAGGGGATTAAAGCTTTACTGAGCTCTGCCCACCAGAGCAACAGTCAGCTCTACCCATCACCACTCCTTCCCATCAGGAAACTTGCATAAACCTCTTAGATAGCCTCATCCACCAGAGGGCAGACAGCAGAAGCAAGAAGAACTACAGTCCTGCAGCCTGTGGAACAAAAACCACATTCACAGAAAGAGAGACAAGATGAAAAGGTAGAGGGCTATATATCAGTTGAAGGAACAAGATAAAACCCCCAGAAAAACAACTAAATGAAGTGCAGATAGGCAACCTTCCTGAAAAAAAAATTCAGAATAATGATAGTGAAGATGATCCAGGACCTTGGAAAAAGAATGCAGGCAAAGATCGAGAAGATGCAACAAATGTTTAACAAAGAGCAAGAAGGATTAAAGAGCAAACAAACAGAGATGAATAATACAATAACTGAAATGAAAACTACACTACAAGGAATCAATAGCAGAATAACTGAGGCAGAAGAATGGATAAATGACCTGGAAGACAGAATGGTAGAATTCACTGCTGCGGAACAGAATAAAGAAAAAAGAATGAAAAGAAATGAAGACAGCCTAAGAGACCTCTGGGACAACATTAAATGCAACACCATTCGCATTATAGGGGTCCCAGAAGTAGGAGAGAGAGAGAAAGGACCCGAGAAAATATTTGAAGAGATTATAGTCGAAAACATCCCTAACATGGGAAAGGAAATAGCCACCCAAGTCCAGGAACTGCAGAGAGTCCCATAGGATAACCCAAGGAGAAACACGCTGAGACACATAGTAATCAAACTGGCAAAAATTAAAGACAAAGAAAAGTTATTAAAAGCAGCAAGGGAAAAATGAGAAATAACATACAAGGGACCTCCCATAGGTTAACAGCTGATTTCTCAGCAGAAACTCTACAAGCCAGAAGGGAGTGGCATGATATACTTAAAGTGATGAAAGGGAAGAACCTACAACCAAGATTACTCTACCTGGAAAGGATCTCATTCAGATTCGATGGAAAAAGCAAAAGCTTAACAGACAAGAAAAGCTGAGAGAATTCAGCACCACCAAACCAGCTCTGCAACAAATGCTAAAGGAACTTCCCTAAGTGGGAAATACAAGGGAAGAAAAGGACCTACAAAAACAAACCCAAACCAATAAGAAAATGGTCATAGGAACATACATATCGATAATTACCGTAAACGTGAATGGGTTAAATGCTCCAACCAAAAGACAAAGGCTTGCTGAATGGATACAAAAACAAGACCCATATATATGCTGTCTACAAAAGACACACCTCAGACCTAGGGACACATTCAGACTGAAAGTGAGGGGATGGAAAAAGATATTCCATGCAAATGGAAATCAAAAGAAAGCTGGAGTAGCAATACTCATATCAGATAAAATAGACTTTAAAATAAAGAATGTTACAAGAGACAAGGAATGATTAAGGGATCAATCCAAAAAGAAGATATAACAATTATAAATATATATATATTCAACATAGGAGCACCTCAATATATAAGGCAACTGCTAACCGCTACAAAAGAGGAAATCAACAGTAACACAATATTAGTGGGGGACTTTTAACACCTCACTTACACCAATGAACAGATCATCCAAAATGAAACTAAATAAGAAAACAGAAGCTTTAAATGACACAACAGACCACACAGATTTAACTGATATTTATAGGACATTCCATCCAAAAACAGTAGATTACACCTTCTTCTCAAGTGCACATGGAACATTTTCCAGGATAGAGCACATCTTGAGTCACAAATCAAGCCTCAGTAAATTTAAGAAAACTGAAATCATATCAAGCATCTTTTCTGACCACAGGCTATGAGATTACAAATCAACTACATGGAAAAAAACATAAAAAACACAAACACATGGAGGCTACACAATACTTTACCAAATAACCAAAAGATCACTGAAGAAATCAAAGAGGAAATCAAAAAATACCTAGAGACAAATGACAATGAAAACACGATGATCCAAAACCTATGGGACACAGCAAAAGCAGTTCTAAGAGGGAAGTTTATAGTTATACAAGCATTGCAGCTCTATTTACAATAGCCCGAAGATGGAAACAACCTAAGTGCCCATCGTCGGATGAATGGATAAAGAAGATGTGGCACATATATACAATGGAATATTACTCAGCCATAAAAAGAAACGAAATTGAGCTATTTGTAATGAGGTGGATAGACCTAGAGCTGTCATACAGAGTGAAGTAAGTCAGAAAGAGAAGGACAAATACCGTATGCTAACACATATAGATAGAATTTAAGAAAAAAATGTTATGAAGAACCTAGGGGTAAGACAGGAATAAAGACACAGACCTACTGGAGAAAGGACTTGAGGATATGGGGAGGGGGAAGGGTGAGCTCTGATAGGGTGAGAGAGAGACATGGACATATATATACTAACAAGCGTAAGGTAGATAGCCAATGGGAAGCAGCCGCATGGCACAGGGAAACCGGCTCGGTTCTTTGTGGCTGTCTGGAGGGGTGGGATAGGGAGGGTGGGAGGGAGGGAGACAAAGAGGGAAGAGATATGGGAACATATGTATATGTATAACTGATTCACTCTGTTATAAAGCAGAAACTAACACACCATTGTAAAGCAATTATACCCCAATAAAGAAACAAGAAACAAGAAACAAAACAACAAAAAAAAAGAAACAAGAAAAATCTCAAATAAACAATCTAACATTATGCCTAAAGGAACTAGAGAAAGAAGAACAAACAAAACCCAAAATTAGCAGAAGGAAAGAAATCATAAAGATCAGACCAGAAATAAATGAAATAGAAACAAAACAATAGCAAAGAGCAATAAAACTAAAAGCTGGTTCTTTAACAAGATAAACAAAATTGATAAACCACTAGCCAGACTCATCAAGAAAAAGAGGGAGAGGACTCCAAACAATAAAATTAGAAATGAAAAAGAAGTTACAACAGACAATGCAGAAATACAAAGCATCCTAAGAGACTACTACAAGCAACTCTATGCCAATAAAATGGACAACCTGGAAGAAATGGAAAAATTCTTAGAAAGGTATAACCTTCTAAGACTGAACCAGGAAGAAATAGAAAATATGAACAGACCAATCACAAGTAATGAAATTGAAACTGTGATTAAAATCTCCCAACCAACAAAAGTCCAGGACCAGTTGGCTTCACAGGTGAATTCTATCAAACATTTAGAGAAGATCTAACACCCATCCTTCTCAAACTCTTCCAAAAAATTGCAGAGGAAGGAACACTCCCAAACTCATTCTATGAGGCCACCATCACCCTGATACCAAAACCAGACAAAGATACTACAAAAAAAGAAAATTACAGACCAATATCACTGATGAATACAGATGCAAAAATCCTGAACAAAACACTAGCAAACAGAATCCAACAACACATTATAAGGATCATACACCATAATCAAGTGGGATTTATCCCAAGGATGCAAGGATTCTTCAGTGTATGCAAATCAATCAATGTGATACACTGTATTAACAAACTGAAGAATAAAAACCATAGAATCATCTCAAGAGATGCCAAAAAAGCTTCTAGCAAATTTCAACACCCATTTATGATAACAACTCTGCAGAAAGCGGGCATAGAGGGAACCTACCTCAACATAATAAAGGCCATATACAACAAACCCACAGCAAACATCATTCTCAATGGTGAAAAACGGAAAGCATTTCCTCTATGATCAGGAACAAGACAAGGATGTCCATTGTTGCCACTACTATTCAACATAGTTTTGGAAGTCCTAGCCATGGCAATCAGAGAAGAAAAAGAAATAAAAGGAATACAAATTAGAAAAGAAGAAGTAAAAGTCTCACTGTTTGCACATGACATGATAGTATACATACAGAATCCGACAGAGGCCACCAGCAAACTACAAGAGCTAATCAATGAATTTGGTAAAGTAGCAGGATACAAAATTAATGCACAGAAATCTCTTGCATTCCTATACACTAATGATGAACAATCTGAAAGAGAAATTAAGGAAACACTCCCATTTACCATTGCAACAAAAAAATAAAATACCTAGGAATAAACCTACCTAGGGAGACAAAATACCTGTATGCAGAAAACTATAAGACACTGATGAAAAAAATTAAAGATGATACTAACAGATGGAGAGATATACCACATTCTTGGATTGGAAGAATCAATATTGTGAAAATGACTATATTACCAAAAGCAATTTACAGATTCAATGGAATCCCTATCAAATTACCAATGGCATTTTTTATGGAACTAGAACAAAATATCTTAAAATTTGCATGGAGACACAAAAGACCCTGAATAGCCAAAGCAGTCTTGAGGGAAAATAACAGAGCTGGAGGAATCAGACTCCCTGACTTCAGACTATACTATAAAGTTACAGTAATCAAGACAAATGGCACTGGCACAAAAACAGAAACATAGATCAATGGAACAAGATAGAAAGCCCAGAGATAAACCCACGCACCTATGGTCAACTAATCTATGACAAAGAAGACAAGGATATACAATGGAGAAAAGACAGTCTCTTCAATAAGTGGTGCTGGGAAAACTGGACAGCTACATGTAAAAGAATGAAATTAGAACACTTCCTAACAGCATACACAAAAATAAACTCAAAATGGATTAAAGACCTAAATGTAAGGCCAGAAACTATCAAACTCTTAGAGGAAAACATAGAAAGAACACTCTTTGACATAAATCACAGCAAGGTCTTTTTTGATCCACCTCCTAGAGTAATGGATATAAAAACAAAAATAAACAAATGGGACCTAATGAAACTTCAAAGCTTTTGCACAGCAAAGGAAACCATAAACAAGATGAAAAGACAACCCTCAGAATGGGAGAAAATATTTGCAAATGAATCAATGCACAAAGGATTAATCTCCAAAATATATAAACAGCTCATGCAGCTCAATATTAAAAAAACAAACAACCCAATCCAAAAATGGGCAGAAGACCTAAATAGACATTTCTCCAAAGAAGACATACAGATGGCCAAGGAGCACATGAAAAGCAGCTCAACATCACCAATTATTAGAGAAATGCAAATCAAAACCACCATGAGGTACCACCTCACACCAGTTAGAATGGGCATCATCAGAAAATCTACAAACAAATGCTGGAGAGGGTGTGGAGAAAAGGGAACCCTCTTGCACTGTTGGTGGGAATGTAAATTGATGCAACCACTATGGAGAACAGTATGGAAGTTCCTTAAAAAACTAAAAATAGAATTACCATATGATCCAGCAATCCCACTGCTGGGCATATACCCAGAGAAAACCATAATTCAAAAAGACACATGCACCCCAATGTTCATTGCAGCACTATTTACAATAGCCAGGTCATGGAAGCCACCTAAATGCCCATCGACAGACGAATGGATAAAGAAGTGGTACATATATACAATGGAATATTACTCAGCCATAAAAAGGAATGAAATTGGGTCATTTGTTGAGACATGGATGGATCTAGAGACTGTCATACAGAGTGAAGTAAATCAGAAAGAGAAAAACAAATATCATGTATTAAAGCATATATGTGGAACCTAGAAAAATGGTACAGATGAACCAGTTTACAGTGCAGAAATTGAGACACAGATGTGGAGAAGAAACGTATGGACACCAAGGGGGGAAAGCGGCGGGGGGGGTGTGGTGTGTGATGAATTGGGCGATTGGGATTGACATTTATACAGTGATGTGTATAAAATTGATGACTAATAAGAACCTGCTATATAAAAAATAAATAAATTAAATTAAATTTTAAAAAAGATTCCCTTACTAGGTGCCAAGGCCATACTGATTAGCTATGTATGTGCTGGTATGTTTGTTTTTTTGAAACCTTGAAGAAATGTGTCCCTGACTTGTTTAATGCTCTTTCTTCTGACAAGATATAAAACTGTGCCGAAAACCATGCTTCTTCAGAGCAGTTTCTCAAGGTAATCTGAGAAGCTGGCTTCTGGGCTACCGTCCTCTGTTTGGCTCAAATAAAATTTTTTCCTACTCTTAAAAAATAAAAAATAAAAAAATAAAATTTAATTTAAAAAAAGAAAAGAAAAGAAAAAACCCTTTCACTGCATCACAGCATCTCCTAACAATGGGCTGGGGGTGGGGCTATAACAGAGAAACCCCAGGTCACTTGTTCTCCAGTGTCCACTACATAAAATTCAAACCCCTCAGCCTGGCTTTCAAAGCCTTCCATTCTCTCTGTTCTACATAACTGTACTACTTGATCTTTCATTACTCATCTACTTTAATTATCTGACTCATGATTCCCAGAATAGAATCTGTGCTTTCCTATTTCTATGCCCTTGCTCATGCCATCCTCTCCACCAGATGTCCCACTGCTACCATTTCTATATAAAGAATTTCTACCAATTCTTCAGTGCCTTCACAGTCACTAAATCATCCCCAATCTCACCCACCAGAAAAGATCGCTAACTATATTTCTGCTTGTACCATTCCAATGGCTATTACCACATACCACCTCGGATGGGTATTTTTTAACTGTCTTATCTATCCTACTGAAAGACAGGGACTCTAATGCATATCCAGAACTCCAGAACTCCTCCAGCACTCCTAGCACAGTAAATTCTGGGCATCATAAATATCTGATGAATGAATGAATTGAACTGAATTCATGTCATTGGCAGAAATGTAAAGACCAAATCAACGCAATGTTGTTCCAAAGCTTAGCCTGGCTGAGGCAGGCAAATAAGCCAGAGAAGGGGAAACCAGAGGAGCCAAACAAGGGACCTGTGATTATCACGGAGTGAGGAGACAAAGGTAGAGATCCAGACAGTAGAACTGGGCCTGGACAGGAAAGAGCAAACTGGAAAGGCATTTCAAGCCAAGACTTGTGGCCTGTAGGAGATGAAGGATAAGGTTTCATCTTGGGTAACTAAACATGGAGGT
Organism: Lipotes vexillifer; assembly: GCF_000442215.2. Lineage (NCBI taxonomy): Eukaryota > Metazoa > Chordata > Mammalia > Artiodactyla > Lipotidae > Lipotes > Lipotes vexillifer. The sequence continues at coordinate 2,159,956 of NW_006777287.1, read as the reverse complement.
ACCCTAGACACAAATAAGCAGAGAGCAATTGCCAAACTGTTTTGTGCTTTTGTTCCTTCTTGATTCAAGGTCTGAGCTTAGTTGATAATCACTTATTTTTAAAAAAATTTTGTTGAGGGCTTCCCTGGTGGCACAGTGGTTAAGAATCCGCCTGCCAATGCAGGGGACACGGGTTTGAGCCCTGGTCCAGGAAGATCCCGCGTGCTGTGGAGCAACTAGGCCCGTGTGCCACAACTACTGAGCCTGCGCTCTAGAGTCCACGAGCCACAACTGCTGAGCCTGTGTGCCACAACTACTGAAGCCCGTGTGCCCTAGAGCCCATGCTCTGCAACAACAGAAGCCACCATGATGAGAAGCCCACGCACCACAGTGAAGAGTGGCCCCCGCTCGCCACAACTAGAGAAAGCCCACACAGCAGCAAAGACCCAACACAGCCAAAAATAAATTAATTAATTAAAAAATATATTTTGTTGAAAGGTCTTGGAAGTCTTTAAGGTGCAGATGTGGAGGTTGTGTTCCTGGGAACCCTGTCCCCCACCTGCTCTCTCCCCATTCATGCTCTAGGTAGACATCTCAAGGCCACCAGGGCTGTCAAGTGGCAGTACAGGCAGGGTTCTGGAACTCCAACTAACCTCACTTCAAGTACTCGACTTCAATTTATCTTGTATTTTGGGGTTTCCCATAAAATGTATCTTGAAAAGAAGATTTTGCTGTTTGAAAAGTGTTTTAGATGACACAGCAATTCCACTTCTTTTATTCAAGAGAAATGAAAATATATGTCCATGCAAAAACTTGTACATGAATGTTCATAGCAGCACTATTAATAATAGCCAAAATGTAGATGCACGCCCAATGTCCATCAAATGATGAAGAGATAAAAAGTGGTTTATCCATAAAATGGAATATTATTCAGCCTTAAAAAGGAATGAAATACTAGGGATTCCCTGGCGGTCCAGTGGTTAGGACTCGGCACTTTCACTGTGGTGGCCAGGGGTTCAATCACTGATTGGGGAACTAAGATCCGGAAAGCTGTGTGGTGCGGCCAAAAAAAAAAAACAAAAAAGAAAGGAATGAACAACTGATACATTCTAGAAGTGAGTGAACCTTGAAAACATTATGCTACATGAGAGAAGTCAGTCACAAAATGTACACATTGTATGACTCCATTTATATGAAATGTCCAGAATAGGCAAATCCATAGAAATAGTTGATTAGTGGTTACCACGGGGAGCGGGGGAATAGAGACTGACTTCTAACGGGCATGAAGTTTCTTTGAGGGGGAGGACAAAATTGTTCTATACTTAGATTGTGATAATGGTTGCTTGACCTTATAAATACATTTTAAAAACCACTTTTAAATGGTGAATTGTAAAAGACAGTCTCTTCAATAAGTGGCGCTGGGAAAATTGGACAGCCACATGTAAAAGAATGAAATTAGAACACTCCCTAACACCATACACAAAAATAAACTCAAAATGGATTAAAGACCTAAATGTGGGCTTCCATGGTGGCACAGTGGTTGAGAGTCCGCCTGCCGATGCAGGGGACACGGGTTCGTGCCCTGGCCTGGGAAGATCCCACATGCTGCAGAGCGGCTGGGCCCGTGAACCATGGCCGCTGGGCCTGCGCGTCCGGAGCCTGTGCTCCACAACAGGAAGAGGCCACAACAGTGAGAGGCCCGCGTACCACAAAAAAAAAAAAAAAAAAGACCTAAATGTAAGACCAGACACTGTAAAACTCCTAGAGGAAAACATAGAAAGAACACTCTTTGACGTAAATCACAGTAAGATCTTTCTTGACCCACCTCCTAGAGTAATGGAAATAAAAAAATAAACAAATGGGACCTAATGAAACTTCAAAGCTTTTGCACAGCAAAGGAAACTATAAACTAAACGAAAAGACAACCCTCAGAATGAGAGAAAATATTTGCAAACAAATCAATGGACAAAGGATTAATCTCCAAAATATATAAACAGCTCATGCAGCTCAATATTAAAAAAACAAACAACCCAATCCAAAAATGGGCAGAAGACCTAAATAGACATTTCTCCAAAGAAGACATACAGATGGCCAAGAAGCACATGAAAAGCTGCTCAACATCACTAATTATTAGAGAAATGCAAATCAAAACTACAATGAGGTATCACCTCACACCAGTTAGAATGGGCATCATCAGAAAATCTACAAACAACAAATGCTGGAGAGGGTGTGGAGAAAAGGGAACCCTCTTGCACTGTTGGTGGGAATGTAAATTGATGCAACCACTATGGAGAACAGTATGGAAGTTCCTTAAAAAACTAAAAATAGAATTACCATATGATCCAGCAATCCCACTACTGGGCATATACCCAGAGAAAACCATAATTCAAAAAGACACACGCACCCCAATGTTCATTGCAGCACTATTTACAATAGCCAGGTCATGGAAGCCACCTAAATGCCCATTGACAGACGAATGGATAAAGAAGAAGTGGTACATATATACAATGGAATATTACTCAGCCATAAAAAGGAATGAAATTGGGCCATTTGTAGAGACGTGGATGGACCTAGATACTGTCATACAGAGTGAAGTAAGTCAGAAAGAGAAAAACAAATATTGTAGATTAACGCATATACATGGAATCTAGAAAAATGGTACAGATTAACTGGTTTGCAAGGCAGAAATAGAGACACAGATGCAGAGAACAAACATTATGGACACCAAGGGGGGAAAGTGGGGTGGGGGGTGGGGGGATGAATTGGGAGATTGGGATTGACATATATGCACTAATATGTATAAAATAGATAACTAATAAGAACCAGCTATATAAAAAAATAATAAAATTCAAAAAATAAAAAAGTAAGTGAATTGTATAGTATGTCAGTTGTATCTCAATAAAGCATTTTTTTTTAATTTAAACATTTTAGAACATTTTACTCTAGGGCACTGGTTCTCAGTGGGCAACAAGGAGGTGATTTTGTCCCCCAGGAGACATTTGGCAATATCTAGAGACATTTCTGATTGTCATAAGCTGGTAGGTGCCACTGGTGTCGAGTGTGTAGAGGCCAGGCATGCTGCTAAACATCCTAAAATGCATAGGACAACCCCCACAACAAAGAATTATCTGGCCCAAAATGTCAGTAGAGCTGAGGCTGAGAGACCCTGATCTAGGGTGTAAGGTGCTTTAGAGGGGTGGGATAGGGAGGGTGGGAGGGAGGGAGATGCAAGAGGGAGAAGATATGGGGACATATGCATATGTATAGCTGATTCACTTTGTTATACAGCAGCAACTAACACACCATTGTAAAGCAATTATACTCCAGTAAAGATGTTAAAAAACAAAACAAAACAAAATAAATAAATAAATAAACAAAAGTAATAAAGATGATTGTTCCTAATAATTTTATCAGAGTTTGTTGTTGCTGCTCTTTCATGACATTTGCACCTGCACCCCCTATACGACCGTTGGACTCTGGAGTTGTTTTGCAACTTTTGCAACCAGCCTCTCAGGCTAAAGTAGCCACTAGGATGCATGAATTCCTGTGTTTATAGCAGTGATCAGCTCCTCTCCTGTCACAATGGTTAGAAAACACTTTAGGATTACAGTCAGAGCTATTGAAAATATTTATGCAACAAACAATTTTTCAAGATAGTTATGGCTCTATAAAATGGGCACAGGATATCTTAACATTCTAAATAAAGTATTGTATTTTAGAAAGTAAAGAAACATCCATATTTTATAGTCTATAACATGTAAATCTATGCTTTAAAAAGAGACCTTACGGGCTTCCCTGGTGGCGCAGTGGCTGGGAATCTGCCTGCCAATGCAAGGGACACAGGTTCAATCCCTGGTCCGGGAAGATCCCACATGCCGTGGAGCAACTAAGCCTGTGCACCGCAACTGCTGAGCCTGCTCTCTGGAGCCCGTGAGCCACAACTACTGAGCCTGCGTGCCACAGCTACTGAAGCCCACACAACTAGAGCCCTGCTCCTCAACAAGAGAAGCCACTGTAATGGGAAGCCCGCACACTGCAACAAAGAGTAGCCCCCACTTGCTGCAACTAGAGAAAGCCCGCACACAGCAAAGACCCAATGCAGCCAAAAATTAATTAATTAATTAATTTAAAAAATAATAAAAGAGAGACCTTACATGAAATGCATACACAAGTCAGCAAGTTTATCAATATACAGTTTGACAGGGACTTCCTTGGTGGCACAGTGGTTAAGAATCCAGCTGCCAATGCAGGGGACATGGGTTTGAGCCCTGATCCAGGAAGATGCCACATGCCACGGAGCAACTAAGCCCGTGCGCCACAACTACTGAGCCTGCGCTCTAGAGCCCATGAGCCACAACTACTGAAGCCCACGAGCCACAACTACTGAAGCCCGTGCGCCTAGAGCCGGTGCTCCTCAACAAGAGAAGCCACCACAATGAGAAGCCCACGCACCACAACAGAGTAGCCCCTGCTTGCTACGACTACAAAAAGCCCATGCGCAGCAATGAAGACCCAAAGCCAAAAAAAAATAATAAAATAAATAAAATTTTAAAAACTGAAAAAATATATACAGTTGACCCTTGAACAACGTGGAGGGTTAGAGGCTCTGACCACCCCAAGCACACTTGAAAATCTGCATAGTCCCGCATCCGCGGTCCCTGTAGTACTGTAATACTTATTTGTCCAAAAAAATTGCATTTAGATGGACCCAGGCAGTTCAAACTCCTGTTGTTCAAGGGTCAACTGACTATTTATACAAAAGGTGCATTATGAAGCTAGCGAATCTGGTGAGACTGGGTATTTATAGACCAGATACAAATGAGGGCAAACGTCTATGGAAAAATTCTGTGACAGGCAAGTTGAAGTTCATGGAGATAAACTCTGTACAGGGGCAACTCCACAACATTGGGAAACCAGAAACATTTGTCTTTATGTGTCAGAGCCTCCCTTGCCTGCTTTACTGGTTTCCCTCAGGAACACCTCTCAGATGTTAGAAATCTTATTCTTTCCAACTTACCCCCATCACACTTCTAACAAAACCAATTCTCAGAAAAAAATTCTGCCAAGGTCTTCACCTGGAAGTGTACATCCTATTGTGAGTATGAGCTGGGGGATGCATATTTCAATGGGATTTGTTAGCAACAGCAACACTTGGACGGGAGTCTGCAAAACTGTAGGTCCTGTTCTATGTAATATAAGCAGAATCATGCAGTATTTGTCTTTTTGTGACTCTCTTATTTCACTTAGCATAATGTCCTCAAGGTTCATCCATGTTGTAGCATGTGTCAGGATTTCCAGGGCCATATTTTTAATGTGTAAGTCTCCACTGAAGCTGTCACGGACTTGCTCCAGAGCCCCAGGAGTCTGAGTTGGGATTCTCCCACTGAGGCTTGCTATAAATTCTCCACCATCTTTTCCCACCACTGATATTTCCAACAGCCTAACGTCTGCCAGATCATATGTCCCAAGCACTAGAGCTGCTTGAACCTGATACAGGGCCCTTTCCTGCTCTGGGTTCCAATCAAATGCAGCATCCTTCTATGTCATCTGGCATGTGGGCCAAAGCAATAACACCAGGTGTCACATACCCTGCCTGCAAAATCTGAAGAGGCCCACCAGGCACTATCCTTCCTCTGTGGCGGGAGATGCAAGATGCAATAATTCATCTTTTACTTTGGAACGGATGTTCTGGAACTGAACTCTGGACCACTGAACTCCTAACATTTTTAAGCATGTGACAGATTCCTGAATTTTCAGTGTTCATCTCCCACCCTCTGGAGCACATGTTTTCCGGTTGTCCAGTGTGCTGGCCGTCTCTTACATGATAACTGATGTAATGAATCAATATGATGTTCTGTGAAGTGGCCAGACAGTCCTGATTATTTTGTACTAATTACGACAGAAGGCAGGAGTTTGGGGACAAAACTGTAAATTAATATTATTGTCCATTCTATGTGATTGTAAACTGTTTTTTATCTTATTTTCTGATAGGGATAGAAAACGATGCATTCAACAAATCGAGGGCCACATACCATGTACCTGAGGCCATGTTAATCTTCTCTAGCAATGATATCATATCTGGCTGCCACTGGAACTGCTGTTATTAGGTTGAGCTTGGAGCAGTCCACTGTCAACCTTCAGAATCCAGTCAGTTTCTGCAGGAGCCAGACTGGCAAATTAGATGGATAAACGATGAGGATCACTGTTCCTACATCCTTTAGATCCTTAAAGGTGGCACTAATCTCAGCCATACCCGCAAGGATGTGATATTGCTTTGGATTTACTACCTTTGCTGAGTGAAGGGTAGTGTTATGGGTTGAACTGTGTCCACCTAAAATTCATATGTTGAAGTCCTAACCCCCAGTACCTCAGAATGTGGCCTTATGTGGAAATAGGATTGTTGCAGATGTAATTAGTTAAGATGAGGTCATACCAGAGCAGGGTGGGCCCCTAATCCAATATGACCTGTGACCTTATGAAAAGGGGAAATTTAGACACACACACACACACACACACACACACACACACACAAAGGGAGAATGCCATGTGAAGATGAAAGAAGAGATCAGGGTGATGCAGCAGAAGCCAAAGGATGCCAAAGAGGGCTTCCCTGGTGGCACAGTGGTTGAGAGTCCGCCTGCCGATGCAGGGGACACGGGTTTGTGCCCCGGTCCAGGAGGGCCCGTGAGCCATGGCCGCTGAGCCTGTGCGTCCGGAGCCTGTGTTCTGCAACGGGAGAGGCCATAACAGTGAGAGGCCCGCGTATCGCAAAAAAAAAACAAAAACAAAAACAAACAAACAAAAAAAGAATGCCAAAGATTTCCAGCAAACCACCAGAAGCTAGGAAGATGCACAAAGAGATTCTCTCTCAGCCTCAGAAGGAACCTTTCCTGCCAACACCTTGATTTCGGACTTCTAGATTTCAGAACCGTGAGATGATAAATTCCTATTATTTAAGCCACCCAGTTTGTGGTACTTTGTTACAGCAGCCCCAGGAAATGAATAAAGGCCGTTCCAGAGGTTCCCACTTAGCCTTCCCCACTATCATAGCTCTTATCCTACAGGCCAAGGAACCAATATAGGTGTTGCACCAACTGCCCATCATGTCAATCCCGATCATACGTTCAAAGTCTGGCAAAATGACCACGGGTTGGGACCATGGACTCAGTGTCCCCACCGTAAACTAGACCAAGTGTCACTGTGAACTGGTCTCGGGACAGGACTCCATTTATTACCTGGTCCTTATACACCCCCCACTCTAACAGTGAGGCCATGATGACACAGAGTTTCCAGATATCAATGTCAACTCAGACCCTATGTCCAACAGTCCTTAAGACATCTGGATATTTCCCTTCCTAGTATAGTTGTCCACGACCAGTTGCAATGGCAGGGGCTATGGTTCATCCCACTAATCCCCCTCTTCTAAGTTACCCCTCAGGAAAAGAGGCCCACCAGAACTTTGGAAGAGGAGCACCTGATCATATGTGGAGAAGTAGATCCATGTGATACAAGGGGTGGGCTGTGCAGACACAAACGTGAGCCCCCCAGGCCCGCTTCAAGCTCCTTTGGCATCTGCCTCAGCTTCAGAGAACCACCTGAGTTATAGCCTTCCCAGGACAGCATACAAGCAGTGACTGAGGGAGACAGGAGGGATGAAGGCCCAGCCAGCTCCACCCAACACAAGACACTCTGATGAGCATTATTTACTGCAATGGATTGAATGTTTGTGTCCCCCCACCCATATTCATGTATTGAAACCCTAATCACAATGTGATGGTATTTGGAAGTGAGCCTGTGGGAGGTAAATGGGTCATGAATGTGGAACCCTCAAGTGGAATTAGTGCTCTTGTAAAAGAGGCCAGACATCTAGCTGGTTCTCTTTCCGCCAGGTGAGGATACAATGAGAAGTCTGCAGCCTGCGACCCAGAAGAGGGCTTTCACCAGAACCCAGTCGTTCTGGCACCCTGATCTCAGACTTCCAGCTTCCAGAACTGTGAGAAATTAATATTGTTGCTGAAGCCCCCTGGTCTATGGTAACTTGTTGTAGCAGTCCAAGCAGACTAAGACACTCCAGGGCTCCCTCCTGGATTGGCTGGCCGAGGCTTTGTCAGGCCCTCAATCACAGTTTGACTTCTCCCTCTGCCCAGTTCCACTTCTGTATCCTTCTTTCACAGGTGTTGGTCCTTAATAAATGTCTTGCCCCCAACTGTCTTGGGAGAATACAACATGTGACATATGTGTTCATTCTATACTTGTATCAGCATCATGTTTGAAAATTGTACTTTAATAGAGATTTCACAGACAGTATAGGAGTGTTACAAGCACAAACTCCTGGATGGAATAAAGAATCAGCTCTTTATTAAGAGCTGTGTGAGGTCAATGGATGTTCTTACTTATTTCATCTCAAGCAAAACTGTTATTTTCTGAGTTCCTTTCCTTGGAAACCCATGGAGGCCCATGTAGAGAGGGAGCTACACTAAAAAATATAAATGGAAGGGAACACTTCTCAGTAACATTGTAAAACATGTTATGTGCCTTCAGGGCCTTCACTTTTCCCTTTGGGCATCCTCCTCCTTCTCCATTAATCATGTGAACTCTCACGGTGACCTGGGTCCCCAGCAAACCTCCAGGACCTTCTCCCCCATTAAACTCCCCTGCCCACCAAAAGTGACCCATTCTTCATTATCCCTGTGGGTCACATCCCCATAGACAAGTGCTAAATGACTCATTAATCTGGATCAACCAGACTATTAATAGCTGCTAATAGCAATGTAAACAGTCCTATTTCTATGCTTTTTCCAGAAGAGGAATATAATGCAGGGATTTCAGAGCTATGTTGCGGCCAGCGGGGCAGACTGTCATAAGTAGAGGCAGCCACAAATCATGGCTTCTCAGCAGCCACTTTGACATGGAAAGACAGAGAAAGATCAAAGTAGTATTCTAAGAAAGGGTTAATGACAAGCACCACGCTGGGTTATGGCCCTCAGCAGCTAGAGTGATCTGGGCTACTCCAGGGGCTGGAGAAATGGTGAAGGGACCTGGGAGGATAGTGAGACTACTCCAGCCAACTGCTTATCCAGTTCTGAATCTTGTATTCTGAGGAAATTCCAGACAAGTAACTGATTTAAACAGGCTGTTTATCCAGTCTGCCTTTGTCTTGGAGAAATTGGCTTCAGATAAATGACAGCATCCTGATTAAAACAAACAGGAACCATTCAGAAATCCTGACAAAAAGTAAAGAAGATCGAATTGAATACTGAAGACTGTATTGAATTGAATACTGGAGCCCTACTGACACAGCCAGAGACAGTTATCTGGAAGAACACTTTTCTCTGTGGGTTTTCAATTTGATCAAGAGTGAGGTTCATTTACCCTCCTTCAGTGTTGGTGGGAATGTAAATTGGTGCAGCCACTATGGAAAACAGTATGGAGGTTCCTCAGAAAACTAAAAATAGAACTACCATATGATCCAGCAATCCCACTCCTGGGCATATATCCAGACAAAACTATAATTCGAAAAGATACATGCACCCCTATGTTCATAGCAGCACTATTCACAATAGCCAAGACATGGAAACAACCTAAATGTCCATCAACAGATGAATGGACAAAGAAGATGTGGTATATATATATACACAATGAAATACTACTCAGCCATAAAAGAGAACAAAATAATGCCATTTGCAGCAACATGGATGCAGCTAGAGATTATCATAGTAAGTGAAGTAAGTCAGAAAGAGAAAGACAAATACCATATGGTATCACTTATATGTGGAATCTAAAATATGACACAAATGAACCTATCTACAAAACAGAAACAAACTCACGGACATAGAGAACACACTTGTGGTTGCCAAGAGGGAGAGGGTTGGGGGAGGAATGGAATGGGAGGTTGGGGTTAGCAGATGTAAGCTATTATATATAGAATGGATCAACAACAAGGTCCTACTACATAGCACAGGGAACCATATTCAGTACCCTATGATAAACCATAATGGAAAAGAATATTTTAAAAAAGAATATATATGTATAACTGAATCACTTTCTTGTACAGCAGAAATTCACACAGCATTGTAAACCAACTATACTTCAATTTTTAAAAAAAGAGGTTCATTTGTGTATGCTTGTATTCACTTTTAGGGTTTGCTTTTCCTCCCATACTTTCACATTTTTACTTTTTGACTACGTAGCTTTCCCTACTTTTCTATGCATCACAGGAGAAAATGTTTGAAATATATGCTGCAAACACAGGTGTTTGTTGTTGCCTTTAGATAAACATTTCTGCTGTGTTTTAAAACTAGATTGCAGTACGGTTTCAAGATAAACCTGGTTCCAGGCTTAAAGTATTTCTGGAATTAACAGCAAAAAGAAAACCCACATGGGAAAATATTTCATCACAAAAGCACCAACTTCTGGAAACTGGGTTTGTCTAAGGAACCCTGCTCTGTGGTCCAGGGATCATGGGCCTCCACCAGGGCAGGATTTCTGCTTACTAAAGTAACTTTTGTGAAATTTCCCTAAATCTCAAATCCGACGATGCAATTTTAGCAATGGAGAGAATGAATGAATGAATGCAAGGAGGTAGAAGCCCTTGCTGGGCTTGTGACTGAGTTTAGGGGCAAATGGGGAACATGAGACTGCAGCTGCTCACACAAGGTCGGCCCCCATCACCGCTGCACTAAGAGATATAGTTTTCAATTCTACTACAGGAGAATCTTCAGCACCTTTGACAAGTGAACCGACTGAGTCACGGACACAGGATTCGAACGGATTCTCCATCCTGAAACCCCGCCTCCACATCCCGAAACTCTGGCCAAGCCGCCATCGCACCTGCGCCAAATTACCGGCCAATTGGAGTTCGGCGCGCGCCTGGGGGCGGGGCTAATGCCCCTGTGCACACAGAAAAAGCTCAGGATTGGTAAAAACTCGTGTTGACCAATCAGATCCCAAAACGAACCTTGAGACCCGCTCACCTCTGCGTGGATCCAATCGCTTGCTCCTGCACGCTCAAGCCACTGATTCAAAGGTAAAGAAATTGTAGGGTGGAGACCGAGTAGCTGCGAAGGAAGCCTGGGCAATGTGGAGGCCTCAGTCCAGTAGAAGGCGCCTGCCTGGGACTCGGATAGGAATCGGGAGGATGGGTGGGAGCTGCGAACGGTCAAGGTTCTGACATTCCTGCCTCCATCAGGAGCTTGTGCGGAAACACTTAAGCGGCCCTTAGTGTCCCCTCCAACCCACGCAGTGGTTTGTTCCAAAATAGATGCCACCTACCCAGTGGTACCTCCCAGAACTGACTGTTCCATCTGTGCCTCACGCAGGGGTATAACCTGAGAGGACGGTTCCATTACCGACTCCTTATCCCTACCTCCCGTAGGCCCTCTAGTGGTGTGATCAAGGAGGCTTCGATGCAAATGCCCTGTGAATCGTTCCTTCCTCAGCCTCCTGCCACTCCCTGGACCCTTCCATCCCGGTCTCCCCCGACTCCACACCCACGTCCGCAAATGGACCATCCCAGGCCCTGACCCGGAAGGTCTTGCAGAGAGCAAAGGCAAAAGAGTACACTCCCCCTGCCTTAAAGTTCCCGCCCCAGAAGTAGGCCGAGGATGTCAGTAATTGGACAAGTGTGGCAGCCTCTATCAAAATAAGAACTGGAACTATCCTCCACTGGAATGTCAGCTCCACCAAAGCAGGAACATGTGGCTTTCTAGTTCCTTTAGTCTCCCCAACGCCTGGAGCAGTGTCTGGCACAGAGTAGGCACTCAGGTTGTTGACTGACCCCTTTGATTCAGCAGTTCCACTTCTAAGATTGTGTGCTAAAGAAACACTCACAGATGTGCATATAGCTGTGTGCACAAGGATGATACGAGCAAACTATTGGAGAGGGCGGGGGGGGGGTCTAAATGACCATTTATAGCCAGTAGCTTGCAGAGTAAAATTAATGACTGGGATTCATGTTATACACACAGCATCCACTGGATATGATCCAAAATGAGTGGGACCTGTGTGTACCTGCAGGGGCAAGGGGGAGTGCTTTCTACAGGACACGCTATTAACAGAGAACAGCAGGTGGAACAAGTGTGTTGCAGAGAAAAGTGTCCGACCCCAAGAGGCTAGTGCCTGATTCCTGCGGAAGGAATGGGGACTGGGTTTTCTTCACCGCAGGTCTGTCCCACATCACTCACAGGGCAATCTCAGAGGAGGGGCTTGGGGAGGGCTGGCTCAGGAGCCTGGGAGGGGGTGAGCCGTTCCTTTGAGTGTCATTCATTTATTCACAAATGCAGTGGGCTGCCAGTTACCTTTAGGACTTGGATGAAGATACAATGAGAAGCTTATCCAGACTGACAGTGGGAGGACAGGAATCCCCAGATCCTAACTGTCTCCAGGAAGTCAAGCCTCCTGGAGTAACCTTCACAGGGCCCAGAATGAGGCCCTGACACCCAGCTAGGCCCTTTCATGGCAGGGAAAGGGGGTTCCATGTCACTTTGGGAAGGTACCCTTGGGAGCCACAGGGAAATCTTGGAGGTGCAATAACAGGAGTGCCATCCAGAATGGAGGAGACAGGCCCCCTGCTAAGGGATGGAGACTTAGCCCTAAGACTAAGGCTAGGGCTTTCTCAAAGTGAACACATTAAGAAAGTTGTAACAAAATAGGCTCAGTAAATTTTGGAGGGTAGTGCTGATTATCACCTCCACTTTACATGTGAGGTGACCTTTATGTCTTCTTCCCCTGTGTCCCTTCTTGAACTTCTGTGGGCTGCACTCCTAATTCAATGCTTTAAAACTGTTTCATTAGCAAGCACTTATTAAATGTTTATTATATTCCAGGAACTGTTTGAAATTCTTTACAAATATTAACTTACATAATACTCTCACAACAACCTATTGAGTTAGGTAGTTTTGTTTTCTCCATTTTACAAATGAGGCACCTGGGAAACAGAGAGGTTTAGAAACCTACCAGAGGTCACACAGCTGGGAAATCATGGAGCCAGGATTTGAACCAAGGCCATGTGGATCCAGAGTTCCATCCTCGTAACCACATACTACAGTGCCTTATTGTTTTCTTTTTGTGCTTGTGTGTGTGTGTGTGTGTGTGTGTACACTAGATCCCCAGGGCTTATTTACGTTATGACTGGAATTTTGTACCTTTTGAGCCCCTTCACCCATTCCCCAACCCCCACCCCACCGCCCTGCCTCTGGCAACCACCAGTCTGTGCTCTGTTTCTATGAGTTTGGTTTTTTAGATTCCACCTATAAGTGAGATTATTCAGTCTTTGCCGTACCCTGACTTATTTCACTTAGCATAATGCACTCCAGGGCCATCCATTTTGTTGAAAATGGCAGGATTTCCTTCTTTTTTATGGCTGATCCCAAGCACCTCTTAAGTGCCATCCTACTTAATCCTCACTAGGCCCCTTGAAGAAAACACTGTCACCCCTGTCGGCGATGAGGACACTCAGGCCCAGAGAAGGCACTTAACCGGCTCTGTCACCCAGCTAGGGCAGGTGCCAAAGCCCACGAGGACAGCAGCTGGGGCAGTCCTGGCACTTATGCTGCCCCAGCCCCTCCCAGGGTCCCTTCCCTGTCCTCACAGACCCAGCCCTGCACTCTGTCATCCTACCTCCTGCGGGACACCCAGCCCACTCCTGCTCTCAGAGACCCTCTCCCTTTCCCCCCAGCCCTGCGGGAACTGCCCTGGACTCCTGGTCTGGGTCTGGATTTCATCTGGATCCTGGAGAGATTTTCAGTTCCGCCCTCACAGGGACTTTTTGAGAGACCCCTATTTGTGGGCAGGAGCAAGGTGTCCTGAAGACACCTCTGCCCTTGCAGGGAGCTGGCAGGGTCCTGAAGGGATCCTCTGAGGCAGCACTGAGTGCTGGGTGAGAGGACACAAATGGGGTGAGGGTGTAACTGAGGCCCTGTGAATAGGGCTGTGGGAGGGGGCTAAAGAGGCCCCTGGGTGGAAGGGGAGGCCTGGTGGCAGGCGAGGGGAGGTTTGGGAACACACGTGTTGGGGTGTCCGGCAGTCCTTGTCCAGACACCTGCACCATTCATAGTCTGCTGCCCACCTCCCCCCAGATGCCCACAGGAGACTCTCACTCTCCCAGGCTGCCTCCCGCTCACTCTCAACAACTAGGCCACTTTAATGGCCTAGAATCTTGAGCTGAGGAGATTATCCTGGACAGGAATGTGGAGCTTTGGGTAAGGCATGCCCCACGTGTGCTGAGGATCATCATCCCCTGAGTTATGTAGATACATAACCCCTAAATTATGTAGATTAAGCCACGAGTATAAGATACCATGCTCTGTGTGTATGTGTAAGAGAGAGACAGACAGAGAGAGAGAGGGAGGGAAGGAGAAGAGACAGAATCAGAGAGTCAGACACAGAGAGAGGTGGAGCCAAACAGCCTCTCTGTAGGTTCATAAAAGGTAGTGATCTGGCCACTAGCAAACCCTAAAATCCATCCTACAATTCTAGGTCCATAAACAATCCATTCTAAGGAGGTCTCCCCTGACCTCTGGAGGTATGGTCATAACTTGAGGCAGTGGCTTAGGGGCACAGGCTGTGGAGAAAGCTGGAGTTCTAACCCTGGCTCCTCCACTACTCCCCATCTGCGTGACACTGGGCAAATCATAGAACCTTGCTGGGCCTCAGACTCTCACTTGTAAAATGGAGACAGTGGCAAGTATAACTCATGCAAAGCACTGGCACATGGCAAGCCTAGTGCAAACAGTACCTGTTATGATCAACAGTGTCACTATTATTATTATTTTTTTTTTTTAGGTAAGAAGTGGATTTATTTAGAGAGAAACACACTCCACAGAGTGTGGGCCATCTCAGAAGGTGACAAAGGCCACTATTATTCTTAAGGCCATCGACTGTTGCTGGATTTTTCTCCCTTGTGGGATGGGGACCTTGCTACTCTTAGAGGTAAGCCCTATCTGTCCACCCCTGTGGACCCATTTGGGGACAGTGACAGTCACCACAAGGGCTTGGGGGCGGGAAAGGAGGTGTGATACACAGAATAATGACCCCCACAAAGATGTCCACATTCTAACCCCCAGAACCTATGAATGTGTCACCTTACATGGCAAAAGGGACTTGGAGGATGTGATTAAGTTAAGAATCTTGAGCTGGGGAGATCATCCTGGATTATCTGGATGGCCCCTGTGTAATCACAAAGATCCTTATAAGTGGAAGAAGGAAAACCAATGTCCATATGACCAAATTCTGAGTCATAACAAAATCTTAACAAATTTAAAAGAATTGAAATAATGCACAGTATGTTCTCTGGCTGTAATGGAACTAAACTAGAAATCAATGAGAGAAAAATATCTGAAAAATTTCCAAACGTCTGAAAATGAAAGACACTTGTAAATAACCCATGGGTGCATCAAAGAGTAAGTCACAAAGCAAATTAGAAAATATTTTTAATTAAATGACACTGAAAACACAATGTAACAGAGTTTGTGGTATGCACCTAAAGCAGTGCTTAGAGGAAAAATTATGACATTAAATACTTATGTTAGAAAAGAAGGTTATAGGAGAGGAAAAATTTTCCCTTGACCCTCTTAGGGTCCTTGGTTGGGTCTGAAAAGTAAAATGACAGATTAACAGGAGAAAAGTATGCAAATTCATTTAATATGAATTTTACATGACACGGGAACCTTCATAAGGAAATGAAGACCTGAGGAAACAGACCTGAGTAGTTTTATTCTAGGTTTGATGAAGCCTAGACAGTCATAGAGAAATATGATAGGGTCAGAGAGCATGTGGTAAGTGTAGTAAACTGGGGGAAAGTTAGCAAGGCCTGTTTGTTCAGATTCTTAATAGGGTTCCTTTGTCTTCAGAGATAAGAATGCTCTTTTCCTCTGGGTATACGGAGGGCACCTCTCACATGAGGGTGTATGAACTGTTTCAGGGGAGAGGGCAGAAGGAAGGTCAGAGTGACCTCCCTGCTTCTGCTGTTTTCTCCACTTCCTTCAGCTTAAAGTTTTCAATAGGCCAAGGTGCCATATTTGGGAGCAGCATGTCCTGAACTCCATCAAGTCCTCCTATCAATGATCTAAGCTTCCACCTCATGAAATTAGAAAAAGACAAACAAAATTAAGCCAAGCTGAAAGAAGGAAATAATACAGAAAAGAAATCAAGAAAACAGAATAACAAGAGGGGAAAAAATCAATGAAACTAAAAACTAGTTCCTTGGAAAGATCAATGAAACTGATAAAACTCTAGCCAGACTGACCAAAAACACAAACAAACAAAAATCAAAGAGGAGACAAATTACCAATATCAGGAGTGAAAGAGAGACAGAGGGGGAAATGGGGAGGTCATGTGTAATGGGTACAGGGTTTCAGTTTTGCAAAATGAAGAGTTTTGGAGATGGATGATAGTGATCATTCACAGAAATGTAAATGTACTTAGTGCCACAGAACTGTACACTTAAAAATGGTTTAAAAGGTAAAATTTGTGTTATGTATCTTTAACCGCAATTTTAAAGTAAATAAATAATTGTTTAAATGAAGCAATGGTTGTTACCAGGACCCCAAAGCAAAATGTTTCGTGCAGGAGGGGGAGGCTGCTTACCCGCAACTGCTGCAAATGCTTGTCCTGCAAGTACTGGAATTCCAGGTGCCCAAGACCCTGACCGACCTGAGCTGAGCAGCCTGGAGGGGCTGGTGCCTCTTTGGGGAATTCATCACTGGATTCTCAGCCTCATGATTCCCAGCAGACACATCTGGTGGTCTCTTGTCATCCTGAGGCCTTTGTCCCTATGACATAGACCAATTTGTGCAACTATAAGCCTTACCTGGGGCCTAGATAAGTATCTTTTCTCTAAGGAGCCCTGGCTGAGGGGGGCTGACACCAGTCTTCAGCATGACTTCTGACCCAGCCACACAGTTCCTGACAAAGGTCTGTGATCCAAAGCCTGAGCAATAAAAAGAGATTTCCACACACCTTTAATGCGTAAACTTGAGTGTAAACTGACCAGATGTCAGGGATTTATCTTCTTCCATAAGAAATAAAAAACCAAAAGCAACTCCCTACATTCCCTCATTCCCTGCATTTTCTGTCATCCTTTGAGTGCCTCTTCACCTATTTTTCTAAATCAAAGATAGTCATCAGGTGACTTGGGGGAAAGAGCAAACATCAGCCAGTTTTCCCTGGCTTTCAGCTCACTGAAAACACTCCAAAGTTGATACAACCTAAGAATTTCTGTTCCCATGGGCCATCTTTTGGCCTTTACAAAAGGTTATTGTCAAGGCTAGGGGACACCAGGGTTTGTAAGTCTATGGGCAACACACAACTTCAGTGCTCTGTAAACTCTTCCATTGGGAAGGGAAAAAAATGAATTTCCAAGATTTTGTAGGAAATTGCCATAATATTATTTTCAGAACTCAATAAAGAGACCTTAATTGGATTAAGTGTATGTTTATATTTTAATCACCCATTAATTAAGAAAAAGTAGAAAAGTACATTTTTTTTTGGCTACACTGTGAGGCTTGCAGGATCTTAGTTCCCCAACCAGGGATGGAACCCATGCCCCCTGCAGTGGAAGCGTGGAGTCCTAACCACTGCACCACCAGGGAATTCCCTAAAAGTAGATTTTTTTGTTTTTTGTTTTTTAAAATTTTTTATTGAAGTGAAAAAGAATAGATTCCCAAAAAATCTCCTGGAAATCAGGTAGCTAATATGAAACATTCAATGGAAGACTTGAAAAAACAAGCTGAGCAAATCTTCCAGAAAGTTGAATAAACAGACAAAAGGAGTGAAACAATTTTTTTAAGTCTTAATAAAGGTGATCTAGAATTAGATTTTAAAACTTTCCAGATACTTAGATACTGAGAACAGAGGAAAAGGCAGAGAAAATTATCAAAGAAATAATGCAAGAATGTGCCTTAGAAATGAAGACCATGTGTATCCAACACAAATGAATAACGACTTAGACAAAGGGATATTACTATAAAATTTCAGAATACCAAGTAAAAATAAAAATAAATAGTAGATCCTCCCAAAAAAGAAGACAACCCAGGGACTTCCCTGGTGGCACAGTGGTTAAGAATCCTCCTGCCAAGGCAGGGGACACGGGTTCGATCCCTGGTTCAGGAAGATCCCACAGGCTGCGGAGCAACTAAGCCCGTGTGCCCACAACTACTGAGCCTGCACTCTAGAGCCCATGTGCCACAACTACTGAAGCCCGTGCACCCTAGAGCTCATGCACCGCAACTACTGAGCCTGTATGCTACAACAACTGAAGCCCACACACCTAGAGCCCATGCTCCACAACAAGAGAAGCCACCGCAATGAGAAGCCCACGCACTGCAATGCAGAGTAGCCCCCGCTCATCACAACTAGAGAAAGCCTGCACCCAGCAATGAAGACCAATGCAGCCAAAAAAAAAAAGACAACCCAATAAAACATGTACAAAACATGTGAACAGACAAGAATAAATGTGGATGAAAACTTAGCACATGAAAATAGGCTCAACATGTTGAAATGCAAATTCAAACCCCAAGGAGATGCCACGCACTCCTTTTAGAATGGCTAAAATTAAAAAGACTGACCATCCCAAGAGTTAATGAGGATGTGAAGCAACCCTCATACACCGCTGGTGAGAATGCAAAATTTTACAGCCAGTTTGAAAAATATTTTGGTGGTTTGGCACTAAAGCTGTAAAAATAAATAAATAAATAAACTCCAGATGAATTAAAGAGAAAGAATTTATGGGACAAGCAGAGCAAAGAAACATATGTATGGTGAATGTGAATTAAGACAGAAGACAATATTAAAAGCAAATAGATGGTTATAATTAGAAGTACATAGGGGTTCTAAGAGTCCTGGGTTGGAAACTAGCTGCACCAGGGACTAGTGATTTGACCTTGAACAAGATACTTCTCTTCTCTTCCATCACTTGACCTATAAAATGAGGATAACAGAGCAGTGAGGTTTCTTTTTTTAAAGGGTAGTAACAGAGAGATTGAAATGTACTTATAGTGAAGCAGTACCTAGAGCACTCACACCATCCCCTGGGAGAAGCCATTCCTGACCACCTGGGTTACAGGGCTCTCCTCTGTATACTGAGCATCCCTTGGCTCTCCCCTAAACATGGCTCTCATCATACTTGTTCTATCATCATTCTATTCTGGATGGTTCTCTACTCATTAACTCTGAGCTCTTTGAGAACTTATATCCTGCCTGAATCAATCATTCCTATATCCTCAGAGCCTGCCTAGCCCAGAGCAAGGAGCTTGATTCCCAGCAGGGGCTCAGACAAAATTGTTTTTTGTCTTTGGTTTTGCGTTTGGTTTGGTTTGGTTTGGTTTGGCTTGGTTGATGGGGAGGTTTTGTCTCAGTGATGATGACACTAGATAATCAAGTTTAGAGGATGATGAAGTTCAGGACACGCTACTCCAAAATATGGCACCTTGACATGTTGAATATTTCCAGCTGAAGGAATTTAAGAAATGCCAAGTACAGGCAGGATTTTCTGACCTTTCTCTGAAACAGGTCATAAGACCCTCATGTGAGAGGTGCCCTCCCTCTACCCAGAGGAAAGGAGCATCCTTATCTCCAAAGACACAGGGACACGGACAAGAATCTGAACAGACAGGCCTTGATGTTTCCCCTAGTTTATTACACTTGGCTCACATTCTTTTTTATCTTATCACATTTTTCCAGGACTTTCCACTCTACATCAAATCTAGCAAAAAACGCTCAAGTTTAACCACTTCTTCGGGTCTTGTAAAACTTACATTAAACAAATTAATATGCTTTTCTCTTGTTATCTGTCTTTTGTTATAGCAGCCCCAGCCAAGAACTTCGAAGGGTAGAGAAAAAATATATTTTTCCTCCCTACACCATTATTAAACCAGCATTTGGTTATTGGAAATAATACATTATAAACAAGAGATCATAGGAAATCTCTCTTTGCAAACTTCTGTTCTCTTAGAGGGGGATGTGCAGGAAAGGGTTACCTCAGTGGGCCTGGGTTGTTCAAATCCTGCACATACCAAAGAAAAGCCTGCCTCTGGGATTGGCCCTTGGATGGCTCCTGAGAGATAACTTCTGAGCCCTTCGAATATTTTGCCTGATAAGAGTTTTTGCATGTTTGAGACCTTGGGCCATGCTGTACCAGCAGGATCAAATAAGTTTATCCTAACAATGTGATTTATGATGAATGTCTGGTTTTGCTCTGGGGAGATATGGTCTGAGTAACTGAGATCAGTCACATGAACTCTGCATGCCTATGTGACTGACTCCCAAAAAAAACCATGGACACCAAGGCTCAGATGACCATCCCTGGTTAGCAACATTTCACATGTATTGTCCCACACCATTGCTGGGAGAATATATAAGCATGTCCCCATGCAACTCTACTGGGAAGGGACCACTGGGAAAGGAATCTTGCACCTGGTTTCTCCTGGACTCCGTCCCATACACCTTTTCCCTTTGCTGATTCTAATCTGTATCCTTTCACTGTAATAAACCAAACCATGAATATAACAGCTTCTGAGTCCTGTGAGTTCTTCTAGCAAATCATCAAGCCTGAGGGTGATCTTGGGAATCTCTGGCACAGGGAGCTTGTGCCCTTTACCCCACACTCTTGCCAGAATCAACTAGTACCAGTGTATTGCCCACTTTTATATTTATAATGAAACTTGGTCACTGCTACTTTCTCAGATCAGCCTCCAGGGGCTGCACTGGCTAATTTGCTAAAGTCTTCCCATGTACAAAGGGGCTAAGGAAGAGACTAGGCTCTCAATAAATACTTCTTGAATAAACACAACACTGCCAATCTGGTTATTTTAGTTTTAAGTGTAAGGTATAGATGTCACTCAGCCTTATATCAACAGAATCAAGTATGTGAACCCAGTGATCAGTGGGTGTGGGAAGTCCAGTTGGCCTCTTTCACCCTCACGAGTCTCCTCTCCTTGTTTTCCTCCTGCTTTGTGGCCACCCCACTCATCACTTTTTTTCTAGGTTCCTTCCCTGTGTTCCTCCTTTGCACTTCAGCTGCTCTTCTGTTTATGTGTCTTCTCCCACCAGTGTAATATCCCCCATGGCAAACACCATATGTATCCATATGCTACCTCACTTATTTCACCACAGCAATCATTTAGTGTAAATATTTTAATCCCTATTTTGGAAATGGAGAAACACAACCAAAGGATATAGATACCTTTCCCACCATCACACAGTGCGTGTCAGAGGCAGGATTGAAACCAATGGCTATTTCATGCCATGGCCTATAAACAGACAGATTAGGTAGAACCCAGGTCGTTTGGCCTCAGCCAGTTGCCCTGCTCCCTTTCCCTCTTCTACCTACATTCTAATCCTTTCATACAACTCTACAGCCTAGGGACTTCTCACATATTTTGTAGCAAACTGGGATACCCTACGTTTAGTCTTTTTATTTGAACCATAGATTTTCAGTCCTTTTGGGTAAGGAAATATCTTTAAACCTGCATTGAGGGAGAAATAATTGCATTTATTATTCCTTAAGCAGGATGGATTCTGAGCAGGGTCTTTTCTTCAGAACTTTTTTGGGGTGTTAAGATAAAAATGGGAGCTCAGAGATGTAGCTTGCTCTCATTGTATATAGTAATAGGGGTATAAGGCTGGAATCAGGCAGTTGGGGGCTTCTGAGTGTGACCTGTGACTGTCAGGCCAGTGGAGGATTTTGCAGAGGAAATAGAGATTTGTGGCTGCTCCCTCCCCACCTCTGAATAACTTGGAAGGATAGGTGTGTTTGCAGGGGATGTTGTGGCATTTTGCCATGAGGCTTATGGCATAAGTTTTTTCTCTGTCTCTCCACAAACTGTCCCCAAAAGGTTTAGTGTTCTAGTTATATTTTTCTGTAGCACTGTAAGATAAGCATGTTATTATTTTTAAATGTTTGTTTTTAATATCAATGATTTCTTCTGGAATACCATCTGGGGCAACGCTTCATCTGCAGTATGTGGTCTGTGTTTCACATATTGGGAAACCCTTCCTTCAAGAGAAGAAAAAAGCCTTCTAGGTGAAACAATTTTATATATTTTTAAATTTAAATTAAATCTTATAAAAACATCACATTATAACTGAAGTCATCATATACACCATCAGTTCTGTACTCAACACTTCAGGAGCTTTTACTCTGAGAAAAGAGCAAGGGTTTTGAACTTCGAACTTGAACCCCCAATCTGCTTTTTACTGGGTCAGAGATTCTCAATTTTGTGAAAACTCTTTCTTTGTGAGGATCTGATGAGGTCATACATGTACAGAATCTAGCACACAAAAATGGCTAACAGTACATACTCTATAAATGTGAGTTTTTATAGTAAATCCTATTATTATTAGATAAAAGAACTCAATAGATGAAGCTATGGTCATAATTGTACACAGCTCCAGGGTTGGTCAGCCATTCGTGACCATACAGGACAGATCAAAATCATCTAGGCAAGTTAACAGAGCCATGACTTTTAACTTTCTGTGTAGAGGAGATTGGTATCAGCATAGAAACAGGAGCAGGTACCTTTCAGAGTGACAGCATCATTAGAGGTATCTTGCAGGGAAAATGGGCACCTCACAAAGTTTGAAGGGATGGCAACCTGGAGCTGCCCCTTCTGTCTCTACCTTTTAAGTAAAGTCTCATCTTCAAAGAGAAAGGCAATTCAGAAACAGCTGATCACAGGAAAGCCTGGCCCTACATTACTCACAGCCTTGAAGCTCTAGAGAATAGAAGAAGAGGTTTTACATCCCAGCTCATTGTATGAAGCTAGCATAACCTTGATACCAAAGTCGAAGAGAGTACATCAAATAAAAGTACAGGCTAGTGTCACTCATGAGGACACACATAATCCTAAACAAATTATTAGGACATAGATTACTCATGACCAAACTGTGTTTATTTTAGGAATACAAAGTTGGCTTAAACATGGAAACTTATCCATTTAATTCAACCATTAACATATTAATAGAGGGGAAAATCTTATGATCATCTCAATAAATGCACTTTAAGTGTTTGGTGAAATTCAACATGTAACCAACATGAATACTCTAAGCAAATTAATAATAAAATAGAATGACTTTGATAAAGTATATCTACCAAAAGAAAAGCACAGTAAACACCATGGTGAAATATTGAAAATTTTCCATTTCTCATCAGGGAAAAACAAGGATATCCACTATCACCACTTCTGTTCAACATTATTTTCCTGGGTGGTTCTATCTACTTTAAAATGAGAAAAGGAAATAAAAGCTATAATGTTTAAAATGGCAGGAACAAAACTTATTATTATTCAAAGATGATATGATTATGTATGTTGAACACTGAAAAGGATCTAAAGATAAACTTTAGGACTTAATAAGCATATTTTAGCAAGGTTGCTAGGTAGAAAAAACAATACATAAAAATTAGGTCTCTATATACCAGATCAAACAAAATATAAAATTTCCAAAAAAAGGTACAATTTTCAATAGCATCAAATACCTAGGAATAAATTTAACAGAAGACATGCAGGACTTGTTTGGACAAAACTGCAAAACTTTACTGAGAGAATTTTACAGTCACATTTCCAACACAAGAACAGCCTGCATGGTTACAGTTTGTCTTCATTTAAACCTGTGGTTGCCCTTCACCTGTAAGATAACATAACATTTGGGAATATTAGTTACAACTTTATTCAGATGACGCTAAAGGGATACAGAGGACACTACAGTCTTAGTTTTATAAAATGGACTAAAACCAGAACCCTAAGGGTGACCCTTGGCTTATATACAATTAAACCTCTGTAGAGACTTTGAAGGTAGACTTTCAGGCACTTTAACAATATTTGCTAAACACATCACTCTTTCTAGTGGTACAGAGAAACAAAGAGACTGTTCAAGTTCAGAACTGATTAAACCCAATGCTTCCATTCAGAGGTAGTTTTAAGTAGAAAGCAACATTTTTTTTTATACTTTTAGCAAAAATCCAACCAAACAACAAATAAAAAACCTAAGAAACAAAAGAATTTTTTTAAAGTTCATTTAAATGTTTTGACTTGAAAAAAAATATTCTTAATATAGGATATCTCAAACAGTAATGTCACACTTAGAATTGCTTAAATGGAAAACAGAAAGGCTAGTATTGCATTTGTTTTGGCTCTACTGTGGAAAAGTACAAAACTTTCTATGAGCCAGTTTAGCCCTTACATAGTAGTAGGTTAACCATTTGTCCCTGTTTTCATCCATACTCCTGCTATGAGTAGTGACGCTCTACACACCTAAAAGCATTCCAGTTTGTATAATAAATTATATGGTTACACTAGTTTTAAGTCATTACCATCAAAAGTAACATCACATTGTGAAGGAAAATAGTACCATGTCTCACAGTCCGGAAGAAAAAAAAGGACAGAAGTGGGGTGGAGAGAAAGGAAAATAACCTGGAGAGCCAAATATCTAGATAGACAGATAATACAGTCAATATCTGTTAGTGTCTTTTTCATAATCCTTATTGTATACACTTAGCCTTTTGTCTGTTTTCTGCAAGATTATTTAAACTAGTGGATCTTCTATTCACAAATATTTTCTAAAAGAGCAATCTCATTGATTTATTAGTTGTATTATTTTTCCTTTTCCTAATGATTCATACCTTTTATTAAGAATCCCCTTCCTAAAAAAAAAAAAAAAAAAAAAGAATCCCCTTCCTTTTCCCCTTAGATTTATTTTGTTGCCTTATTATTATTTTCTTATATTGGATGCTCATGTAATTTTATTATCTTTTTTAATAGCATATGTATTTAAGGCTATGATCTTCCTATGAGTACATTTTAGCCATGTTCAATAGGTTCCTGAAAGTAGCCTGAAAACTATCTTTTAACGTAAAGAGTCTGGAATGGACCAGGAATGTAAAGTGAAAATATTTAGAAGACTAATGCAGGGTAATTTCTTCTCTAAACATCAAGTGCTTCCTTTAAATTCAGAAGCTGTGTGATTAATGGTCAGTAATTTGGAAAACACACATGTAAAACACACTTAAATTGATTACTCAGTAAGTACTTCAGTTATGGTCTTTGAAATTCAATCTTACCAATTTGACGCCTCAAGGTGCAAAATTTTCATGCATTTGACATGGTTAGAGGTGATTATATCATGCTGTCCACATTTTATTAGGAACAGTAGCTCACTAAGACTGACAGTGGGGACAGGGAGCATGCTCAGCACAGGTATCTTACTAACAGTCACCTTGACCATCACTGACTACATGAACTCTCTACTTGATCAGCCACAGAGACCAGAAACTAGACTGTCTCTTGATATTTTACTATTCAGTCATCTGAGGCTTCATTCGGGGAAGGATTTAAAATGCAATTGTTCACATTTTTGTCAATTATACATCAATAAAACTGGAAGAAAAAATAAAATGCAATTGTTCTTTAAGAGCCAGATAATTCAGAATTCAACAGAATCTGAGGACAGGCATTCAGAACTCCAACAGAAAAACAAATATCAAACAAAGTGTTAGTTCATTTTCTTAGTAGTGATGAAACCTCAATTCAAATGTAATTTGACTCAGGTCAGGATTTGATGATTTATGATAAACAAAATCACATAAAGCAGCTTATCTTTGTATTCTATGCAACAGAACCAGAGTAAGTAAAAATGAGAATTGAAAATAATTTTTAAATATCTGATTTGAAGTCACTATTTTTATAAGAGCAAAGATGGGTTTAGAAGTTAAGGGATTTGCCTGGAGTCACACAAATTATGTTGGAGCTGGTACTGGAACCTACTTCAGCGCTTCAGCATATTTCATACAAACTGATGTGTGTTACAAATTCATTACACATTTGTTAAATGCAGATCTCTATAAAAGCATCTGAAAATTATTAACTGTTGGTTAAAAGGCTTATACTTAAAAGTAAGAAAATGCTTTCATTTTATAATTCAATATGGCTTTGACCCAATTTGTTTCTATACCTGATAGTTAAGGTCTGAACTACATTTCAAATCAGCTTTATATGTAAACTCTGCTATTAAACCAACAGTAATGTTATCTTTATATTATTAAAAATATAATATTGTGGAAAACTGACACCCTATAATTTGCATGCGTAATAGATAACATACCTGCTTCTGGCTCTTTAATGGGCTCTGGATTTGGCAGTCTCTTCCTCTTGACATCAGAACCATCTCCACACCCACACCCAGTCTTTGGCTGAGCCAGTTCCTGTTGATTAGCTTCCAAGGCAGGACCTTGCAAATAAAAAGTTTATCAATTTAAGAAGCAAAACTTGAGATATAAATAAGGGAATGATAATATTCACTCCTTCAGTGTTATGAAGTAAAAGCCTTAGGCTAGTGTGGTAATAAATGTGATGCATGAGAATCCCAAGAGCATTATTTCAGGAGTCTGTTACCAGAAACTAGGAAAACAGGGTTTTATTACCCTCTTCCTTTCCCAAGACTGCCCTCAGACAAATTAGGTGCTCCCTTTGTACTTATCCATATTGTACCTGTGACTGTACTTATCAGTGATTCGTTTGGGTCTCTCCAACTAGATTCTGAGCTCAAGGTTGAAACCATGTCTCCTATTAGTACTTAGCATATTACATGGCATGAGCAGACAACAATAAATGTTGAGTGGGGAAAAAAGTCTTAAAAAATACCTCAAACTGATTAACATTTTGTAAACCAACTGGTATGTCCTCTTCAAAAATGTCAAGTGTCACGAATGCCAGAAAACTAAACAGACATGACAACTAAATGCAATGCATGATCCTGGACTGAACTCTGGATCAAAAAAATTCTATAAAGGAAGTTATCGGGACAACTGGGAAAATTTGAATATACACTGTGTATTTAATGATTGCATATTCTCATTGTCAAATTTCCTGATTTTGATAATTGTACAGTGATTAGCCAAGAGAATTACTTTTTCTTTGTTCTCAGGCTATACATATACTAATGTACTTAGGGTAAAGGGTCATGATAGTTGAACCTTTATCTAAATGACTCAGTAGTAATAATAGCAAACATATCAGTAAGTGTATATGTGTGTGTGTATATATATAGGGGGGAAGGGAAGAGGATATGAAACAAATGTGGTAAAAACTATTAACAATCGGTGAATCTAGGTGAAAAGTTAATGAGTTAATTGTACTGTTCTTGCAAATTTTCTGTAAATTTTCTGTTTTTAGAAATATAAAGTAAAAATTAAAGAGAATACATGACAACTACATTGTACTTCAGGAAGACAAGAGTGATCTTATTTTTAATTGTGGTTTAAAAACACATTAACAGCGAATTCCCTGGTGGTCCAGTAGTTAGGACTCTGTGCTTTCACTGCCGAGCACCCAGGTTCAATCCCTGGTCAGAGAACTAAGATCCCACAAGCCACATGGCCAAAAAACCAAAAAAAACTTTTTAAAAACACGTAACATAAAACTTACCATCTTAACCATTTTTAAGTGTACAGTTCAGAAAGGGGTTATTTTTGCATCATTAGCAGAAACTAGAAATGGACTTTACATATTTGTTTTCGTGTATTATGAAACCTTTATTTTAAATGGTCTAAGAATAAACCATAATAAACGTGTAATTTCTGTATTTTGCTATAGTGTACTAAAAGCAGTGAGCATCAGCTATTTACAAAGCCTGAAGTCTATACCACGTATAGGATTTCAATTACAATTAAAATGTAATCTTCTGAAGAGTTAGCTCAGTGCATTTGCAGGCCCATGACAAATTTTACAGTTGTGACACCCACCCTCTACTGGGGTAGCCAGAAACTTATTTCATTAAAATAAACAAAAGTTATATTTAGGTCCAAAGGTCCTATATGTAACTTTCCATAAATAAATCCCATGTATAACAAAGTAAAATTATTTAACTTTTAAATTTAAAAAATAACCAAAATAGGGGTTTCCTGGTGGCACAGTGGTTGGGAGTCCGCCTGCCAATGCAGGGGACATGGGTTCGTGCCCCAGTCCGGGAAGATCCCACATGCTGCGGAGTGGCTGGGCCCAGGAGCCATGGCCACTGGGCCTGCGCGTCCGGAGCCTGTGCTCCGCAACAAGAGAGGCCAAAACAGTGAGAGGCCTGAGTAACGCAAAAAAAAAAAACAAACAAACAGTAAAATTATTTAAGAATAACAGTCAAATATACAATGAGAATAAAGGAAATGGGGTAGAAAGAAATGAAAGGGCATTGTTACCAGTCATATTCTACAAACCTTTAACAGTGGCCTGAGTTATGTAAATCTCTTGCTTCAAAATACTATATATATCCAGGGGAAATAATGTCTGTCTCATATTAATCTTAGAATAATTAATCTTTTGATTTTCCTAACCATAGAAGGATTTAACCACCATTTAAAAACCATTTTAACACAATCATACTAAACCAGCTACCTGTATGCCAGTATCCTGAACTATCCAGCTTTTATCAAACTTACCATGCAAAAATATCAATTACAGAAACAATGACCATCATGCATGACTCATTTCTGGAGCCTCTATCCTAGTACATTGAACTGGGGCAATACTGAGCTACATTACAGTACAGACATTTGAGTTTTGAGCAAAATCATTCACCTTTTTTACAGCAACATTCATGGTAGGAAGACACAAACTCTGGAGTGAAATACAGATTTTGTATTCCAAAGCCAAGTGCTCTTTGATAAGCCCAATCCTTTAGCCTCAATTTTCTCATTCATAAATTGGGGGAAATTTATTATAGTGAGGGATTGCCCTAAGCTGCAAATTATACTCTCTTCACTTCTCCAGCCAATTTTCAGGCCATGTTTGAGATCCCTTTCTATTGTTTTCTTTCCTTCTCTGACCGATATATCATAATGCATGAGACAACACATACACACACACATACACATAAACACACCCAACAGGCATTCTTCTTCCCTTTCCCTTCACCTTGAACTGAAGAGGCTCCTTCATCCTTTTTCTCTTGACCAGGTATAATGTCCTGACTTTTAGTTAGTGGCTTCTCTTGTTGAGGCTGCTTATCACCGGGCTGCTGGAACTATGGGGGTGTGTGCAAATGAAAAGTTTTGTTACTAATACATGTCAACAATATAAATATACAAAATACAAAGATACATTTGATCATGAATAAATCTAAAGACATTTTTCCAATACTATTCAGTACTTTTTTTATTTGTTGGAGCAGAGAAAGTTATATCACAAGTCCATGCAAGGAGATGAGGTGGCTCATGCCCTAAAAAGCCTCGAGCTCCCAGCATACTCATTCTTAATAAAGTTACTCTTCCCACAGAGAGGCTACTCCAAGAAAACAGTTACCCACAAGGACTTTGGAAGCTATTTTAATCTATGTCAGGATGGCTGTGTGCAATCTCTTAATAAGCATGAGAAGGAAGTCATCAGTCAAATTCCCCAGGAACGTAACAGCATTCATCCAGGCAACACCAGAATTCCTGGATCAATGTTCCTTATCACATGGAAGACCTTTATCACTGTATCTATATTAGTTCAACAACATTTGCACAAAAATTAATTTCTACTAATAAAAATCATCAAATGTTAAAACACTTACAAACACTGGCCAAACTGCCCTGGGATAGCCTTGATCATCACCTCTTTCTTTAGGTCTGTATGTTGACTTTATTCTCCGACACATATTTCCCACTGAAAACAGAACATTGTCATTTGGAAAATGCACTTAAGAGGATAAACATATTTGAACACTTCCGTGGCCAAATGATGATGTATACTATTTTTGTAATATTGAACACATTTTCAAAATAAGTCTCAAGGTAATTTAATTGTGTGTGCTTTCCAAGCACACCAACTCTGGCAACTTGCAAAAGCAATTGTTTATGTCACGGCCAACCTGACAGAAAAATCACCTTAAAACACATAGTAGGGCTTCCCTAGTGGCGCAATGGTTGAGGGTCCGCCTGCCGATGCAGGGGATGCGGGTTCGTGCCCCGGTCCGGGAGGATCCCACGTGCTGTGGAGCAGCTGGGCCCGTGAGCCATGGCCGCCGCGCCTGCGCGTCCAGAGCCTGTGCTCCGCAGCGGGTGAGGCCATGGCGGTGAGAGGCCCGCGTACCACAAAAAAAATAATAATAATAACCAAAATAACAGTAAAATTATTTATGAATACCAGTCAAATATACAATGAGAATAAAGGAAACGGGGTAGAAAGAAATGAAAGGGCATTGTTGCCAGTCATATTCTACAATCCTTTAATAGTGGCCTAAGTTATGTAAATGTTTTGCTTCAAAATACTATATATATCCAGGAGAAATAATGTCTGTCTCATGTTAATCTTAGAATAATTAATCTTTTGATTTTCCTAACCATAGAAGGATTTAGCCACCTTTTAAAAACCACTTTAGGGCTTCCCTGGTGGCGCAGTGGCTAAAGAGTCCGCCTGCCGATGCAGGGGACACGGATTTGTGCCCCTGTCCGAGAAGATCCCACATGCTGTGGAGCGGCTGGGCTCGTGAGCCATGGCCGCTGAGCCTGCGTGTCCGGAGCCTGTGCTCCGCAACAGGAGAGGCCACAACAGTGAGAGGCCCGTGTACCGCAAAAAAAAAAAAACACTTTAAAAATGTCATACTAAACCAGCTACCTGTATGCCAGTACCCTGAATTATCCAGCTTTTATCAAACTTGCCATGTAAAAATATCAATTACAGAAACAATGGCTATCATGCATGACTCATTTCTGGAGCCTCTATCCTACTACATTAAACTGGGGCAATACTGAGCTACATTACAGTACAGACATTTGAGTTTTGAGCAAAATCATTCACCTTTTTTACAGCAACATTCATGGTAGGAAGACACAAACTCTGGAGTGAAATACAGATTTTGTATTCCAAAGCCAAGTGCTCTTTGATAAACCCAATCCTTTAGCCTCAATTTTCTCATTCATAAATTGGGGAAAATTTATTATAGTGAGGGATTGCCCTAAGCTGCAAATTATACTCTCTTCACTTCTCCAGCCAATTTTCAGGCCATGTTTGAGATCCCTTTCTATTGTTTTCTTTCCTTCTCTTACTGGTATACCGTAATGCATGAGACACCACATACACACACACACATAAACACACCCAACAGGCATTCTCCTTCCCTTTCCCTTCACCTTGAACTGAAGATGCTCGTTCATTCTTTCCCTCTTGACCAGGTGTAATATCCTGACTTTTAGTTTGTGGCTTCTCTTGTTGAGTTTGCTTATCACCGGGCTTTTGGAACCGTGGGTGTGTGTGTGCAAATGAAAAGTTTTGTTACTAATACACGTCAACAATGTAAATATACAAAATACAAAGATACATTTGATCATAAATAAATCTAAAGATATTTTTCCAATACTATTCAGTACACTTTTTTTGGGGGGGGGGGAAGAGAAAGTTGTATTACAAGTCCATGCAAGGAGATGAGGTGGCTCATGCCCTAAAAAGCCTCGAGCTCCCAGCATACTTATTCTTAACAAAGTTACTCTTCCCACAGAGAGGCTACTCCAAGAAAACAGTTACCCACAAGGACTTTGGAAGCTACTTTAATCTATGTCAGGATGGCTGTGTGCAATCTCTTAATAAGCATGAGAAGGAAGTCATCAGTCAAATTCCCCAGGAACGTAACAGCATTCATCCAGGCAACACCAGAATTCCTGGATCAATGTTCCTTATCACATGGAAGACCTTTATCACTGTATCTATATTAGTTCAACAACATTTGCACAAAAATTAATTTCTACTAGTAAAAATCATCAAATGTTAAAACACTTACAAACAAAGGCCAAACTGCCCTGGGATAGTCTTGATCATCACCTCTTTCTTTAGGTCTGTACCTTGACCTTATTTTCCGACACATATATCCCACTGAAAACAGAACACTGTCATTTGGAAAATGCACTTAAGAGGATAATTATATTTGAACACTTCCATGGCCAAATGATGATGTATACTATTTTTGTAATATTGAACACATTTCCAAAATAAGTCTCAAGGTAATTTAATTGTGTGTGCTTTCCAATCACACCAAATCTGGTAACTTGCAAAAGCAATTGTTTATGTCATGGCCAAGCTGACAGAAAAATCACTTTAAACCACGTAGTAGGGCTTCCCTAGTGGCTCAGTGGTTGAGGGTCCGCCTGCCGATGCAGGGGACGTGGGTTTTTGCCCCGGTCCGGGAAGATCCCACATGCCG
>NW_006777287.1:2123591-2127750 GCF_000442215.2 Lipotes vexillifer | reverse complement strand
TATACCGAAAAAAAAAAAAAAAAAAAAAAACACTTAAAAAAAATCATACTGGGCTTCCCTGGTGGCGCAGTGGTTGAGAGTCCGCCTGCGGATGCAGGGGACACGGGTTCGTGCCCCGGTCCGGGAGGATCCCACATGCCGCGGAGCGGCTGGGCCCGTGAGCCATGGCCGTTGGGCCTGTGCGTCCGGAGCCTGTGCTCCGCAACGGGAGAGGCCACAACAGTGAGAGGCCCGCGTACCGTTAAAAGAAAAAAAAAAAAAATCATACTAAACAAGCTATCTGTATGCCACTATCCTGAACTATCCAGCTTTTATCAAACTTACCATGTAAAAATATCAATTACACAAACAATGGCCATGATGCATGATTCATTTCTGGAGCCTCTATCCTAGTACATTGAACTGGGGCAATACTGAGCTACATTACAGCACAGACATTTGAGTTTTGAGCAAAATCATTCACCTTTTTTACAGCAACATTCATGGTAGGAAGACACAAACTCTGGAGTGAAATACAGATTTTGTATTCAAAAGCCAAGTGCTCTTTGATAAGCCCAATCCTTTGGCCTCAATTTTCTCATTCATAAATTGGGGAAAATTTATTATAGTGAGGGATTGCCCTAAGCTGCAAATTATACTCTCTTCACTTCTCCAGCCAATTTTCAGGCCATGTTTGAGATCCCTTTCTATTGTTTTCTTTCCTTCTCTGACCGGTATATCATAATGCATGAGACACCACAAACACACACACACACACATAAAAACACCCAACAGGCATTCTTCTTCCCTTTCCCTTCACCTTGAATTGAAGATGCTCGTTCATTCTTTCTCTCTTTACCAGGTGTAGTATCCTGAATTTTAGTTAGTGGCTTCTCTTGTTGAGGTTGCTTATCACCGGGCTTTTGGAACCATGGGTGTGTGTGTGCAAATGAAAAGTTTTGTTACTAATACATGTCAACAATATAAATATACAAAATACAAAGATACATTTGATCATAAATAAATCTAAAGACATTTTCCCAATACTATTCAGTACACTGTTTTTTTTGGGGGGGGGCAGAGAAAGTTGTATTACAAGTCCATGCAAGGAGACAAGGTGGCTCATGCCCTAAGAAGCCTCAAGCTCCCAGCATACTTATTCTTAACAAAGTTACTCTTCCCACAGAGAGGCTACTCCAAGAAAACAGTTACCCACAAGGACTTTGGAAGCTATTTTAATCTATGTCAGAATGGCTGTGTGCAATCTCTTAATAAGCATGAGAAGGAAGTCATCAGTCAAATTCCCCAGGAACGTAACAGCATTCATCCAGGCAACACCAGAATTCCTGGATCAATGTTCCTTATCACATGGAAGACCTTTATCACTGTATCTATATTAGTTCAACAACATTTGCACAAAAATTAATTTCTACTAATAAAAATCATCAAATGTTAAAACACTTACAAACACTGGCCAAACTGCCCTGGGATAGCCTTGATCATCACCTCTTTCTTTAGGTCTGTATGTTGACTTTATTCTCCGACATATATTTCCCACTGAAAACAGAACATTGTCATTTGGAAAATGCACTTAAGAGAGTAATTATATTTGAACACTTCCGTGGCCAAATGATGATGTATACTATTTTTGTAATATTGAACACATTTTCAAAATAAGTCTCAAGGTAATTTAATTGTGTGTGCTTTCCAAGCACACCAGCTCTGGCAACTTGCAAAAGCAATTGTTGATGTCACGGCCAAGCTGACAGAAAAAGCACCCTAAAACACATAGTAGGGCTTCCCTAGTGGCGCAGTGGTTGATGGTCTGCCTGCTGATGCAGGGGATGCGGGTTCGTGCCCCATCCGGGAGGATCCCACGTGCTGCGGAACAGCTGGGCCCATGAGCCATGGCCGCCACGCCTGCGCGTCCAGAGCCTGTGCTCCGCAGCGGGTGAGGCCATGGTGGTGAGAGGCCCGCGTACCACAAAAAAAATTAAATAGAATAACCATAATAACATTAAAATTATTTATGAATACCAGTCAAATATACAATGAGAATAAAGGAAACGGGGTAGAAAGAAATGAAAGGGCATTGTTACCAGTCATATTCTACAAACCTTTAATAGTGCCCTAAGTTATGTAAATGTTTTGCTTCAAAATACTATATATATCCAGGAGAAATAATGTCTGTCTCATGTTAATCTTAGAATAATTAATCTTTTGATTTTCCTAACCATAGAAGGATTTAGCCACCTTTTAAAAACCACTTTAGGGCTTCCCTGGTGGCGCAGTGGCTAAAGAGTCCGCCTGCCGATGCAGGGGACACGGATTTGTGCCCCTGTCCGAGAAGATCCCACATGCTGTGGAGCGGCTGGGCTCGTGAGCCATGGCCGCTGAGCCTGCGTGTCCGGAGCCTGTGCTCCGCAACAGGAGAGGCCACAACAGTGAGAGGCCCGTGTACCGCAAAAAAAAAAAAACACTTTAAAAATGTCATACTAAACCAGCTACCTGTATGCCAGTACCCTGAATTATCCAGCTTTTATCAAACTTGCCATGTAAAAATATCAATTACAGAAACAATGGCTATCATGCATGACTCATTTCTGGAGCCTCTATCCTACTACATTAAACTGGGGCAATACTGAGCTACATTACAGTACAGACATTTGAGTTTTGAGCAAAATCATTCACCTTTTTTACAGCAACATTCATGGTAGGAAGACACAAACTCTGGAGTGAAATACAGATTTTGTATTCCAAAGCCAAGTGCTCTTTGATAAACCCAATCCTTTAGCCTCAATTTTCTCATTCATAAATTGGGGAAAATTTATTATAGTGAGGGATTGCCCTAAGCTGCAAATTATACTCTCTTCACTTCTCCAGCCAATTTTCAGGCCATGTTTGAGATCCCTTTCTATTGTTTTCTTTCCTTCTCTGACCGGTATATCATAATGCATGAGACACCACATACACACACACACACACACACATAAACACACCCAACAGGCATCCTTCTTCCCTTTCCCTTCACCTTGAACTGAAGATGCTCCTTCATCCTTTTTCTCTTGACCAGGTATAATGTCCTGACTTTTAGTTAGTGGCTTCTCTTGTTGAGGCTGCTTATCACCGGGCTGCTGGAACTATGGGTGTGTGTGTGCAAATGAAAAGTTTTGTTACTAATAAACAATATAAATATACAAAATACAAAGATACATTTGATCATAAATAAATCTAAAGACATTTTCCCAATACTATTCAGTACCCTTTTTTTTTTTTTTGGAGCAGAGAAAGTTGTATTACAAGTCCATGCAAGGAGATGAGGTGGCTCATGCCCTAAAAAGCCTCGAGCTCCCAGCATACTTATTCTTAACAAAGTTACTCTTCCCACAGAGAGGCTACTCCAAGAAAACAGTTACCCACAAGGACTTTGGAAGCTACTTTAATCTATGTCAGGATGGCTGTGTGCAATCTCTTAATAAGCATGAGAAGGAAGTCATCAGTCAAATTCCCCAGGAACGTAACAGCATTCATCCAGGCAACACCAGAGTGTAATCCTCCTAGATCAATGTTCCTTATCACATGGAAGACCTTTATCACTGTATCTATATTAGTTCAACAACATTTGCACAAAAATTAATTTCTACTAGTAAAAATCATCAAATGTTAAAACACTTACAAACATAGGCCAAACTGCCCTGGGATAGTCTTGATCATCACATCTTTCTTTAAGTCTGTAGGTTGACCTTATTTTCCGACACATATATCCCACTGAAAACAGAACACTGTCATTTGGAAAATGCACTTAAGAGGATAATTATATTTGAACACTTCCGTGGCCTAATGATGATGTATACTATTTTTGTAACATTGAACACATTTCCAAAATAAGTCTCAAGGTAATTTGTGTGTGCTTTCCAATCACACCAAATCTGGCAACTTGCAAAAGCAATTGTTTATGTCATGGCCAAGCTGACAGAAAAATCACTTTAAACCACGTAGTAGGGCTTCCCTAGTGGCTCAGTGGTTGAGGGTCCGCCTGCCGATGCAGGGTACGCGGGTTCGTGCCCCATTCCGGGAAGATCCCACATGACGTGGAGCAGCTGGGCTCTTGAGCCGTGGCTGCTGAGGCTGCGCATCCGGAGCCTGTGCTCCGAAACAGGAGAGGCCACAACAGTGAGAG
>NW_006777287.1:2101626-2123581 GCF_000442215.2 Lipotes vexillifer | reverse complement strand
CCGTGTACCCCAAAAAAAAAAAAAAAAAACACTTTAAAAAAATCATACTAAACCAGCTACCTGTATGCCAGTATCCTGAACTATCCAGCTTTTATCAAACTTACCATGTAAAAATATCAATTACACAAACAATGGCCATGATGCATGATTCATTTCTGGAGCCTCTATCCTAGTACATTGAACTGGGGCAACACTGAGCTACATTACAGTACAGACATTTGAGTTTTGAGCAAAATCATTCACCTTTTTTACAGCAACATTCATGGTAGGAAGACACAAACTCTGGAGTAAAATACAGATTTTGTATTCCAAAGCCAAGTGCTCTTTGATAAACCCAATCCTTTAGCCTCAATTTTCTCATTCATAAATTGGGGAAAATTTATTATAGTGAGGGATTGCCCTAAGCTGCAAATTATACTCTCTTCACTTCTCCAGCCAATTTTCAGGCCATGTTTGAGATCCCTTTCTATTGTTTTCTTTCCTTCTCTGACCGGTATATCATAATGCATGAGACACCACATACACACACACACACACACATAAAAACACCCAACAGGCATTCTTCTTCCCTTTCCCTTCACCTTGAACTGAAGATGCTCGTTCATTCTTTCTCTCTTGACCAGGTGTAGTATCCTGACTTTTAGTTAGTGGCTTCTCTTGTTGAGTTTGCTTATCACCGGGCTTTTGGAACTATGCGTGTGTGTGCAAATGAAATGTTTTGTTACTAATACACGTCAACAATATAAATATACAAAATACAGAGATACACTTGATCATAAATAAATCTAAAGACATTTTTCCAATACTATTCAGTACACTTTTTTGGGGGGGTCAGAGAAAGTTGTATTACAAGTCCATGCAAGGAGACGAGGTGGCTCATGCCCTAAGAAGCCTCGAGCTCCCAGCATACTTATTCTTAATAAAGTTACTCTTCCCACAGAGAGGCTACTCCAAGAAAACAGTTACCCACAAGGACTTTGGAAGCTATTTTAATCTATGTCAGGATGGCTGTGTGCAATCTCTTAATAAGCATGAGAAGGAAGTCATCAGTCAAATTCCCCAGGAACATAACAGCATTCATCCAGGCAACACCAGAATGTAATCCTCCTGGATCAGTGTTCCTTATCACATGGAAGACCTTTATCACTGTATCTATATTAGTTCAACAACATTTGCACAAAAATTAATTTCTACTGATAAAAATCATCAAATGTTAAAATACTTACAAACACAGGCCAAACTTCCCTGGGATAGTCTTGATCATCACCTCTTTCTTTAGGTCTGTATGTTGACTTTATTCTCTGACTCATATTTCCCACTGAAAACAGAACACTGTATTTGGAAAATGCACTTAAGAGGATAAATATATTTGAACACTTCCGTGGCCAAATGATGATGTATACTATTTTTGTAATATTGAACACATTTTCAAAATAAGTCTCAAGGTAATTTAATTGTGTGTGCTTTCCAATCACACCAAATCTGGCAACTTGCAAAAGCAATTGTTTATGTCACGGCCAAGCTGACAGAAAAATCACCTTAAAACACATGGTAGGGCTTCCCTGGTGGCGCAGTGGTTGAGGGTCCACCTGCTGATGCAGGGGATGCGGGTTTGTGCCACGGTCCGGGAGGATCCCACGTGCCGTGGAGCGGCTGGGCCCGTGAGGCTCTTGACCAGGTGTAGTATCCTGACTTTTAGTTAGTGGCTTCTCTTGTTGAGTTTGCTTATCACCGGGCTTTTGGAACTATGCGTGTGTGTGCAAATGAAATGTTTTGTTACTAATACACGTCAACAATATAAATATACAAAATACAGAGATACACTTGATCATAAATAAATCTAAAGACATTTTTCCAATACTATTCAGTACACTTTTTTGGGGGGGTCAGAGAAAGTTGTATTACAAGTCCATGCAAGGAGACGAGGTGGCTCATGCCCTAAGAAGCCTCGAGCTCCCAGCATACTTATTCTTAATAAAGTTACTCTTCCCACAGAGAGGCTACTCCAAGAAAACAGTTACCCACAAGGACTTTGGAAGCTATTTTAATCTATGTCAGGATGGCTGTGTGCAATCTCTTAATAAGCATGAGAAGGAAGTCATCAGTCAAATTCCCCAGGAACATAACAGCATTCATCCAGGCAACACCAGAATGTAATCCTCCTGGATCAGTGTTCCTTATCACATGGAAGACCTTTATCACTGTATCTATATTAGTTCAACAACATTTGCACAAAAATTAATTTCTACTGATAAAAATCATCAAATGTTAAAATACTTACAAACACAGGCCAAACTTCCCTGGGATAGTCTTGATCATCACCTCTTTCTTTAGGTCTGTATGTTGACTTTATTCTCTGACTCATATTTCCCACTGAAAACAGAACACTGTATTTGGAAAATGCACTTAAGAGGATAAATATATTTGAACACTTCCGTGGCCAAATGATGATGTATACTATTTTTGTAATATTGAACACATTTTCAAAATAAGTCTCAAGGTAATTTAATTGTGTGTGCTTTCCAATCACACCAAATCTGGCAACTTGCAAAAGCAATTGTTTATGTCACGGCCAAGCTGACAGAAAAATCACCTTAAAACACATGGTAGGGCTTCCCTGGTGGCGCAGTGGTTGAGGGTCCACCTGCTGATGCAGGGGATGCGGGTTTGTGCCACGGTCCGGGAGGATCCCACGTGCCGTGGAGCGGCTGGGCCCGTGAGGCGTGGCCGCTGGGCCTGCGCGTCCGGAGCCTGTGCTCCGCAGAGGGAGAGACCACGGCAGTGAGAGGCCCGCGTACCGCAAAAAAAAATAAATAAATAACACACATGGTAAAAGACAAGAACACATTTCTGATGAGTTTTGGATTCACAACTTCATTCACCATTATGGAGACATTTAGTAAAATACTACTGGAAATTTAAAACTTTAGGGACTATTGCTTTCATCACACTCTCGTTTACCAAGCCCTTGCCCCCACCCCAATTAAATTCCTTTGGAACACAAAGCCACAGTCACTCGTTCACAAATTGTCTATGGCTATTTTTGCACTTGCAGAGTTGAGCGGCTGCAGTAAAGACTCCTATGAGGCACTCTCCTTCCTTGGCACCCTGTTCGAGGCACTACAAATCTCGGGATGCCGTCACAACCCCACAGCAGTCCTAGTTTCTAGGCATTTCCTTTCCCTCCCGCCCCGCCCCCATGCCCCGGGCCCCACTCTGGATTCTGTGCTCTGTCTGCAGTTCCAGGGCCTCCAGGACCCAGATACTGCAAATAACGCTGCCATGACTTGCTCTACCTTCATCTGACCTCCCTAACCTCCACCGCCCACCGCCCTCCCTTTCCGGCCACCAGGACGAGAGCTATGGTGGCCATGACACCTGTCGCGAGAAGGACGACGACCTCGAGGGCCTTCCTCCTCAGAGGCCGTAGGTCGCACCGCCTGACCCGCCTGAAGCCCGCTGGCTCCCCCTCACACGCACGCACACTTAAACTCCAGGCAGGACAGCTCTGTGGACCTACCTGGTGAGTCTCAGCCAGGCAGAAAGAACGGAGACGCCAAGACGCAATACGTTCAGCTCCGCACCCAGATCACGTTGCACACGCCGCACAAGGGCCGACGGGAAGGCGTGCAGCCCTGAGCATGCGCACTGCATCTCGGATGTGCTGCGCGGGCTGGTTTCCCCGCCCCTCCACGGGACCGCACCGAGAACTCCCGGATCTGTACTCGTCTGCAGTTCCGGTCCCTCCAAGGTTCAGATACCTCAAGTAATGCCCCCAAGCCTCTCCCAACTTTCAACTTCCCATCTCCCCTCTGTGGCCCACCGTTTTCCATTATACCAGCCCCCACTATGACAAGGACTGTGGTGGTTGCCTGTGAAATGAGTAGAATGCCTGCTAAAACCGAAATGACAATATACTCCATAGGATTTGCATAAGACCAGACCTCAGAACCTAATATTCAAAACGTCCAGCATATGATTCAAAATTACTCAGGGAAGATGGCGGAAGACTAAGACGCGGAGATCACCTTGTTCCCCACAGATACACCAGAAATACATCTACACGTGGAACAACTCCTACAGAACACGTACTGAACACTGGCAGAAGACCTCAGACCTCCCAAAAGGTAAGAAACTCCCCACGTACTTGGGTAGGGCAAAAAAAAAAAACAGAGACAAAAGAATAGGGACAGGACCTGCACCAGTGGGAGGGAGCTGTGAAGGAGAAAAGGTTTCCGCAGAATAGGAAGCCCCTTCGCGGGCGGAGACTGTGGGTGGCGGAGGGGGGAAGCCTCAGAGCCGGGGAGGAGAGCGCAGCCACAGGGGTGCGGAGGGCAAAGCGGGGAGATTCCTGCACAGAGGATGGGTGCCGACTGGCACTCACCAGCACGAGAGGCTTGTGTGCTCGCCCGCCGAGGCGGGTGGGGCTGCGACCTGAGGCTTGAGCTTTGGTCTGAGCACAGGGAGAGGACTGGGGTTGGCGGCGTGAACACAGCCTGAAGGGGTTAGTGCGCCACGGCTAGCCGGGAGGGAGTCCGGGAAAAGGTCTGGAGCTGCCGAAGAGGCAAGAGACGTTTTCTCGCCTCTGTTTCCTGGTGCGCGAGGAGAGGGGATTAAGAGCACTGCTTAAAAGAGCTCCAGAGACGAGCGAGCACGAGCCGCGGCTAAAAGCGCGGACCGCAGAGACGGGCAGGAGACGCTAAGGCTTCTGCTGCCACCGCCAAGAAGCCTGTGTGCGAGCACAGGTCACTCTCCACACCTCCCTTCCGGGGAGCCGGTGCAGCCGGCCACTGCCGGGTTCCCGAGATCCAGGGACAACTTCCCCGGGAGAACGCAC
Source organism: Lipotes vexillifer (assembly GCF_000442215.2). Lineage (NCBI taxonomy): Eukaryota > Metazoa > Chordata > Mammalia > Artiodactyla > Lipotidae > Lipotes > Lipotes vexillifer. Next base: position 2,118,744 of record NW_006777287.1, on the reverse strand, counting down.
GGTGGGCCTCAGGCTGGTGCAACGTCACGCTGGCCTCTGCTGCCGCAGGCTTACCCTGCACTCCGCACCCCTCCCTCCCCCCGGCCTGAGTGAGCCAGAGCCCCCGAATCGGCGGCTCCTTTAGCCCCGTCCTGTCTGAGCAAAAAACAGATGCCCTCCGCCGCCGACCTACACGCAGAGGCGGGGCCAAATCCAATGCTAAGCCCCTGGGAGCTGTGAGAACAAAGAAGAGAAAGCGAAATCTCTCCCAGCAGCCTCAGAAGCAGCGGATTAAAGCTCCACAATCAACTTGATGTACCCTGAATCTGTGGAATACATGAATAGACAACGAATCATCCCAAATGGAGGAGGTAGAGTTTGAGAGCAAAATTTATAATTTCTTCCCGTTTTCCTCTTTTTGTAGGTGTGTATGTGTATGCTTCTGTGTGAGATTTTGTCTGTATAGCTTTGCTTCCACCATTTGTCCTAAGGTTCTATCTGTCGGGTTTTTTAAATTTTTTTTTCTTAATAATTATTTTCTAATTTAATAACTTTATTATATTTTACTCTATTTTATTTTACTTTATCTTCTTGCTTTCTTTCTTTTTTCCTTCCTTCCCTCCTTCCTTCCTTCTTTCCTTCCTCCCACCATCCCTCCCTCCCTGCCTCCCTCCCTCCCTCCTTCCTTTATCTCTTTTGTTCCTTCTTTCCTTCTTTTCTTCTTTCTTTATTTCTTCCTTCCTTCCTTGCTTCCTTCCTTCCTTCCTTTCTTTCTTCCTACTTCTACTAATTCTTTCTCTCTACATTTTCTCCCTTTTATTCGGAGCCGTGTGGATGAAAGGCTCTTGGTGCTGCAGCCAGGAGTCAGTACTGTGCCTCTGAGGTGGGAGAGACAACTTCAGGACACTGGTGAACAGGAGACCGCCCAGCTCCACATAATATCAAATGAAGAAAATCCCCCAGAGATCTCCATCTCAATGCCAGCACCCAGCTTCACTCAACGACCAGCAAGCTACAGTGCTGGACACACTATGCCAAACAACTAGCAAAACAGGAACACAACCCCACCCATTAGCAGAGAGGTTGCCTAAAATCATAATAAGGCCACAGACACCCCAAAACACACCACCAGACGTGGACCTGCCCACCAGAGAGAAAAGATCCATCCTCATCCAACAGAACACAGTCACTAGTCCCCTCCACCAGGAAGCCTACACAACCCACTGAACCAACCTTAGCCACTGGGGACAGACACCAAAAACAACGGGAACTACAAACCTGCAGCCTGCAAAAAGGAGACCCCAAACACAGTAAGATAAGCAAAATGAGAAGACAGAAAAACACACCTCAGATGAAGGAGCAAGATAGAAAACCCACCAAGCACCAGACCTAACAAATGAAGAGGAAATAGGCAGTCTACCTGAAAAAGAGTTCAGAATAATGATAGTAAAGATGATCCAAAATCTTGGAAATAGAATGGACAAAATGCAAGAAGCAGTTAACAAGGACCTAGAAGAAATAAAGATGAAACAGACAATGATGAACAACACAATAAATGAAATGAAAAATACTCTAGATGGGATCAATAGCAGAATAAATGAGGCAGAAGAACGGATAAGTGACCTGGAAGATAAAATAGTGGAAATAACTACTGCAGAGCAGAATAAAGAAAAAAGAATGAAAAGAACTGAGGACAGTCTCAGAGACCTCTGGGACAACATTAAACGCACCAACATTCGAATTATAGGGGTTCCAGAAGAAGAAGAGAAAAAGAAAGGGACTGAGAAAATATTTGAAGAGATTATAGTTGAAAACTTCCCTAATATGGGAAAGGAAATCGTTAATCAAGTCCAGGAAGCACAGAGAGTCCCATACAGGATAAATTCAAGGAGAAATACGCCAAGACACATATTAATCAAACTGTCAAAAATTAAATACAAAGAAAGCATATTAAAAGCAGTAAGGGAAAAACAAAAAATAACACAGAAGGGAATCCCCATAAGGTTAACAGCTGATCTTTCAGCAGAAACTCTGCAGGCCAGAAGGGAGTGGCAGGACATATTTAAAGTGATGGAGAAGAAAAACATGCAACCAAGATTACTCTACCCAGCAAGGATCTCATTCAGATTTGATGGAGAAATTAAAACCTTTACAGACAAGCAGAAGTTGAGAGAGTTCAGCACCACCAAAACAGCTTTACAACAAATGCTAAAGGAACTTCTCTAGGCCAGAAACACAAGAGAAGGAAAAGACCTACAATAACGAACACAAAACAATTTAGAAAATGGGAATAGGAACATACATATCGATAATTACCTTAAATATAAATGGACTAAATGCTCCCACCAAAAGACACAGATTGGCTGAATGAATACAAAAACAAGACCCATATATATGCTGTCTACAAGAGAACCACTTCAGACCTAGAGACACATACAGACTGAAAGTAAGGGGATGGAAAAAGATATTCCATGCAAATGGAAACCAAAAGAAAGCTGGAGTAGCAATTCTCATATCAGACAAAATAGACTTTAAAATAAAGACTATTAGAAGAGACAAAGAAGGACACTACATAATGATCAAGGGATTGATCCAAGAAGAAGATATAACAGTTGTAAATATTTGAGCTCCCAACATAGGAGCACCTCAATACATAAGGCAAATACTAACAGCCATAAAAGGGGAAATCGACAGTAACACATTCATAGTAGGGGACTTTAACACCCCACTTTCACCAATAGATCATCCAGAATGAAAATAAATAAGGAAACACAAGCTTTAAATGATAAATTAAACAACACGGACTTAGTTGATATTTATAGGACACTCCATCCAAAAACAATAGAATACACATTTTTCTCAAGTGCTCATGGAACATTCTCCAGGATAGATCATATCTTGGGTCACAAATCAAGTCTTGGTAAATTTAAGAAAATTGAAATTGTATCAAGTATCTTTTCCGACCACAATGCTATGAGACTAGATATCAATTACAGAAAAAGATCTGTAAAAAATACAAACACATGAAGGCTAAACAATACACTACTTAATAACGAATAGATCACTGAAGAAATCAAAGAGGAAATAAAAAAATACCTAGAAACAAATGACAACGGAGACACGACGACCCAAAACCTATGGGATGCAGCAAAAGCAATTCTAAGAGGGAAGTTTATAGCAATACAAGCCCACCTTAAGAAGCAGGAAACGTTTCGAATAAACAACCTAACCTTGCACCTAAAGCAATTAGAGAAAGAAGAACAAAAAAAAAAACCAAAGTTAGCAGAAGGAAAGAAATCACTAAAATCAGATCAGAAATAAATGAAAAAGAAATGAAGGAAACGATAACAAAGATCAATAAAACTAAAAGCTGGTTCTTTGAGAAGATAAACAAAATAGATAAACCATTAGCCAGACTCATCAAGAAAAAAAGGGAGAAGACTCAAATCAATAGAATTAGAAATGAAAAAGGAGAAGTAACAACTGACACTGCAGAAATACAAAAGATCATGAGAGATTACTACAGGCAACTCTATGCCAAAAAAATGGATGACCTGGAAGAAATGGACAAATTCTTAGAAATTCACAAGCTGCCAAGAATGAATCAGGAAGAAATAGAAAATATGAACAGATCAATCACAAGCACTGAAATTGAAACTGTGATTAAAAATCTTCCAACAAACAAAAGCCCAAGACCAGATGGCTTCACAGGCGAATTCTATCAAACATTTAGAGAAGAGCTAACACCTATCCTTCTCAAACTCTTCCAAAATATAGCAGAGGGAGGAACACTCCCAAACTCATTCTACGAGGCCACCATCACCTTGATACCAAAACCAGACAAGGATGTCACAAAGAAAGAAAACTACAGGCCAATATCACTGATGAACATAGATGCAAAAATCCTCAACAAAATACTAGCAAACAGAATCCAACAGCACATTAAAAGGATCATACACCATGATCAAGTGGGGTTTATTCCAGGAATGCAAGGATTCTTCAATATACGCAAATCTATCAATGTGATTAACCATATTAACAAATTGAAGGAGAAAAACCATATGATCATCTCAATAGATGCAGGGAAAGCTTTTGACAAAATTCAACACCCATTTATGATAAAAACCCTGCAGAAAGTAGGCATAGAGGGAACTCTCCTCAACATAATAAACACTATATATGACAAACCCACAGCCAACATCATCCTCAATGGTGAAAAACTGATAGCATTTCCACTAAGATCAGGAACAAGACAAGGTTGCCCACTCTCACTGCTCTTATTCAACATAGTTTTGGAAGTTTTAGCCACAGCAATCAGAGAAGAAAAGGAAATAAAAGGAATCCAAATCGGAAAAGAAGAAGTAAAGCTGTCACTGTTTGCAGATGACATGATACTATACATAGAGAATCCTAAAGATGCTACCATGAAACTACTAGAGCTAATCAATGAATTTAGTAAAGTTGCAGGACACAAAATTAATGCACAGAAATCTCTGGCATTCCTATACACTAATGATGAAAAATCTGAAAGTGAAATCAAGAAAACACTCCCATTTACCATTGCAACAAAAAGAATAAAATATCTAGGAATAAACGTACCTAAGGAGACAAAAGACCTGTATGCAGAAAATTATAAGACACTGATGAAAGAAATTAAAGATGATACAAATAGATGGAGAGATATACCATGTTCTTGGATTGGAAGAATCGGTATTGTGAAAATGATTCTACTATGCAAAGCAATCTACAGATTCAATGCAATCCCTATCAAACTACCACTGGCATGTTTCACAGAACTAGAACAAAAAATTTCACAATTTGTATGGAAACACAAAAGACCTCGAATAGCCAAAGCAATCTTGAGAACAAAAAACAGAGCTGGAAGAATCAGGCCCCCTGATATCAGACTATACTACCAAGCTACAGTAATCAAGACAGTATGGTACTGGCACAAAAACAGAAAGATAGATCAATGGAACAGGATAGAAAGCCCAGAGATAAACCCACGCACATATGGTCACCTTATCTTTGATAAAGGAGGCAGGAATGTACAATGGAGAAAAGACAGCCTCTTCAGTAAGTGGTGCCAGGAAAACTGGACAGGTACATGTAAAAGTATGAGATTAGATCACTCCCTAACACCATACACAAAAATAAGCTCAAAATGGATTAAAGACCTAAATGTAAGGCCAGAAACTATCAAACTCTTAGAGGAAAACATAGGCAGAACACTCTATGACATAAATCACAGCAAGATCCTTTTTGACCCACCTTCTAGAGTAATGGAAATAAAAACAAAAATAAACAAATGGGACCTAATGAAACTTCAAAGCTTTTGCACAGCAAAGGAAACCATAAACAAGACGAAAAGACAACCCTCAGAATGGGAGAAAATATTTGCAAATGAAGCAACTGACAAAGGATTCATTTCCAAAATTTACAAGCAGCTCATGCAGCTCAATAACAAAAAACCCAATCCAAAAATGGGCAGAAGACCTAAATAGACATATTAGGAAGATATACAGACTGCCAACAAACACATGAAAGAATGCTCAACATCATTAATCATTAGAGAAATGCAAATCAAAACTACAATGAGATATCATCTCACACCATTTAGAATGGACATCATCAAAAAATCTAGAAACAATAAATGCTGGAGAGGGTGTAGAGAAAAGGGAACACTTTTGCACTGCTGGTGGGAATGTGAATTGGTTCAGCCACTATGGAGAACAGTATGGAGGTTCCTTTAAAAACTACAAATAGAACTACCATATGACACAGCAATCCCACTATTGGGCATATACCCTGAGAAAACCATAATTCAAAAAGAGTCATGTACCAAAATGTTCATTGCAGCTCTATTTACAATAGCCCGGAGATGGAAACAACCTAATTGGCCATCATCGGATGAATGGATAAAGAAGATGTTGCACATATATACAATGGAATATTACTCAGCCATAAAAAGAAACGAAATTGAGCTATTTGTAATGAGGTGGATTGACCTAGAGTCTGTCATACAGAGTGAAGTAAGTCAGAAAGAGAAAGACAAATACCGTATGCTAACACGTATATATGGAATTTAAGAAAAAAATGTCATGAAGAACCTAGTGGTAAGACAGGAATAAAGGCACAGACCTACTCGAGAATGGACTTGAGGATATGGGGAGGGGGAAGGGTGAGCTGTGCCAAAGCGAGAGAGAGGCATGGACATATATACACTACCAAATGTAAGGTAGATAGCTAGTGGGAAGCAGCCGCGTAGCACATGGAGGTCAGCTCGGTGCTTTGTGACTGCCTGGAGGGGTGGGATACAGAGGGTGGGAGGGAGGGAGGTGCAAGAGGGAAGAGATATGGGAACATATGTATATGTATAACTGATTCACTTTGTTATAAAGCAGAAACTAACACACCCTTGTAAAGCAATTATACCCCAATAAATATGTTAAAAAAAAATATTCACAATACTCAAAACACTAAAAATAGAACTACTGTATGACCCAGCAATTCCACTCCTGGGTATATATCCAAAAGGAACAAAAACACTATTTGGAAAATATACATGCACACCAGTATTCATAGCAGCATTGTGTGCAATTGCCAAGACATGGAAGCAACCAACGTGTCCCCCAATAGATGAATGGATAAAGATGTGAGATATATATACAGTGGAATACTGCTTAGCCATAAAAAAAAATGCAGGAACATGGATGGACTTGGAGGGCATCGTGCTAAGTGAAATAAGTCAGACAGAAAAATACTGTATGATATTGCGCATATGTGGAATCTAAAAAATGCAATGAACTAGCGAATACGACAAAAGAGCAGACTCACAGATACAGAGAACAAACTAGTGGTTACCAGTGCGGGGAGGGGGCAATATAAGGGTGGAGGAGTGGGAGGTACAAACGATAGGGTGCAAGATAGGCTCAAGAATGTATTGTAGGGGCTTCCCTGGTGGTGCAGTGGTTGAGAGTCCTCCTGCCAATGCAGGGGACACGGGTTCATGCCCCAGTCCAGGAAGATCTCACATGCCACGGAGTGGCTGGGCCTGTGAGCCATGGCCACTGAGCCTGTGTGTCCGGAGCCTGTGCTCTGCAACGGGAGAGGCCACAACAGTGAGAGGCCCGCGTACCACCAAAAAAAAAAAAAAAAAAAAAAAAACGGGAATATGACCAATATTTTGTAATAGCTGTAAATGGAAAATAACCTTTAAAATTGTATAAAAATTTTTAAGTGAAAAAATTGCTCAAAATATGGAAAAACAGGAAAATCTGAGCTCACATGGGAAGGACAATCAATAGACACCAATGCAGAAAAGACTAAGATGCCAGGATTATCTGACAATGTCTTTAAAGCACCTATTGTTAAAAAAAATAAAATACTTAAGCAAATGAGTCATGAACACTTCTGAAATAAACGTAAAGACAGGAAGTCTTGGCAAAGAGAGAGAGAGAGAGAGGGAATATTTCAAGAAACAAATGGAAATTTTAGAAGTGAAAAATATGATAACCAAATAAAAATCTCACTGCATGGATTCAGTAGCAGAATGGGGATGCAAAAATAGTGAACTTGAAGATAAATCAATAAAATTAGTCAATCTGAACAACTCAGAAAAAAAGAGATCAAAAAAAACAAACAGACCTGTGGGAAAATACTAAAACATCTATAATTTTTATACAAAACATATATAACTTTTCCTTCAGAAAACCAGAAGTGAAAGAGTTATAGAGATTAAAAAGAAGAAGAAGAGGGCTTCCCTGGTTGTACGGTGGTTAAGAATCCTCCTGCCAATGCAGGGGACGCGGGTTCGAGCCCTGGCCCAGGAAGATCCCACATGCCGCAGAGCATCTAAGCCTGTGTGCCACAACTATTGAGCCTGCACGCCTAGAGCCCGTGAGCCGCAACTACTGAAGCTGGTGACCCCAGAGCCCATGGTCTGCAACAAGAGAAGCCACCGCAATCAGAGGCCTGCACACAGCAATGAAGAGTAGCCCCCACTCGGTGCAACTAGAGAAGGCCTGCGCACAGCAACAAAGACCCAACGCAGCCAAAAATAAATTAATTAATTAATTAAAAATAAGAAGGCTCAAGTGACTCTATTAATATCTGGCAAAGTAAACCACAGAACAAAGAAAATTACCAGGGATAATGAGATGTTACAAACTGATAAAAATTAACCGAAAATACATAATGATCTATAATGTATATGCAATTTGTGTTGGGAGCCCCCAAGACCACCCCAGGTTTGTTATTCACAAAGAGGATTCATAGAATTCAGCATATAGCTGTGCTCATCACTAAGATTTGTTACAACTTAAGAATATTAAGCAAAATCAGCAAAGGGAAAATGCATAGGGTGACGTCCAGAGGAAAGCAGCAGAAGCTTCTAAGAATCCTTTCCCAGTGGAGTCACACAATTCATTCCTCCAGCAACGAATTGTGACAACATGTGTGCAGTGTTGTCTACTAGGGCATCTCATTAGATACTCAATGCTTTCTCCCTAAGATAGGGAATGAGGCAAGAATGTCCATTCTCCCGCTTGTTATTTAACATTGTATTGTAAGTCCTAGCCAGTTCAGTAAAGCAGGAAAAGGATATCAATGGCTTACAGATTGGGAAGGAAGAACTAAAACCATCCCAATTCTCAGGTGACATGATTATCTGCATAGAAAATCCCATGGAATTTAATTTTTAAATATTAGAGCTAGGACTTCCCTGGTGACACAATTGGTTAAGAATCCGCCTGCCAATTCAGGGGACACGGGTTCAAGCCCTGGTCCGGGAAGATCCTACATGCTGAGAAGCAACTAAGCCCATGCGCCACAACTACCAAGCCTGCACTCTAGAGCCCACATGCCACAACTACTGTGCCCATGGGCCACAACTACTGAAGCCCGCACACCTAGAGCCCGTGCTCCGCAACAAGAGAAGCCACCTCAGTGAGAAACCCGCGCACCACAATGAAGAGTAGCCCCCGCTCGCCACAACTAGAGAAAGCCCGCGTGCAGCAACAAAGACCCAATGCAGCCATAAATAAATAAATAAATAAATTTAAAACATATTAGAGCTAATAAGTAAATTTAGCAACATTGCAGAATATAAGTTCAACACACAAAAATCAAGCTTATTTCTTTACACTAGCAATGGACAATCAAAACCAAAATTTAAAAACACACATGCAATACTATTTTACAATAGCGCCTCAAAAAATCTAACAAAACATGTACAGGATCTGTGGATGTTGAAAACTACAAGAAGCTGATGAAAGAAATAAAAGAAGACCTAAAGAAATGAATATAGTGTTCATGGGTTGACAGATTCAATGTAGTTAAGACATCAATTGTCCCCTAATTGATCTTTAGATTTAATGCAATTCCAACCAAAATCCCAGTAGGAATTTTTTTGTAAATACAGAATAATTGATTCTAAAATGTATGTGGAGGACATTCCCTGGCAATCCAGTGGTTAGGACTCTGTTCTTTCACTGCTGAGGGCCCAGGTTCAATCCTTGATTGGGGAACTAAGATACTGCAAGCCAAGCAGGGCAGCCAAAAAAAATTTTTTTTTAATTAAAAAAAATTAAAAATAAAGAATAAAATGTATGTGAAAAAACAAAGGAACTACAACTGTCAAAATAATTTTGAAAGGAGGAACAAAATTGGAGGACTAACATGGATTTTAAGAATTACTATAAAGCTACGATAATCAAGACAGTGTAGTATTGGCAAAGGGATAGATACACCTTTGTAAAATATCAATTGGTCATATTTGTGTGCGAAGGTGTGACTGGGACGGCACAAGGGAGTTCTGCAGGGTGATGGGACAGACATGTATCCTGAGTGTGGTGGTGGTTACATGAATACACACATGGGTTAAAACTCACAGAACCCCTAAGGTCAATTTTACTGTATGATTGATTGATTGATGGCTGCGTTGGGTCTTCATTGCTGTGCGCGGGCTTTCTCTAGTTGCCGCAGGCGGGGGCTACTCTTTGTTGCAGTGCGCGGGCTTCTCACTGCAGTGACTTCTCTGGTCGCGGAGCATGGGCTTTAGAGTGCAGGCTCAGCAGTTGTGGCGTACGGGCTTAGTTGCTCCGTGGCATGTGGGATCTTCCTGGACCAGGGCTCGAACCCGTGTTCCCTGCGTTGGCAGGCGGATTCTTAACCACTGTGCCACCAGGGAACTCCCTGTATGATTATTTTTTAAATAAATTTTTAAATCTTTGTCAATCAAACAGGTGAGAATCCTTGCTTTCTGTAAGACTGTTTTAACACAGGTGTACGTATGCCTAAACAGTAGTTCTGTTTTCTTTTGCTCTACATATAAAGGGGATCCTAAGTTACATCCTCTTGTATCTGAGTTCTTCCACTTAACATTTTGTCTGTGTGATTTAGTTCATTCCATCTCATAATTGTGTAGTATTCCATGGTATCCATATAACACAATTTATTTATGCATTTCCTATTGATGTATAATTGGCTTGTTTCCGGGTTTTTTACTATTAAAAATAGTTTTACTACATGATAATTCCTGTATCTCTCCCAGGTTTACATGTATGTGCGAGAACGCTCACCACAGCTAGTATAAGATGGCAAAAAAGTAAATCAGACACTACCTAACCACCCAATAGAGAATGACTGAATACACCCTGGCTATAATAGATGATGGCACATCATCAAAATCACTTCAAAACCTGTGAGCCACTGTTTGGATAAGTTACACAAGTGCTCACCAGGGGCTGTTGTGGTGATGACTCATGTCCCTGTTGACTGAAGATGGGTCCCAGTAACGTTTGGGGCAGGGAGCTCACTGAGCTCATCTTGGGGCTCCCGAGGGCAGAGATGAGGACAAACAGGACGGAGCCTGTGACACAGGCTGCTGGCTGCCCCAGAGCACTCCAGAGAGGGCCTCAATGGGTCCTGGCCCAGGGTTCTGATCTCAGAGCTTCTGCACCTGCCTGCCTTCCCCGAGCACTTCCAGGAAGGCAGCCCTGGGCCAGGCCTGAGGCGGCCACTTCAGTCCTGCCCCACCAGCTCTGACCCCCTCCTCCTCCTCCTCTTGGGCAGATCTGCTCTCTCATCTCTACAGGTCACCCTCCATTCATGAGCACCCCCTGCATTAAACTGGGAATGTAATAGTGCCTGCTGTGTAGGTGAGGAGACAGGCCCAGAGAGGGCAGGGGCTGGGCCTGCAGCCCCACAGCAGGTCAGCAGGCAGGTTGTGGGTTGTGGTCCTCGTCCTGCAGCAGCGCATCCCCTCAAGCCAAACGGAGCTTTTCTGCTGCTTCTCCCTCCAGGCCTGTGTCTCCCCAGACAAGCAGCCCTGGTGCTCCACTCGCCCTAGCCAGGGGTTCTAGACCAGCATTCAGGCCCAGGGAGGGGACTGGGTGGAGGCAGAACTGGCAGCTGGCCAGGATCTGAATGGGGACTTGGGGGGGGGTCTTTTCCTAAACCCCAGGCTCTGTTGGGGCTTCCCCCAGTGCCTTCAGCATCCGTGGCTCTGCCTTCCGGCTATAGCCAAACCTGCCCCAGGATCCAGGCTGCAGACTTCTGAACTCCAGGCTTGGTGGAAAGAAGCATATGATGCAACCTTTCAATGAGAAAAAGAAGATTAAAACTATGACAACTTCCCTTTAACCCTGGAAATGAGCTTCTGGTAGGAGGCAGTAGAGCAGGAGAGAGAGGAAGGCATCTACAGAAGACCCTGAACTTAGACCAGGGTCCTCCAGGAGGAACAGGCAGAGCTGACCCTAGGTACCCCCAGCTGTCCACACACAGAGAGGGAGCCTCCGAGGGACACCCCAGGCCTGGGGCTCACGCACCCAGAGGCCTGTGACCCTCTCAGGTGTGAATGTTAAAGCCTCTGTCGTTCCTCTGTCTTTTTTGAAGCCTTCCCAGACTTGGAGATGAGACACCCCTGCTGGCGAAGGCAGGTATAGCTGTGACGTGGACAGTGTGTGGCTGAGCTGTGCCTGGTGACGCCAAGACCTCCCATGGGGCCAAGACTTCAGTCAGGCTTCCATGAATGAAAAAAAAAGGCTGCTTTAACTTAGCAGGCTGCTCAGGTTTGGACCTGGGCTCACCCTGCACCACAGACATCCAGAACGGGAAGTGGGGAGGTTGTAGGATGTGGTCCAGTAACAGCCAGGCTGAGGGCTGAGAGCTCAGGACAGAGAGCAGAGGCCACTGTGAGATCAAGATACTGGGCCTAGTAATGAGGAGGAGGGAGAGGAAGATCAGGAAGCCCTCTGCAAAGGACTGGGCTCAGGGCTGATGAAAACATGGACACTCAGGGCCTCAGTTTGCCCACCTGTACACTGGTGATAAAAGTTGAATTTATATGGTGCAGTTGGTGTGAGAAAAGCACGGTTCATGTAAAATGATCAGCCAATGTCTGGCACAGAGTAACTGTGAGGTTAATGCTGATGGTATTGTTATTTTTATTATTACAAGAATCACTCAGTCTTAATTAACTGTTGACATGCTCTTCTCCCCTGTGGGGTGGGCACCTTGCTCCCTTCAAGGGTAAGCCCCATCTGTCCACCCCTGTGGCTCCAGTGTGGGGACACTGGCAGTCACCATAGAGGCCTGGTGAAGGAGCGGGTGTTTGACAGGCAGAATAATGGCCCCCAAATGATGTCCATGTCCTAAACCACAGGACCTGGAAGATGCCACCTTACATGGTAACAGGGACTTTGCAGATATGATTAAATTTAAGCATTTTGACACGGGGAGATTGTCCTGGATTATCTGGTTGGGCCCAGTGTAATCACGAGGGTCCTTGTAAGTGAAAGACGAAGGCAGGAAAGAAAGAGAGTGATTTGATGTGAGAAAAGACTCCACTGGCTATTGCTGGGCTTTAAAGATGGAAAAAAGGGGCCAAGGACTGCAGGCCACCTCTAGACGCTGGAAAAGGCAAGGGAATGATTTCTCCCCGAGAGCCTCCAGAAGGCTCAGAAGGAACACAGCCCTGAGGACACCTTGTGAGACTTCTGAACTCCAGAACTGAAAGATAATACATTTGTGTTGTTTTAAGCCACTGAGTTTGGTGTAAATTTGTTACATCATTAATAGGAAACTACTAGATAGGGAAACACATGTCCTCTCCACTCCCTTCCTTCCTTCTCAGGCCCCCATTTCCATCAGAAATGCCCAGTCCTGTGGCCCCTACAAGGTGGTGGCCCTGTCCCCTCAGTCAACCCCAGAAACAGGGGGAGACTGAGGAGGGTACAGGTCCCCTGGGGAGGGTATATTAGGACCCAGTGCTTCTCAAGGGGGCAGGCAGGGAAGGGGCCTGGGGTACAAAGGAGGCCCCCACATTGCCCATTATTGTATCCACCCACTACAATAATACACACACTTGAGGGTGGGGACAAGGTGTCGTGAGTGACAGTAATTGTGAGATCTAGAGGGGGGCTGATAACAACTGATGTTTACTTGCTGTACCAAGCACTTCCCTAGGTGAATGATGTATTATCTCATTTAACCTTCACCATGACCCTGTTAGGAGGGAAAGTTATTACCCCTGATGACAGAGAAGCAAAGGGAGGCACAGAGAGCTTGAGTAACTTGCCTGTCACGTGACATGATGGAAATTTAGTCCTGGACTGTGTCATTCCAGAGCCCCTCCTCTTGCTCACCCTACTCCACTGACTGGATTACTAGATTAATCAAATGTTGTCATGGGGAATTCCCTGGCCATCCAGTGGTTAGGAGTCGGCTCTTTCACTGCTGTGGCCCAGGTTCAATCCCTGGTCAGGGAACTAAGATCTCACAAGCGTGGTGCAGCCTGAAAAAAAAAAATGTGGTCATGAGTGAGGGCCATTACACGTTTTCTCCAAAGCCCAGTGGGCATTATCCCCCTTTTATGAATGAGGAACTGAAGCTAGGAGAGAATAGATGACTTGCCTAAGGTCGCACAACCAGGACTTGGGGTTCTGGCCTTTAAATGAGATTTGCCAGGCTCTAAAACCACATTTCCTCAGTTATTATGAGTGTGAATGAGGTCCAAGGGGAGATGGACTCCAACATCTGAGGACAAAATGGGCAGACCCTCTCCATCCCCTCAGAGACAGCTGTCTCCACACCACAGCTGGTGTCAGGAGACAAAGAATAAACAATTCCCCCAAATATGACTTCCACAGACAGGGCTGAGGGAACCTCAGTAACTTCCAGGGCTGAAGGCAAGAGGACCCTGATCCCAGAGGAGGTTCTTTTTGGTTTTATTTATGTTTTAATTTTACACATTTATTATTTTTTAACATCTTTATTGGAGTATAATTACAATGTTGTGTTAATTTCTGCTGTATAACAAAGTGAATCAACTGTATGTATGCATATATCCCCGTATCCTCTCCCTCTTGAGCCTCCCTCCCACCCTCCCTATCCCACCCCTCTAGGTGGTCACAAAGCACCGAGCTGGTCTCCCCTGTGCTATGCAGCTGCTTCCCACTAGCTATCTATTTTACATTTGGTAGTATATATAAGTCCATGCCACTCTCTCACTTCGTCCCAGCTTACCCTGCCCCCTCCCCGTGTCCTCAAGTACATTCTCTACACCAGAGGAGGTTCTGAAGGTAGTAGTCTACACTTTGTGGTCTAGACAAGGAAATTGGGGTGGCTCAGACCCTGTGTGGAGGAGTCCCAGCGTGTCACATTACTCCCCATTCTTACTGCATTTTTAGTTGTTTCTTTGTTTTTATTTAAACCTGAGAAATGTACATCTTAATGAATATTAATGAATTTCACATCCATGAACAATCACCCAGATCAAGCAGTATACCATTATCCACATTCCAGAAGTCCCCTGGGTCCCTTCTCAATCATATTCCTCCGTCCACCAGAAGTAAACACTATTATGACTTGGTCATTATCATTCCCTTGATTTTCTTTATAATTTTACCACCAGCAATGGATTCGTTTAGACTGTTTTTGAACTTCGTGTAAATGGGTCACACAGTGTGCAATCATTTATGTTTGGCCTCTTTTGCTTGACGTCTTATCTGTGTGGCTCCTGCAGACTGTTCCATGTATTTGTGGATCTTTTATTCTCATTGTACAATATTCCATTCTGTGAATATACAACTTATTTATATACTTCGTGGCACTTCTGGTTTTTCTATTTTTAGTTTTTAATATACTCTAGATTTGAGCCTTTCATCAGTTAAATGTGTTTCAATTATCTTCTCCCAATTTGTGTCCCAATTTGTGGTTTTCATTCTTTATGGTGTTTTTTGATCAATAGACATTCTTAATTTTAATGTAATTGAATGTTTTATAATTGTCATTTAGTGTTTTTCTGTCTTATTTAAGTAAAACTTTTCTATCTTCTATATTCTACTATTTTAAAGTCTTAAAGCTCTTTGGGGTACTTCCCTGGTGGTCCAGTGGTTAAGAATCCCTCTTGCAATGCAGGGGACGCAGAGGATCCCTGGTCGGGGAGCTAAGATCCCACATGCTGCAGAGCAACTGAGCCCACGCGCCACAACTAAGACCCGATGCAGCCCAAAAATAAATAAATAAATATTTTTTAAAAAGCTCTTTGGTTTTGCCTTTCACATTTAGGTTTTCAATCCACCTAGTATTATTTTTACTTGTGTTGTGAGGTAAGGATCCAATTTCATTTGTTTTTCTATATGGATAACTGATTGTTCCATTTATCAGAAGTCCAGCCATTCCCCACTGGTTTCACAGTACCTCCTTGGCCACCTATTCTCTGTCTACATTATGAATGGGTCTGTTTCTGAGACCACTCGTCTTTCACTCGTCTATTTGTCTACACTTGCAGCAATATCACACCATCTTTTCTTTATCTTTTTTTATTTTTTATTTTTTTTGCAGTACACGGGCCTCTCACTGTTGTGTCCTCTCCCGTTATGGAGCACAGGCTCCAGACGCGCAGGCTCAGCGGCCATGGCTCATGGGCCCAGCCGCTCTGCGGCATGTGGGATCTTCCCAGACCGGGGCACAAACCCGTGTCCCCTTCATCGGCAGGCGGACTCTGAACCACTGCGCCACCAGGGAAGCCCAATATCACACCATCTTAATTGCTATACCTTTAAAATAAGTATGGGTGCCCTGGCTAGTTGGCACTTCCACATAAATTTAAGAATTAACTTGTTAGGATACACACACACAAATCTATTGAAATCATGATTGTATTTGTATTGAACATATAAAACAATATAGAGGGAACTGACAGCTTTATGACATTGACTCTTCCATTCGATGAACATGTATATCTATTTATTTAGTCTTTTTTTAAATACAGATTGATCTATTTATTTATTTATTTATTTATTTATGGCTGCGTTGGGTCTTCCATTGCTGTGCGCGGGCTTTTCTCTAGTTGCGGTGAGCGGGGGCTACTCTTCATGGTAGTACGCAAGCTTCTCACTGCGGTGGCTTCTCTTGTTGCAGAGCACAGGCTCTAGGCATGCAGGCTTCAGTAGTTGTGGCTTGTGGGCTCTAGAGAGCAGGCTCAGTAGTTGTGGCACACGGGCTTAGTTGCTCCACAGTATGTGGGATCTTCCCAGACCAGGGCTCGAACCCGTGTCCCCTGCACTGGTGGGCAGATTCTTAACCACTGCACCACCAGGGAAGCCCCTATTTAGTCTTTTAAAATGTCTTCCGATAAGGTTTTATATTTTTCCCAAAAAATTCTTGGCCTCTTTTGTTAATTTCTAAGTAGTTCATACATGGTATCTTTATTAAAATTTTCTTAGTTTGTTGTTAGCATATAAAAGCAATAGATTTTTTTAAAGGCATTTTTTAGAATTTATTTATTTTTGGCTGCATTGGGTCTTCGTTGCTGTGCACGGGCTTTCTCTAGTTGCGGTGAGCAGGGGCGCCTCTTCATTGCAGTGCACGGGCTTCTCATTGCAGTGGCTTCTCTTGTTGTGGAGCACAGGCTCTAGGCACGCAGGCTTCAGTAGTTGTGGTGCATGGGCTCAGTAGTTGTGGTTCGCGGGCTCTAGAGTGCAGGCTCAGTGGTTGTGGCCCGCGGGCTTATTTGCTCTGTGGCATGTAGTATCTTCCCGGACCAGGGCTTGAACCCCTATCCCCTGCATTGGCAGGCGGATTCTTAACCACTGCACCACCAGTGAAGTCCCTAAAAGCAATAGATTTTTTTTT
>NW_006777287.1:2083173-2101239 GCF_000442215.2 Lipotes vexillifer | reverse complement strand
TTTTTTTTTTTTTTTTTTTTTGCAGTACCCGGGCCTCTCACTGTTGTGGCCTCTCCCGTTGCGGAGCACAGGCTCTGGATGCGCAAGCTCAGCAGCCATGGCTCACGGGCCCAGCCGCTCCCGGCATGTGGGATCTTCCCAGACCGGGGCACGAACCTGTGTCCCCTGCATCGGCAGAAGGACTCTCAACCACTGTGCCAGCAGGGAAGCCCAGCAATAGATTTTTAAATATGGATTTTGTATCAGAAATCTTCTTAAATTCTTAAAAATTCTAATAATTTATCCATGCACTATTTTGGATTTTCTAAATATACAGTGGTATCATCTACAAATAATGACAATTCTATTCTTCATTTCCAATTTTTAAACATTTTATTTCTCTTCCTTGCCTTACTGTGCCTGCTAGACCCTCCAGTACAATGCTGAGCAGAAATGGTGATAGCAGGCATCTTTGTCACGTTCCAAATGTCAAAGCTCTTAACATTTCACTTCTGTCATTTACTGTAAATCTTTGTAGGTACCCTTTAAGAAAATTTATTCAACTAATTTGCTAAGATTTTAAAAATCATGAATAGATGTCGAATTTTATCTAACCCTTTCTCTACATTTATTAAGATGATTGTGGTTTTTCTCCTTTAATCTGCTAATGAGGCAAATTATGCTGATTGGGTTCAAGTGCTAAACCACATCACAGGTTTACAATAAATCTAACTTGATCATATTATTCTTTTTTAATATATTGGATTTAGGCAGTGCTATAGAGTGAATGTTTGTGTCCCCTCAAAATTCATATGTTGAAACCTAATCCCCAGTGTGACGGTATTAGAAGGTAGGGTCTTTGGGAGGTGACTAGTTCATGAGAGTGGAGCCCTCATGAATGGCATTAGTGCCCTTATAAAAGAGACCCTAGAGAGCAACCTTGGCCCTTCACTATGTGAGGACACAGCGAGAAGACAGCCGTCTAGGAACCAGGAAGTTGGTCCTCACCAGACAGCAAATCTGCCGGCACCTTGATCTTAGACTTCCCAGCCTCCATAACTGTGAGAAATAGATGTTTGTTGTTTATTAGCCACCTAGTCTACACTATTTTGTTATAGTAGCCTGAACAGACTAAGACAGGCAGTTATCATTTAGCTTAAAATAGTTACATCTATTTTCTGGAGATTGTTCTGTAATATTCTTTTCTTACTCATCAGGTTTTAGTATCAAGGTTATAGCAGACCCATAAATTGAATTAGGAATGCTCCCTCTTTTTCTACACTCTGGAATTGGTTCTATAAAATTGGAATTATTATTATTATAAATAATTATTATAAATAATAATTATTATTCCTGGAGTATTTCACCATTGAGGCCATCTGGAGACAGTTTTGGCAAGTTATATGTCTGTAGTGATTTGTCCATTTTATCTAATTTTCAACCCAATTGGCATAAAGTTGCTTTTTTGGACATTGAGCAAATTGTCACATCAGTGGAGGGCCACAGACACATATCTGGACTTTGATATTTGACAAAGTCAGAATATCCTCATTGAAAGGTGAAATATGGGTGTGTTGAATTTGTTTTCACTAGCTGTTCTCCACTTCCAGACCTCTGCAATGCTATTTCTTCTTACTGGACTGCCCTCTCTTCCCCTTCATCACCTAGAGGATTCCTTCTTGCTTTGTGTGGTGTTTTTGTTGTTGTGGGTGAGGGTAGGGGGAGTTGGTTTGCTTGTTTGTGCACCACGCGGCTTGCAGGATCTTAGTTCCTTGACCAGGGATCTAACCCGGTCCCTGGCAGTGAAAGCACCAGGTCCTAACCACTGGACCACCAGGGTATTCCCGCTTCTTGTTTTTTAAAATGCAGTTCAGGTACCACATCCTCCAATAAGGCTTCCAGAGTTCCCACAGTGGACTAAGCATCTGTCCCAGGGTCCCCGCAGCTCACTGGATCCATCACTGCTAATGTACTAACCACACTGCACTGAAATTCTTTCTCTGCGTCTGTCTCCCCCACTAGACTGTGGGCTCCTTCCTGTGTCCTCAGAGCAGAGCAGACGTCAACACTTGTGGAACTAAAGTGAGCTGTAACCACGGAATGACCAACTAAGTTCTCTAGCCGTGTCTCTATATTTTCCCACATACGTTTGTTTGTTCTTTTATTTCATTCAATAGGTATTTATTGAGAACTTACTATGTGCCGGGTAGTGTTCTAGAAGAGTGGCCAGTGAGGAAAGAGGAAAACTACGAGAGTGTGGTATCCTGGAAACCAAGTGAAGAAAGGATTTCAAGGCTGAGGAGATGGTTAACTGTGTCAAAGGCTGCCAATAGGTCAAGTAAGACGAGGTCTGAGACTTGACTGTTGATAGAACAATGTGAATATCACCAGTGACTTCAGCACTTTTGCTGAAGTGGTTGGGCAAAAAATCCAATTGTGGTTAAGGAAAAGCACTGGAGCCCTGGGGGAGAAGGACTGAAGAAAGCTGGTATAAAGTTTTGCTGTGAAGGGAAGCAAACAAATATATGGTGTTTTATTTTGCTATGCAGAGTTTTTTATTTGTGTGCAGTATATACATCTATCCTTTCTTTCAAAGCTTCTGCGTTTCCAGTTTTGAGTTAGAATGCAATGTCTGTGGACAGCAACTCTGAAATGAATTTTTCACAGCACATTAAGTCCTCTGTCCTTTCTGAGGCCTCCTCAATCTTGAGGGCAGAGGGCTCTCCCTGCTAGTGTCAAAGGCTGTGTTTTGGGGGTTTTTTTCCACTAACCTCAAAACCTTGTGGCTGATTCACAACAAATATCCCCTCAACCACAGCTGACCACATGTCATGCAGTCATGTATGTGACACCAAACACTCATGTGGCCACCATTCTTCCTCCCGCCCTGGCAGAATGTGAGAAAGACCAAAGGACCTGCCCCGCAAAGACCACCAGACCACGTGGATTAGTACCATAAGATGAGGTGACACAGATCCTCAAGGACATATTGAAGCAGCAGCAGCAGCAGGCAATGACCACATCCCACCCACCCCTACCCACTCCCCACCATGGTCCTCCCACAGAACGTGACCACCCTGCACATTCAGACCCAAACAGGAGAACATTGCACAAGACACATCGTTTCTCATAGAGCTGTATTGTGGCATATAATAATAGGTACTCTATATAAATTAAATTAAAAATAAAGCTCCAGCAGGTTGCACAGGTTGGCTGTTAATAAATATATCTCTGGGTAATTGTGCCCCAAGACCAGCTCATGACCACTCTCCCTCATCCAGAGAATTATACAAAAATAAATACAGGCTTGGGGGTGTGGGATGGAAAGGGAGGACATGCCCAGTTCCATTCTGAAAGTTCTCACTCACACCATCCACCCATGCTGTTTCTCTCCACTGGTATCACCGCAGGGAGCCCCATGCTGACTGGAGAGCTAAGGGACAGGAAGGCCTCTCTCCAGTCAAGCATTCTCAGAAGCAAAGGACCCTTCGCTGTACAGGCCACACATCCTATCTGAACCCTCTGGGGGGAGGGGCTACCCCTCCCCAGAGAGGGGGAAGCCTGTTATTGCTGATCTCACAAGCAGCTCCTACGAGAACCAGGCCAGAGAGAGGCACAGCGCAAGCACCAGGAGGGACATACCACTGTTCAGAGCCACAGGGACCACCACCAGCCCAGCCAGGACCCCCAGAGTCTGGGTCAAGGGCCCCCAGAGCTGGGGAGGCAATACACACACACTCTCTGCAGGGGCTGCTAGGGTAGGAGACCTCTTTGGGGGCTCAAGGCTTGGGCCTGAACCCTCTTCATCCTGGGAGCTCACATGGGGCCTGGCCAGGCTGGAAGGACAGACTTCAGCCCCCAAGGAACCAAGGAGGGGGAGATCTTGCCCCTGCAGGACTGGAGCAGCTGGCTCCTTGCCGAATATAGAAATCGATCTGTCTGCCAACTCAGTGGTAAACTCCATCTGGACTTCTGTCCCCCCTGGTGACCCAGTCACCCCAGCTATCACCCTATTCACATGCAAAGAGTCAGAGTCCTTGCCCATCCCCTTCTCTGGAGCCCCAGTGAACTGACCCTCCATACTCAGAACCTCAGGGCTGTTACATCCTGAGCCTTCTGCCCACGGGAGCCACACATCTCCCATAGTGGCTACCACAGGATGGGCCCCAGAGAGGATTTCCGGAGGCGATTCCTTGGGGGGGTCCCCTTCTGGGCTGGAGGGTATGATGGGGAGCCCCTCTTCCCCCTCCCCCTCCTCATCAGGGTCCTCGGTGTCCTTGATGAGCTCCACACCACGCCCCAGCCTGGCATAGTGCAGCGTGATCTCCTCAGCCAGGGCACTGTTCAGGGCCCGCTCGGGGCCAGGCCACTTCAAGATCAGGTCGCGGTCCGTGAGTATGCCCAGGGGATGGCTGGGAGATACCCCCCCATCTGCGGGGCCCTCCCCACCACCTCCTGTCCCACCAGCAGCCACGGCAGCCCGCAGGCGGCTCAGGTGGGACAGGTAGAGCTGCTCCAGCTCCTGGTCAATGGTGTCCTCGCCAAGCAGCTCCTCCAACCCACTCACGACCTCCAGACCCCCAGGGGTCTCATCCATGATAGCTCCCACTATGGGGTCCTTTCGGCCCCTTCCATTCTCTCTGGATACTTCCCACGTGGCCTCCACCTGTCGCTGGCTGGGTTCCAGGAAAGGCCCAGCTGCCCCCTCACTTGCATCGGGCCCAGAGGCCTGGTCCCTGGGAGAGCCACCCAGGCCACAGAGGGAGGAAGAGAGGGGAATCCCGATGGCCGGTGCCTGGGGGACCTCTGTGAAAGCCACAGGTGGACTGCTTCTGGGAACATCACCTTCCTCTGGGGGTTTGCCAGTCACTGTAACTTCAGAAACCTGGAGCCATAGGGGGAGGGGGGAGGGAGGGGAGAGAAAGGGAAGGGAATGAAGAAGAGGAAGGGATGGGACAAGCAGAGACAGTGAGAACTGGTGACAGCCCACATCCAGCCCCACAGGTGTTTCCAAGTGAAAACTCCATAAAGAACTATAAGTTTCTTAACTCCAAAGACTATGTCTACATTAAAATAACAAAATTAGGTGGAATAAAAGGGGGCTTCCTGTAGATCGTAAAGCTGAGGAATTCAGTGGGCACCAATATCTGGTGAATGACTATCAGTAACTACTGTTGGTTGACCTCCAAAACATATCCAGAATATCCATATGAATTCATGTATCTTCTCTTTTAAACAAAATTTATTTCCTAGCTCTCTGTCTTTTGACAAAGCCTAGAAATAATGACCAATCTAGTAGCAACAAGCACATCTAGCACCCAGATCTTGGTTTCTAAATACCATTCTCCACTGAAAGGAATCAGGGCTTCTGAAATAAATGACTGTTTCCAGGTTCAGGGCAGGGAAAGTACAAGATGAGGCTGGGACATACTGACATACAAGAATGTGAGAAAGTGCTCAAAGAATGTTGGGGATGTATCAAAAGAACTCTAGAGCCAATGAAAATAAGCTCCCACTGGACAGAGACAATTCAATTTAAGTGTCAAAATAAATAAATAGGTGCAATGGGTTGAAACTCATCAAATATGTTTAAAATTTAGGAGTTATTAATGCCACCCCAAAACTTAAAACCCTTAATTGGTCACCTTTGGAGAAGTTCATTTCTTCTGAAAACTGGTAAATAAAAGGGAAGTTTTTAAGTATTTATCCAGCTTTTTCTATACAAACTGTATACCCTCAGGGCATATATGCTCAAGGTAGCCAAATAGTTGATGTGAGAAAGTTTTTCTTTAGAGAAGAATTTCAGCTAATAAATAAAATGGAAATAGAATTAAGTAGAATCAATTCTATTTAAATTAATTTAATAATACAGGTTATATTTAATAAAAGTAATAGTAATTAAATTTAATACTAGGTGAAATTAATTAAATAGAATAAATTAATAAAAATGGAGTAGAAATGTGTTTCCACGTGGATGCAATCAGCCAAATCCAGACTGTGGGAAACTCTATAGGACAAACCAGGCTTCTTCAACAAACAAATTGCAAGAAAAGTGAGACAGATTTAAAAATCTAAAAAGACCCATCAACCAAATACAATGTATTGACCTTCTTTGGACCCTAAAACACTTATGAGACAAGGAAATTTGAACACTGACCAAATATTTGATGATCCTAAGGAATTATTGTTAATTTTCTGAGGGGTAATGTGGCATTGTGGGGTTTTTTTTAAGAGTGCTTAATTTTCTGAAATACAAACCAAAGTATTCAAGGATGACATAAAGTCTGGATTTTTTCCAAAATAATTCCATAGGGAAGGTGAGAGGAGGGGCTGGGGTACAGAAAAATGTAGGAATGGACGTGTTGAAATTTGTTGAAGCTGGGTGATGAGTATATGTGGGTTCATTATACTGGTTTCTTTACTTTTATTATTTGTTTTATTTTATTTTTTTTGGCCACTCGCATGGCACGTGGGATCTTAGTTCCTCGACCAGGGATCAAACCCATGCCCTGTACAGTGGAGGCACGGAGTCTTAACCACTGGACTGCCAGGGAATTCCCAGTTTCTTTACTGTTATATGTTTGAAAATCTTTGTAATAAAAAGTTAAAACACACACACACACACACACACACACACACACACACACACACACACTTACATCTCTAGAATCTATCTCCCTGCCAGCACCAGCATCGCTCACCTGGACCACTGCAGTGGCCTCCTCCTCAGGGTCCCCCAGCTTCCACCCTCAACCCTGCAGTCTATTTTTCTCATAGCAGCCAGAGGAAGCCTGAGTCAGATCATGGCCCTCCTCTGCTCAAGACCCTCCTGCGGCTCCCCTGTCATTCAGAGTAAAAGCCAGAGTCCTCTCCATGGCCCATGAGGCCCCACTCGATCTGTGCCTCCACTTCTCCCACCTCACCTCCTGCTGCCCCCCCTCACTCACTCTGCTCTGCTGCACGGCCTCCTCCTCGCTGTTCCTCACACATATTAGCCACGGCCCCGCCTTGAGGACTTTGCACTTGCCTGAGATGTTCTTCCCTTACCTTAGTTATCCACATGCCTCACTATTCCACTTTCTTCAGATCTTCTCTCAAATCTCACTGACCACCAAGGCCTTCCCTGGCCACCCAATCTGAAGTTGCAAACGTCTTCCCTCCCCCAACACCCCCGCACACACACACACATACACTCTCTCTCTTTCTCCTTATCCCTTTATTTCTTTTTTCCTTAGCACTCATCATCTAAAATACCATATATTTTACCTGCTATTTTGTTTTATTATGTCTCACTCCACTAAAATGTAAGTGAGCCCCATGAAGAGACAGTGTTTGGGTCATTACTGTATTACCAGTGTCCCTAACAGTCTCTGGCACAGAGCAAGCACTCAATAAATATTTGCTAAACTAACAAATGACATTTCTATAAGCCCACGCGAATAACTGCATTCTACCCTTCTGCCACCAAGTTCTGATTTGGGGGGCCACCCGCCAACCTAGGGGAGACCCAGAGCAAGTCGGCCCCACCACCCAGCCTCCCGTCGGGCTGTCCATCCAGAGGCTTCCAGGCCTGCTTACCTGAAGTGTCTGGGGCCACGGACGGAGAGGCGTGGGGGCCACCAAGGGACCCACTGACTCCTGGACATCAGGACGCTCTGCTGGAAAGAAGAGGACAGCGTCGGGGCCAGGCAAGGGTATAAACAAGCCTGGTTTGGGTAAGAAAATACACTCTTCTAGCCCACCGGCAGATTTGCCTCTGAAGCTTTCTGTGACAGTCTAAGGCAGAAGGTGCCTCTTAATTTGTGGAGAAAGAAAAGGGAAGGAAGAAAGAAATGGTAAATATAAGCTAAAAGTCCCCAGCCTGCCAATTGCTTACCCACAGCAGGGGTATTATCGTCTGCACTCTTCATCCTCAGCTCCTCCTCGTTAGGCCTGTGGGGCGGAGGAGAGAATGCATGGATCTGATGCCCTGAAAGGCCGGTTCTGCCACCTACCGGCACCTTCTGAGCCTCTCTGCTGGCCCACCCTCACCTGACAGCTGCTGTTTTCTCTTCTGCTGCCTCTTTCTATCCTCTGGTCATAAAGTCCTACACACTCACTGTAGAAAATTGACGAAATACAGGAAAGCGTAAGGAAGCAGGAGAAAAGTCACACATCAGCCAGAGGCAACCATCGTTACCATTTTGGAAAATTTCATTCCACACATTCTGTGAATCGTTTAGATTCTGCGGGCATAATTTTGCAGCTGGCTTTGTCCATTCTGTAAACATTTGAAATGGCTGCTTACTACCCCTATCACATGGGCTGACCTTAATGTATGTAGCCATTCCCTTCCTACTAGGCAGCTAGGTTGTTTCCTTCATCTTGCTCCCACAAAGCAGACTTTGGCAGACATCATTGGGCATAGCTTAATGAACATTTTGGATCATTTCTTTAGAGTATACTTCTAGCCATGGAGGAAACCATCTTTTCCAAGAAAGGGCAAGAAAGGACTGTGGGGCACAGGAAACAGCAAAGGGAAGGAAGGAAGCAACTGCAGAATGGGAAGGAGGTCAGCAGAAAAGGCAGTAACCCGAGATCACAGAGGCCTAGGTCCCTCCGCCAACCCTCCACCCATCGCCATATCAGCCTGGCAGGGCACTTAACCTCCCTGAACCTCACCCTCCTCACCTTAAAACGGAGCACAGGGAAGCCAGCATGTGTACACCAAGCACAGGGCAGTCGAGGGAAATGAGGACATCAAGCCAGACACCAGGGCCTGGCACAGAGCAGGGGCTGAATCAAGCATAGATATTTGTTGGTCTTTTTCCTCATTTGCCAGGCAAGTCAGACCCCAAGGTCTGAGTGGTGGAAACCAAGGGTATTTCAGTCAGTCCCTGCCAGGGGTGAGGGCATGAGGATCATGGAGAAATCGCTGTTCTCATTCTCATCAATGAGTATCAACTGCTTACAAATTAAGGCAAATGAGGGAACCATTAACTAAAACACATGCGGAGACCTGAAAAGAGCTGAGGTAACAGCTCAAACCTTTTTTCTTCCTCAGAAGTAACAGGATGATGTTGACATTTCGGTAAGTGGTTGCAACTTTTTTGAAAACACATAATCAGTTACCTTCACAATTACCTACAGAAACAGAATATCACTAGCTGACCTGAATATAGTGCTTACTATGGTACTTCGTAGCATAGCTTCACATATATTCATTTAATTCTCATGAGAACCCTATAAGATAGGTACTTTTACTCTTTTGAAGTAGGCAGTTTTATTATCCTCATCTTACAGATGGTGAAACAGAAGCCAAGTAAATGGCTCAAGGTCATGCAGGTCATTCAGCTCCTAAGTCTGTGCTCTCAACCAACAAACTGCTGCTTCTTGGATGAGGAAGGCTGGGGTCTTACCACAGCCTCATCTCCAATCCTTTCCAGGGCAGATAGAAAGAGGCAGCAATGATGGACAGGATCCCTCCCTCCACCTTCATTCAAGCTTTGCTTTTGATCTGCCTTTTGCCCACACTCTCATTCCCAGTTGTCCTGCCTTCAGGGGACATGTGGCTAGGAGACCACCCGACACAGAAATAGCTGCAAGAACTGGTTTTTATTAGCACCCTTGGGGAGGAAGCTTGAACCATGTACATGGATCTAGAGTCTGGAAGATCTGGAAGGGACCATCTGGTTTTCTCTGCAGACTAGGGCTCACACATCACACCAGAGGTATTTGAGTCAGTAGACTACAGGGCATGAAGTAGGTGACTCCAGGAGCCCAGCCATCAATTCCTGCACTTCACAGATGAGAAAGGGGGATTCGGAGCAAATTGGCTTGGCTCTGCACCACTCCCCTTAGTAGGTCAAAAATCCAGGTCTTTGGATTTGTGGCCCAACACAATTTCTGCTGACTTCTTTTGCTGGTGTAGTCCTTCATTAGAGAAAATGCCATCTTCCTAGGGTCTTCTAAAGCAAGCATCCTCAAGACCAGCAAACAGAGAGGCAGCCCTCCTCCCAGGGCGGGGCTAGGCAAGCCTTCCCCTGCCATCTGGCCCAGTGCAGGTGCATGACAACCAGGCTTCTAAAAGCCACTCCAGAGTCCTAGATGTACATGAGAGAGAAGAGAGGGGAACTCAGGACGCAGCCAACCAGCAGGAAAAGAACTTCATGGTCCATTTGAAGGAAAAAGAGAGAGAAGAAAAACAAATACAAAACAAGTCCTTCAGCCCCCAGAACATCTCTTCCAAAGCCGGGGAGGGTGAGAAGAGGGGGAACATCCAAAAATCACGTCAAGTAATTCAGCCAATCCCCAAATCCACGAAGTCAGCAGAAGTACACAGGTCACTCTCCCTACTTCCAAAGTCAGAGAGATGAAAGCAGGAGGCACAGCATCTATTGTTCACCTCCTCCACCATGGGCCCTTTTCATTGATACACCAAGTCATTTGAAAACCCTCACATCTATCCTTCAAAGCAACACCCTTCCCTTTGCAGAAACTGTTCCCAAATGCAGAAACTGAGGCTCAAGGAACAGTATCTACACCTACTAACTAACTACACACCACACTGATAACATCCAAAGAGGGTTCCATTTTGAAGACAGTGTGTGAAACTGTGGGCTTAAAAAAAAAAAAAGAACACTAAATATCCTTGAACTGTCTTTCACAGTAAATATTCGGAGGCAGCTATGACTTTAATCAAAAGGAGGATAGTGAAAGAAATGGAGTACAAATGTATACTGACTCACTAATCAGTAACAGAGAAGAGGGGTTCTTAGAAAAATGGGGAGGGAGATTAAGAACAAAACTGTACCTCCCGTATGCTTGCTAATTTTCGAGAAGGAAACTTGCTCTTTTGGCACCAACCCCACACACGCCACGTGGTATTGCCTCAAGGGCAGTGGGCAGTCACGAACTGGAGCACAGACCAGGGGGCATCTTGGGCACTCATCCTCTGGGTGCTCTCGCGAGAACTAGTCAAGACAGGGTAGTCTAGGATGGGCTGTGTCAGGCCTGCATGCCTGTCTCCTGGGTGTGAAAAGTCTTCCTGCCATCAGGAGACTCAATGGCCTGACCTCAGAAGGCACCCAGGGAGACCAGGGGGTGAGATTTCAGAAAGAGGTGCTGTGGGCCCCAGCCAAGGCCAGCCAAGACAGAACAAAAAAGTCAGTCGCCACAGTCAGAGAGTGAGTGAGCAAGTGAGGGCTGACCTCTGTGGAGAAGAGCAAAGCAGACTTTCAGAGCAGTCACATCACTGCCACCACCACCCAAGTCCTCTGAGAGCACCCCCAACACTCGTGTTTTCAAAGAACCTGGCCAGCCCAAAGTGGGTCATGCACTGAAACCCAAAGGGAAACTCAGCAGACCCCAGCTCCCATGCAGTCAGCCTGAAGATAACGCTGACTCTCCGAGGGGACAGGTGGCTTCGGAAATCTGCCCGAGATACTTGGAATCCCAGTCACCCTGAGCCATCTGCTTTCTAAAAACAACAGGGTTTGAAGGAGGCTGTGAAAGCCACCAAGTTATGTGGGGTACTGCTCTGTCTTCCCCAGCTAGTCTGTCAGTGTCAGTTCTGGGACTTATGGACAATCCAGTAGGGCAGAGGGAGGAAGCTGACCAGTTTGTTGTGCTACGAGCTTCTGCTACAGCAATGACTTCATTCATTTGGCCGTGACCCACGGTAAGAAATACGTTTTACATCATAACCCAGCACACACCCATATATACATCTCTCTGAAAACCAGTTGTTCTTTGAATGAGATAACACTTACCTTTACTACATGTTGTGATGCACTCATTATTTTCTATGCTATTTTTTTAATGTTGGTTGGAATCCAGTAAATTTATTTCACATCTTAATAAAGGGTCATGACATGTAGTTTTGAATAACCCCAGCTCTGCCACCTACCAGCTGTGTGACCTGGAGCAAGTTACTTAACCTCTCTGTGCCTCCCTTTCCTCATCTGTGAAGAGGGTATAATAGTAATACTTACCTCAGAGAGCTCTTAGGCAGATTGAGGAAATATTTGAAAGTTGCCTTTAAAGTGCTTAACAAACAGTACTCCACTCCAAATTCCCACTGAGAGAAACTGAGGCTCTGAAGAGGAAAGCAACTTGCTCAGCACTGCCCAGCTGGTAAGACACATCACCCAGCCCGGCACAGCAGTTGAGAACTGGGGCACCAGAGCAGGAGCACCCAGCTCAGATTCTGGCTGTGCTGCTTTCATAACACGTGGCCTCAGGCCCACATCCTCGACCATGATGCCCTATCAGTTTTCCGTGGAATAAAAGAGGATCACTTTCACACTAAAATCCTCACTCCAGACCACTAAGATGACCCCTGGCCCATCCTGTTTCGACTTTGATTGTTCTGATTTCCCAACTGCCAACTCAGAGAGCAAGTTGGGTCCCCATCCATTCGGCTACAGGTACACCTAGAAATCATTGAGGGCTTACTGTGCATCAGTCCAGGGCCAGACTCTGGAGACACAATGGTGAGCAAACCCGACTAGGAAGCTTACAATTTAGCGTGCAGGAAGACATCAAAAAAAGATACTCACACTCATTCTTTCAACAAACATTTATTGAGCACCTGTTAAGTGCCAGGCACCGTGGCAGGCCCTGTGGGAATACAGTGGTGAACAAAAGCAGACCATGTCCCTACCCCTCACGGAGCTTACAGTCTAGCAGGGCAGAGAGGGTCATCCGATAATCCCCTAATGAAGGTCTAACTACAAACTGAGGTCAGGGCCTTCAGAAAAGGAAAGAATGCCCTAGAACAAGGGGCCTTGGCCCAGACTACAGGGTCAGGGAGGGCTTAAGATGCTTAGAAGGAAAATGAGCAATGGAGGGGTCAGGGAGCGAGGGGCTGCTGAGGACTCTATGGAGGAGGTGATGGAGTCAATCTCGAACAAGGGGAGTTTGAGGCATCTTTGGGACATCAGCCAAGTAGAGATACTGAGTTTGTATGTATGAGGCTGAAGGGAAGAGTAGGGAGAAAGAGAAGAACCAGAGGTCTGAGGAAAAGCAGCAGAGGATGGTCCCAAGGCAAGGGAAGAAAGTGTTTTAAATAGGAGTGCTCAACCACTTCAAGAACACCAAAAAACCACCTATGGAATCTGGCAGATGCAGGGGCAGAAGTGAGTGGAGAAGACAAGTGCAGGCAACTCTTTAGAGGGGGGTCGACAGTGAAGGGGGAGAAGGGTGATTGGGTGCTGGCCAGGAGCAGTGGGGACAGAGGTGGGGTCAAAGCACAGATTTCTAAGACAGCAGAGACACTGGCATGTATAAAGGCCAATAGAGAGGCTCAAGTGAGGAGGGCAGTGAAAAGCTGCCAGGAGAGAAAGGGTAACTGATTATGTCAGGTTCTGGAGAAAGTGGCAGAAAAATGGAACCCAGAGCACAAATGGGGAGACTGGCCTGAGGGAGGAAAAGGGCCCCGCTACTCCCCTGTAACACAAAGGAGGGAAATCAGTTTGCAGGCTTGGGGGCTACAAGTTGTGGGGAGTTCCATTCTTATGGTTTCTACTTGTTTTTTTGAAGCAGGAAGTCTGAAGGTAAAGAACATTTGAAAGAGTCACCTCAGGGATGAGACAAGAGTTGATCAGAATAAAACAGTAGGACTGCCAGGCAGAGTGGAAAATGACCCTGGATTTGTGGCAATGCTCATCTCCTCTGCTCTATGACATTCTCTAACAGGGCTTGCCTGCTTGGCTGGTCAGTTACTATAAAAAGACCTGGGGGGCTTCCCTGGTGGCCCAGTGCTTGAGAGTCCGCCTGCCGATGCAGGAGACGCGGGTTCGTGCCCCGTTTCGGGAGGATCCCACATGCCGCGGAGCGGCTGGGCCCGTGAGCCATGGCCGCTGAGCCTGCGCGTCCGGAGCCTGTGCTCCGCAAATGGGAGAGGCCGCAACAGTGAGAGGCCCGCATAACGCAAGGAAAAAAAAAAAAAGACCTGGGCCCGAGGTGGTTGGGATGGACAGGCTTCCAGGAGGAAGCACTCTTAGAACTGCAAGATCAAAATGAGACTGCAGTGGGAACTGGACCAACATTCCTGATGAGGGAAACAGCATGGACAAAGGCCCTGAGGCAGGAAGGGGGCAAAGCACCTTGTAAAGACCACAGTGACAGAAGCTCAGAAGGCAGAGGATGGCATGAAGTGAGACTAGATGCCCTGGAGGCCAGACTGGGGGAGAGGTCATGGGGTGCTCAAAAGCCATGCTGCAACTTTCTTGGTCTTTATTTTTAAGAGGAATAGGACACCTCCCAAGGGTGTTAAGCCAAGGCAGAACTGGAGGGCTCTCCTCCTCACACCAGCCCTGGGATTTTGGACTCTGGGAGCTTCAGTTTGCTCATCCAGAAAAGAGGGATCGAAACCATCTATCTCATGGAATGTTGAAAGGATTAGATGAGACTGTACACGCAAATACTCCGCAGGGTCTCTGCCAGGTCTTGTACAACAAACCCGCCATCCCTGCCCCTCCCACCCGGTTCCACCACCGGCCCTTTGACATCTTGGCGCCAGTCTGCAGCTTTGGCCCTGTTTGAACCTAGCACTGTGCCCAGCACATGGTAGGCCCTCAATAAATGCTTGTTGATGGATCAGCTCTAAGCCTAAGGGTTATCAAAAGCCTGGGCCAGCAACTCGAGGAATGCAGCCATTTCAGTTTCTGAGCTGTATCCCGAGGGCTAGCACAGACTTCTCCCATGTCCCCACGTGACGTGGCTGTGCTGGTGCACAGTGGACCTGCAGGCAACACTTCCTGAATGGGAAGCCCTCTACAACAGGGCTCCCGTAGGCTGAGGCTATCCCCTAAGATCCTCTACCACCTCCCAGAAGGGCTGGGTCGCAGGCAGCGGCTGTTCTCCAACAGCACTCCAAGTCACTGGCAGCACGCAGGTTTTAAAACAATAATAAGTTGAAATGTACTCGCCAAGAAAGCCACCGACCTACAAAGAAAATCTTATCGCTGATCTTGCAATGAGCACCGACCTCCCCTTTGCAAGAGCTGAGATCAAGATAAAGAAGCTATCGAAAAGCCATCTGCCCACTTAAAATAATATCACAAGTCATGTTAGGAACCACAGACCTGGGGCCAGATACCAAAACAATTGTCTGAACGGGCTGCTTCAATTTCTCCTTAAAACCACCCATGTATGTTAAAAGAAAAACACCCTCCCACCCACCTTGGCCCTGCAAGCTTTTGATTTCTCTGTTCCCTTCCTTTCACACTCTAAAATGACCAAACTCTGTTACCCAAACTGACACATCTTACAGACAAGGCTCCCACGACAGCCAGCTGGAATGACAACTCAGGAAAAGTGACAGAAATTAAGGCGAGGGGCACTGGAATGGCTGGATATCTTGATCCGGGTGATGGTTTCACAAGGGCATACATATGTAAAAATCTATTGAGCTTCACACTTAAGATCAATAAAGGAAAAAAAAAAGCTAGAAGGAGAGCAAGACATGCTAGGAACATGGGAACACCTGGAGCGAAATGCAGAATTTGCCCTGAATCCTATCAGGCCTTCAAGAGGAACAGGAGTTTTTAAAAAACGTCCCTACCGCCTCCTCCCTGGTCCTATCACTCACTAGCTGAGTGTACTTGAACAAGCTGGCTCACTTCTCTAAGCTACCTCAGTTTCCCCCTCTATTAAATGGGCATAACCATAGCACCTACACCACACAGCATGCACAGTGGGACTCAGGAGAGAACAAACTTGAAGCTCTCAACACAGACATCAGTACATGTTGGTTGGCCACTGTTAATCTTTCAAAGCTACCACCATGCTTCAGTTACCCTGCCCATGCTTGCTGCGTCCAATCCAAGCACACAAATTGACTGTCATTCCCCTTTAGCAGATGAGAAAATGGAGGCTCACAGATGAAGAAACTGAGGCAAGGCTACACAGCTGATGATGGGACAGAGCAGAGTTTGGGAGGGAAATCCAAGGAACTATCTGTGATCCCCTAAGCATTAATACTGACACCTATATGGCACTACTAAGAGCCAGGCTTGGTTCTGAGTGCTCTTACTCATCTCCTGTGAAGTAGCTGCAATAAATCTCTGCTTTACAGATGAGGGTACCGAGGCACAGTGCGGTTAAATGAGTTGGCCAAGATCATAAGGCTAACAGATGACAGGACTGGGATTTGAACCCAGGCACTGATGTCAGAATCCACACTCTTACGCCTGTAAGGAAAGCCATGCTGCCTACCCTGCTCAGATAGTCTCAGGTTACTGTTACCAACACAGGTTGGTAAGTAGGTACTTGTCTGCTTGCTCACTTACCCAGGCACATCTGCCCACAAGCCCCAAGCTAGACCCTTCTGAACCACTCACAGCCTAAGGCCCTTCCAGGATCACAAACATCTTGCTGCAGCCAGAGGCTTCTGATCAAGCATATACAAGGTCCAAACAGCAT
The DNA here is from genome assembly GCF_000442215.2 of Lipotes vexillifer. Lineage (NCBI taxonomy): Eukaryota > Metazoa > Chordata > Mammalia > Artiodactyla > Lipotidae > Lipotes > Lipotes vexillifer. The sequence continues at coordinate 2,084,853 of NW_006777287.1, read as the reverse complement.
TTTCCCATTCCCATTTCCAGTGCTCCCAGGAGCAGGGAAATGTATGCATTTCCCACATGTGCTTGGAGAATCTACTTATCCCAGGTTAGACTTAGGTGATTCCCCCCAAAATCAGGCCTAGCTGCTACTCTTGAAGAACTCATGGCTTGATAGGGAAAACCCAGGAGGATCTTGTATCAGGGGCTTCTGGGATTAAGTGGTTCCTTCTCCCAAACCCTGAATGGTCACAGGTGGTACAGCAAAAACAAAGGTAAAGAGCTTCCAGTCCAGGCCCATCTGGTTCTGCCTCTGCCAGAGCCAGCTTCTTGTGAGAGCCGGAGCTCAGCCCCTCAACTCCACAGGAGATATCAGACTAAATTAGAGCAAAAGAGTAAAGAGAGTGCACAGGCTTCAAGGTCAGACATGGCCAAACTGGAAAAGCCAGGAGCCACCACTTCCTCAACCAGTTTCTCCCTCTAGAACCCTGGCTTCCTGCTCCATCAAATGGGGATCAGATTCCCTGCCTCCCACTGGTAAGGACCTTGGTCCACACTACCATATCACTGCAGTTCTCTCCGCTCCAGCACACTACCCTTCATTCACACCAGATTCAGTCCCACCTCAGAACCTTTGCACTTGCTGTTCTCTCTCCCTAGAACACCTCTGCTCCCATTATGTGTGCAAAACTATTCCTCTTTATCATTCAAGGCTCAGTTTAAACAGTACCTCCTCAGAAAGTCCTCCTTGTTCCCTTTTCTACAAACTCTCTCCCTCCCCATATCTGTGCATAACTCTTATCAGCATCCAGGACTCACTTTCTCAAAGGCCTTCCCCAAACGCCCTACCTAAAGCAGCTAATCCCTCCCAAACTGTCCCCTTACTCTATTTTACTTTCCTCTCAGCAGCTAAACTTATTCGTCTGTATCTTATCCACCTGCTGGTTTTTTCAAACTGTCTCTCATAAAAGCCTGTATGCTCCTTGAGGGCAGGTAAGATGTCTGTCTTGTTCAGGGCTTTACAGTGCAATTCAATAAATGAATGAAACCCCAGTAATTAAAACACAGCCTAGCACATGTTTGGTCTCCATTACTCTTTGACCGACTGACTGAATGCGCCCTCCTCCCTGTCCTGGAGAGCAGGCCTCAGGGGCTCCTGGGTCGGAATGCTTGTCCTCCATCCTAAACACAGCACTGCGTTGGCGGAGGTGGCGCTGGCAGACATTACCTGCGCCTCACCGGCTTCATGCAGCTCTTCAGCTGCCTGGCCTCAGCCTCCACGGGACCCTGGCACTCGGGCTGTGGCTCCAGCTGCTGCAGCTGCTGCTGCTGGGGCAGCCCTTCGGCATCAGTGGGTGTGGGAGCGGGTGCAATCCGGAGCAAGACTGTGTAGTTGCGGCCGTGGTTGTTGGCCCAGAAAGTGCCCTCGGGGGTCTCATAGCGCACCACGAAGTCCAGGCGCGCCCCATCGCCCGCACCCTCAGCAAAGGGCAGCTGGAAGGCAAAGCGGTCGGTGCGGCCGCCGTCGTCGGGCGAGGAGGCGGGCGCCTGGCCGGGGCCCAAGCCAAGGCCCAGATCCAGGATGGGATCTCCTGCTCCTGGTCCTCCCGCTCCTGCCCCCGGTGGGCTGCGCGGGACGTAGCGCGCTGGGTGGTCGCAGAAGGAAGCCCAGCCGTCGTGTGAGGCCCGCACGTGCACCGCCTTC
>NW_006777287.1:2082571-2083163 GCF_000442215.2 Lipotes vexillifer | reverse complement strand
GCACGCGGACCAACCCGCGCAGCACCGGCGGGCGCCCCCCAGGCACCCACACCCCGGCACCCCCGGGGACCGCTCCGGGAGGCGGCAGCAGTGCCTCCAGCTCCACCATGACGCGCCCCAAGCGCTCCAGACGGCCCGGCGCGGGCGGCAGCGAAAATGTGGGCACCAGGTAAAACCCCCCGCCAGCGGGAACGGGGCACAGCGGCGAGGGCTCGGGGCAAGCCTCCTCTTCCTCCTCCCCTTCATCCCCATCCTCTCCATCGTCGTCCTCGTCAGCCCCGCCGCCGACGCCATCTTGCCCAGCCGCCACCGCCATCTTGCCCGCCCCGGGCCCGCCCCACGGCCGGTAGCGGCGCAGCTGTGCCAGCGGCAGCCCCAGGGCCTCGTCGGCGAACAGCACCCTCCGCGGGGCCACCGCTGCCTCGACTGAGGTGCGGGGCTCGCCCGCGGCCGGCGAGGGGGGCGCGGGATGCCGCAGCGGGGGCTCCACAGGGGCCGTGCGCGCCATATCGGCGGCGGCGGCGGCGGCGGCGGCGGCACCGACGGCACCGGCAGCGGGACCGGCGGGGGCAGGGCCTGAAGGGGCGGGCAG
>NW_006777287.1:2072092-2082539 GCF_000442215.2 Lipotes vexillifer | reverse complement strand
GGGGGGGGGGTCGTAGGCGGCGAGACGACAGGTATAGCGGAGAGCCAATGGGGAGCCGCGCACGCGTGACGTAGACGGTGAAGCGAGTACAGGGGAAGCACGCAGCCAATGGGGATACCCGAGAGTGGGCGGTGTAGGAGGCGGGATAATCAGGGATCAATGGGGACGCGTGAATGGGGGGGTGCGGGGTTCGGGATGAAGAGAGCAGAAGTAGGACAGCTAATGGGGAAGTGTGAGCGGGAGCGGCATGGGAGCGGCGGAGAAAACGGAATGGCTACAGGCGATGGGGGCAGCAGGGAGCGAACGGAGAGGCCGGAACCGTAGGAGATCCATGGGTTGCGTAGGTAGTGGGACGGAAGGTAGAGACAGCGAACAGCCAATGGGGAGCTGCGCAGCGGCGACGTAGAGGAGGGATGACGATAATGGCTGCAGCGAGCCAATGGGGAGTCTTGTGAGTGTGCACTACGCCTTCAAGGGGCGGTGCCAGGGCGGAACTAGCCAATACGGAGACTAAAAGGGGACTAAGAGGCGGTATGTGAGCGGCCTCGGAGGCGGGACTTGAGGGGAAGAGCCAATGGGGTGGGTGATGAAGGCGAGAGCGAGGAAGACAGGTAGCAGATAGCCAATGGGGGAGTCAGAGTGAAGGTGGTTGAGACCTCAAGGGGCAGTGCAAGAACGGGATGAACCAATGCTGAAGCTAGAAAGTGTATCGGGACAGAAAGACCCGGAGGTGGGACGGGAAAGAGCAGAGCCAACGGGGATGTTGTAGCTGGTGTGAAGGAGGGGATGAACAGCCAATAAGGAGGCTAGAGGAGAGGAAGGTTTGTAGGCCGTCTGAGCTGGAGAGTGGTCGGGCCTCTGAACCGTAGAGTGCAGGCAGTCCTTAGAAAGAGTATTCCTCTCGTGGATGGATTTACCTTCTCCTTAACCCTCCGTGACTCCCTATTGCCCCAGGGCTATGAATGCCCAGAGCCCCTGAAGACCTAGACTGCATCCTAGTGTGAGATCTGAGAAAGCAAAACGGACTCTTCTGTCGCAGTGGGTCTGCCCAACCCAGCTCCGAGCCTTTGCTTGAGCGGTGCCACCAGCCAAGAATGTCCCTGATTATCACCCTCAGTGTTCTCCAGGACTTGGCACCATTGTTGAATGAATGGCCAAATGAAAGATTGAGCTTTCGGGGAAGATTAGCTTTTTCTAACTCCAGCTCAGAAAACACTGAGCGTGACTATGCAGCCAGGAGTTGGTCGGGCATGTTGGCAGATATTGACTAACGTAATCACAAATCAAAGCCCTGTCTTTCTTGCGGGACTCAAGCTCCACACCCCACAGTGGCCTCACCTCCCTTCTTTCTGTCCCCGGTCTCTGCCCCTACTGTTCCCTCTCCCAGGAGTGCTGCTCCTTCTTCCTCATCTAGTGGACTCCTTTCATTCCCCTTTCACTCTTCCTTTGAGATCCCGCCTTCCGTGGGAACAGAATTGTAGCTTGCGTCCACTGAACATGGCCATTCATACATTCCCCCTTCATCCTGGGAGGATTTTCTGAACACCTACTGTATGCAAGGTTCTGACTCACAGCATCCCTAGGAGGGAGGCAGTTCCACCGGCGGGCTCCCCTCCTCAGGTCTCAGTGTCCAGGATGGGGTTATGGGCCAGGAACCAATCAGTATGTTTAGTTGCAAATAACAGGGAAGACCCCACAAAATAATATGGGCTTAAACAAGATAGAACTTTTTTTCCTCACCTAAAAGTTCAAGCTGTTAAGTAGTCCAGGGACTCCTTCCTGCCCACAGAGTTAGGGTGTTGTCTGTGTCCTGGTCTGGCCCCAAGACTCTCATCCTTCAACAAATCCTGTCAGCTCTCCATTCGATATATTTCCCGAATATACCCTCTCCCCACCCCCTCCACTGCCAGCACCATCATCAGTCACCTGGACCATTGCAGTAGCCTCCCTCTCACTGATCCCTCTGCTTCCATCCTCACTCCTAAAGTCCATTCTACACTCAGCAATCAGAGGGATCCTGTTAAGTCCTAAGACAGTTCACATCTCTCCTCTACTCACAACCCTCCCATGGCCTCCTAGTCACTCAGAGTAAAAGCCAAAGTCCTTACCATGGGCTACAAGGTCCTGCATGGTTTAACGGCCCCCCTAGTCCCCTCTCTTACCTCACCTCCTACCCCTCTTCCTCTCACTCACACCATTCTAACCACACTCTTACCTCCTTAGTAGACCTTGAGCAAATTGGACACACTCCCACCTCAGGACCTTTGCGCTGGCTGTTTCCTCTGGAATTACTCAGATATCTACATGGCTCCCTCCCTCACCTCCTTCAAGTCTTTGTCAAAGGCCCACTTCTCTGGGGACTTTCACCAACCTCTCTATTTAATCCTGTCCACTCTCCCCCAGAAGCCTCCCGTGTGAGAGGATATAGTCCAGTGCAGAGAGGAGGTGGGGACCTCTGCCCCTCTCTGCCCACCTGACCCCTCGGCCCTCATTCTGCAAGGGTACTGGCTCTCAGCAGCAGCAGCATCACCCGTCACTCAGCTTTCCTCCTTCTTTTCTGGCACTCCTCTCATGGAGCAAGTGACAGTAAGGGAGAGATGGTTTGGGGAGGATGTAGCCCACACCTCGGACCCTGAAAGAGAAAACCAGCCCCCTCTCTCAGGAGGGAACAGGTCCTGAGGCAGGCAATGGGGCCTCGGCTTCTAGAACTGACCTGGTTTATAGTTACATGGGACATGTAGGGAATGTCCAGAACCAAGTCGACAGGGAGCAAGGGGTCATTAATTAACCTTAGGGACATACCTAAAGTTGGACTCCCTCTTGATGAGCACGCGCCTCACCCCCTCTCTTGCTCCCAACCACATGCCATATCTTTTAAGCCCCTGCTGTATGCAGGGTCCCTGCAGGCCTTCAACCTGAGACCTCATCCCACTTGGTGCCTCCCCTGCCTGCCCGGCACACACAGGCCGTCTTTGGGTCTCAGACATGTCCCACCAACCCAGAAGCCTCAACCAGTGAAAGTTTTGTTTTGAACTAATGGTAGGGAGGGTTGGGTTCTTTTTTTTTTTATTGTTGTTGGCTGATTTTTTTTTAGTTTTTTTTTTTCTCTATTCCCCTTTTTTTTTTTTTTCTCTTGTCTTCACAAAGCCAGGCCACCAGACCCCCCTCTGGGCTTTTCCAGAAAGGTGAGTCTGAGTTGAGGAAAGAGGCTCTCCTTCTTTTGAGGATTTGGGAGATGGTGGGACGAAAAGAAGCAAAGGGGTAAAGGGGGGTGGGTTTTGGCCAGTAGGTTTATACCATGTGAATAAAAATCTGTTTCCAATTTCTCTTTCCCAGGCCTGAAGCCAGTCTTGCAGACGGGTTGGAGTGGACATTGGATGACAGAACTCTGGGTCATGCAGGGCACTGGAGAGCCAAGGGCAGGGAGTCTCAGCCACGGCCTGTCAGGAGAAGCCCCTGGGGGCTGGTCTCCCCTGTTGACCATTGGTTGGAGGGGGTGCTTGCGGAGGTGAGGAAATACAGCCACCAAGTCTTGGACAACCTGAAACCTTCAAGCCTCCAGAAGAATCTCCAAATCTCAGAACCTCCCTATCATTGCAGCCTAGAATTTAAAGCCTGAGACCGTTGTGCTCAAGGAAACCTGGCGGTTTCAAAGCCCAGCACCAGTGGAACGCAGGGCCCCTATCCTCCAGCTCTGTGATATTGGGCAAGTTGCCCGACTGCTTCGTGCCTCCGTTTTCCCCATCTGTATAACGGCCATGATGACAAGATGGAAATCCAAGGGCTGTGGTGAGGATTGAACACGATAATTGTGAGAAGTGTTCGGCGCTGCATCTGGCACATGGGAAATCTGAGATAATTGTCAGCTACGGGGATGATGGTGGATATTTAGAATCCTAAACCCTTGGAAACTGGGACTTTTCGAAGTAGAAAATCGCAAAGGCTGAGGGCCTCAGAAGCATCAGGCCATGGTATCCCTGACCATGAGAAGGTTGGGGTCCCAAGGAGCCTCTCTAGGCTTTGTGAGGATGGATTCATTAATAATGGGGCCTGGTTGGGACCTTCCCCTCTGGGTCAGAGCTCTCAGGCCCTAAGAGGTAATGAGGCAAGACTTTTCTCCCTTTCCTCACTCAGTGATGTTCAGTGGATTCTGGGAGCCAATGATTCTCAGACTCTTGGATTCTGTGAATTGTCGGGGGTAGGGAGGGACTCCCTGCTTTTTTCTCCATGAAGTAACTTCCATGCCTCTCACCCTCTGTGAGAAGATGGGTTGCAAGAGTATCCAGAGCTCCCCACCCCTGAGCAGTAAGACCGTGATGACCGTATCAATTCCACTTAAGGGGAAACTGAGGCCTGGTCCAGCACAAGGCCTCTGGAAACGCAGCCCTATTCCATTTCTTTCCCTGGTGTTTCCCATTCACATGTAGCATCTCAGTTCCTTTCTTCCTTTCCCCAGAGACCCTCAAATATCCCCTCACTCACAGAGTGTCATCTCTCCCTGCCTGGGATGTCCCTGTGATTTGAGTTCTTTTCCCTTTTTTTCTAACTCTACACACTTTTGTTTTAAAAACTGTGGTTTCTCATGAGCCCTGTTATCTCATTGATACCTCTCACCTCTGTAGTGAGGGGAAGAAATCATATTTTCAGATGACTCGTAAAGGGCAAAGAAAAAACCCAAAATTTCAAAATTTCCGTTTAAGTCTCATAATCAAGAAGAGGAGAAACAGAGCGAGCGAGTGAGAGAGAGAGCGAGAGAGAAAAAACTATGAGAACCCCCCCCACCCCGTGATTATCAGCGTACACACTCATCGAAAAAAAAAATTGGATTATTAGAAGAGAGAGGTCTGTGGCTTCCACACCGTGGTTTTTCTTCTCGGTATAAAAGCAAAGTTGTTTTTGATATGTGACAGTTTCCCACAAGCCAGGCTGATCCTTTTCTGTCAGTCCACTTCACCAAGGTGAGTGTCCCCGCTCTCCCCCACCAGATGCGGGTCCAGCGGAAGAGACGACAGTGAGGTAGGCACTGGGTTGGAGGGTAGTCAGGGGCCCTCTGGGACCAGCAAGACACACGCAGCAGCTCCTGTGGTCCTGGTCAGGTAAGGTATTTTTTACAGTAATAATAGTAATAACAAACGCCAGAAGACTGATAGATCAAGTACTTAATCAGTGCTGAGGCAGAGGCAAAGATAAATAAATGGATCGATGTGTGGATGGGTAGGATTTTTTAAATATATCAACTGCCAGTCTTTATGAATCTCAGAGCTTTGAACAACTTGAAACACTGTCCAGGTGTAACTGGAAATTTCAGCGACGTCTCTGGCATACCTTTGGCTCTTCTCTCTCGATATCTCCCGTCCCTCTCTGTCTCACTCTTTTCGTGATTCTCTGCCCCTCTCTTTCTCTGTTTCCCTGGCACGCAGACTCTCCACCCCTCTGTCTTTCTCTGGCTCTGACCATCTCTCCTGTCGCTGTCTCCTCCATCTTGACCACACTCCATTTATCTCCTTTCCTCCGTCTCTCCCACCGCCTTTCCTGCTCACTCGTCTTGCCTTCCCCCTGCCTGCCTCTCCCCCACTACCCCCAGCCCCCAGCACAGAGCTTTGTACAGTTGGCACTTAATAACAGTGTGTTGAGTAATGTCGAGGAGGACATTTACATTTTACAAGAATGAGCATCAATTCTGTTTGCCCTGATCAAAAGAGGATTGTGGGCTGTCGGGTTGGGCTGAGCACTTAACCTGAACTTGCGCTTGCACCGCATGAGGAGACCCTCCAGGGGGGCACTTCACGCAATTGTCAACCATGGTTTAGCTGTGAGGTTCTACCCTCAGGACCTGGTGTTGTGGGGGGAGGGCCAGGATCCATGTCCAGGAACAGAGCAGGCCATTCAGGTCTGGGGTGACCTCCTCTCTGCAGGCTTAGCAAGTGCTCACTGAGTGTTAACTGTTATTATTTTTTAACCAAATTAGAATCATGCTATCTATCTATCTATTGCTTTTGTTTCTGCTTTATTCAATGAATAGGAGCATTTTGGTAGGTCACTGAAAAATGTTTCAACGTATGATCTTTCATAATTGTTCGGACTGTCCTCACATTGGTATGAACCACGACTGGTTCGACCAAGTGCTGATTTTTGGACATTCGGGTTGTTTACAGTTTTTTCGCATAATCATCCTGGATTAGTTCCTCGGATTCCTACAAATCGAGTGGCTAGGGCAAAGCGTTTGTGCATTTTTAAGGTTTCTGACCCTCTCTGCAAATTGTTCTTCCAAAAGGTTGTCCTGTTTTATGTTCCCTCTACTCAAGCTAACCGTGGGTGGGTATTATCATTTTTTAATCCTTTCTCAACATAACAGGTAAGAAAAATATTACCATGTTGTTGAAATTTGCATCTTTCAATAACTTATACTGTTTGTTGACCATATGTGCTTTTTTTTTTTTTTTTCATTTGTCTGGTCAAGTCCTTAGTCCTAATAGGGTGTTCATCATTTTTATTTATTGATTTGTCACAGCTCTTTATATAAAAGGATATTAGCCTTCCATCAGCCATACATATATAGCAAATATTTTCTCTCAATTCATCATTTACTGAAGTTGTTTTGCTATTTGTTCATGCTGTTTTGTGATGCTTATGATGTTTTTATATTGTCAACAAGGTTAGTCTTTTCTTCTGTGGTTACTGTCTCTGGTTTTGTGCTTAGAAAGTCCTTTCCCACTTGAAAATGAGATAAATGTTCACCTGTGTTGGCTTTTATTCTCTTTTATGGCTTCATTTTTTCCACTTACTGTAGAGGTTAAGAGTGTGGGTACTGGAGCCAGACTGTCTGGGACAAACCCAGCCTCAGCTCAAGCAATTCGTGTAATTTTTAGCCAGGCATTTAACTTCTCGATACCTCCATTTCCTCATAGGTACTGTGATGGTTATAATAGTACTGACCTCAAAGGGTGGTTGTAAGAATTAAATCTCTCAACCTTGTTAGATGCTTAGCCTAGGGCCTGGCATACAATAAACCCAAGATCCATATAAGATTATTATTTATCTCTTTAATGGATCTGGAATTTATTTTAGGGTACATGATGAGGGTGACATTTCAAACTGGGCAGGAAGGGGTTGGTGGAAAACTGGACTGGTTAGTCATTAGCTTTATTTTCCCCTTAATTGTCCCAGAACCATTTGTTAAACAATCTATTCTCCAGCGTCCCCTGGTTTGAAATGCCGTGTTCATCACAAACTCCGTTCCCTCTAGACATTGGTCTGTATTTGAGCTTTTCCATTCTGTTCTGTTTCTTGGTGTCTGTTCTGGTGCCAGGGCCATAGCACTTTGCTGATTGTTGCTCTGCAATACAATATAGCACCCGGCCAAAGGCCCTGGCATCTTGCCCTTTGTTATTCCTCATTATTTTGGAATAACGAAGGATCAGCTCCTCCAGCCAGAGACCAACAACTGTTCTTATTTGGAGCATCTCTCTCTCTCTCTCCTTTCTCTCTCTCTCTCTCTCCTCTCTCTCTCTCTCTCTCTCTCTCTCTCTGTCTCTTTGTCTCTCCCCATCTCCCTGTGTTGTTTCTGTCTCTCTTGTTCTCTCTTTGACTTTCTGCTCCTATGGGCTCCTTCCCCCTCCTCACTGTCTCTCCTTCTCTCAGTGTCTCTCACTATCTCTCTTTTTCTCTTTGTTCCTCTCTCTGTGTTTCTATCTCTGTCCCACCTTATGTCTCTCCCATCTCTCTCTGTAGCTCTTCTTCTCTGTGTCTCTCTGTTTGCCTATGTCTGTTTGTCTATCTCTGTTTCTGTCTCTCAGCCAGTCCCCTGGGTAGAACGGCAGTTATCGAATCAAAGCCCTACAGACACCTAACAGCTCACTCAGACACAGAGCACAAGGCCGCCGGCCCTCATCTGCTCCACACCTCTCCCCTTCCCAGAGTACAGAGGGGCAAATTGAGGCTGGGAGATGGGCAGGAGGGCCTCTCTGAAGGCCTCACAGAGATGCAGTGGTAGAGTTGAGACCCAAGCTCAGATCTCAGGACTCTCAGTGGGGCCCTGGCTCTGTGTCTCTCCCCAACAATGGGCCTCAGTTTACCCCTCAGCACCCATGACAGGGGCAGGGGGACCCTGGGCTGTCTCCCAGCTGCTGCCGTTCCCCCTTCTACCCTCTCACAAGTTGGACCCTCATGGTCACAGTGTGGGGCTAGCCTCACAAGAGCTAGGCTGGGTGGGGTCCCAGGGCCCCATGGGTCAGGAGGCCTCATGGCCAGAGGGTGGTGATACTAGAGGGACATAAGTCAGTCAGTATATCTGTGGGTCTGGCTGTGGACAGAGCTCAGCCGTGTCCCCAGAGTTGGCACAGGTCCCTGGGATCCTCTATCCCACAGCTCCTCCAGAGATCCCGGTGGTAGACTCTACCGGCAAAGGCCAGGGCTCTGACTGCTCCCACCACGAGGTCCTAGCTGAAGGTGTGCCAGCCTCAATGTCCCCTTCCTTCCCTCCCCATCTCTGGCAGAATGGCTGTGAGTCTGGGAGCACTGTCCCAGAATGGACAGGGAGATGGAGGCCCTGCAGGGGTCCATCTACTGATCACCAACATTTTGTTAAGCATTTCATGTGCGTTAACTTTGGAAGATGGGTACAGTTATTGTCCCGTTTTACATATGAGCCCAAGGAGAGTTACAGCTAGTTAGTGTCAGAGCCTGGCCCCAGGCTGGGGGAAGCAGAGGGGACGATTCTGACCCTCCTACCTTCACAGAACTTAGGAGGGAGGCTGAGGGGAGGCTTGCTGCAATTCCAGGCCTGGCAGGCGGGAGGCACTATGAACTTCGGGAAGTTCCAGTGATTTTGGACACCAGGGACATAGGCCTTCACCTACTGAGAAGTTGGACCCATGGACCCCACAGAGTCTGTGGGTTTGAGATTCTGGGATCATTTGAATCTAAGAAATGATGTTCTACGATTCTGAGGTTCTAGCATAGTACCACTTGAAGACCCTGAGGCTCCCAGTCTCTGTGGGGTCTGCATGGCACTCCCCAAGCATCAAACCTTGGGCCTCTCCATGGCCCAAAAAGGGCCGGGTCTATAGGGCCCAGGGCTTGTCATGGTGGCCAGACGGACGTCACTCACCACATCCGCCAGCACCCACATCACCCCACCTGGGCCTGGCCGGCTGCAGGACGGGACGGCCAATTCTCAGAACGAAACCCGTGGGGTAGGGTACCTGCCCCCTTCTCTTCCTCCTTGGTGCCGATGAAGCCCAGCGCATCCGGCCGCCATGACGTCAATGGCGGAAATATCTGGGGAAGTCGGGGGCTGTGACAACAGGGCCCAGATGCAGACCCCGATACGAAAACACAAACTATGTCCCAGAAACATCCTCCATGTGGCTTCTAAGAAATAGTCAGAAAAGGATGCCCCAACAGACAGTGCAGGAAGCCGGCTGCCCAACCTGGCCCTCCAGGTACCCCACCACGAGACAGTCCATATCCACGGCCCCTTTCTGAGAATGTATCTATGCTGCCCTGAGTCAGGTTGTTCCAGATGTGTCTGAGGAGGCGATTTCTTATAGGCTCTGGCCAAGGGTCCAGGAAGCTTGAGAAGTGACCACAGGCTAGCCGTGTAGGCCAGGCCAGAGCGGTGGAAAACATCCACTCATTCACCAAAATCAGTATTGGTTCGCTCAGGTCTTCTGTGACAAAGTACCACAAACTAGGTGGCTTAAACAACAGAAATGTTTTGTCTCACAGTTCTGGAGGCCAGAAGTCCAAGATCAAGGTGTCAGCAGTGTTGGTTCCTTGTAGGGCTACGAGGCAGAAATCTGTTCTCTCTCCTAGCTTCAGATGGTCTGCTGGCACTCTGACATTCCTTGGCTTAGACAAGCAACACCCTGATCTCCGCCTTCATGCACTCATTCATTCACTCACCTCTTTGGGGTCATCGACACTCTCTCTGGCCCTTGTTCTGAGCCTCCGTAGACCCAGGCTCCTGATTCTCACGCAGTAATGTTCTAAGGCCCCAAGAGACTAAGGGTTTAAATACCTGGATGCACACCCCCACCTCCGTCAGCACCATGACTCTGGCAACCCCCATGAGCTGAAAGCAAAGAAGGAAAGGAGCAACTGCCCCCTCAGAGCCCTTCTTCTGCTCCCCAGGGCTGCTCTCAGCAGCTGTGTGCCCAACCCAGTGCTATGGGGCGGGGTGGGGAGACACACACATACACACACACACTTTCTGGAGAAAGAAGTAGAGATCTCAAGTCACCATGGGGCTGTGGGACACTGTACCTGGTTGTCCCCTTCAGTAAAATGGAAGTTGGTCTTGGCAGCCCCTTCCAGCTCTGGCTTCCTCTCAGATTGGTACTCTAGCATTCTGAGAAACCAAGGTCCTGCCCATCGGGGAGTGTAAGGTTCTGGAGCCATTCTGGAGGATTTTCTGGATAGGGCTTGGATAGGGGAAGAGAGGAAG
>NW_006777287.1:2062321-2071832 GCF_000442215.2 Lipotes vexillifer | reverse complement strand
AGCGGGCATTCCAGGCAGGTCGAATAGCATGAGCAAAGGCTTGGAGGCAGGCCTGAAGAGCAGAGATTGGGATGAACTCCGGTGGGAGCCGAGTCGAGGAGCTCGCACAGGCCCCGGCTCAAGAGAGCCTGTCTCTCCTCCTCTCTGGCACCTGCCCTGCCAGCTCCATGCAGGGCGGGAGCCCAGAGATGATCTCAGATGGAGAGCTCCAGACTCCTGTACTCAGCTTCCACATGGCCTTGCCACTTGCATGTCTAACACCAGAGTCATCACGTCCCTCCACACCTGGATCGCCACCCCCAACCCTGCTCCCCCATCCCCCCCATCTCAGGTCATGTCAGCTCTGTCCTTCCAGCTGCTCAGCTAATACCCGGAAGTCACCTTGACCCTCCCTCTCTCACCCTACGCATCCAAGCTGCCAGCAAATTCTCCTGACTCCACCTTCAAAACATTAACTCCGAACCCCCCCACTTCTCACCATCTCCACTGCCATCATCCTGGTCTGGACTGTTGCTTGCCTGGACTATTACAGTAGCCTCCTCACTAGTCCCCCTACTTCTGCCCTCACCTTCCTAGAGTCTGCCCCCCCTCACAGCAGCCAGAGGGATCTTTGGGGTCCATGCCCCCCTTGCACTCCCAGATATACCCGTCACTGGGGTAACATAATGCTCCCAGGAGAAAATCAGAAAGCAGCCCCCGTGGGATCAGCGAAGGTTGTGTGGCCTGTACTGGGTTCAGGGAGGACAGGAGGGCTGAGGCTTGAAGAGCACCACTCAAGTGCTGAGACCTATCCTGGCTGAGGCCCCACAAACCACCCCAAATTCCCCACCACCCTCAGGGAGGACACCTCCCCACCGGGCCTGTGCCAGCGTGTACAGGCACGCTGTGCGCTGGGTCCGTGTATGTCTGCACATGGCGTGTGCTTGGAGACACAGGCACGCCCATGCTCCTGACACCGAGTATGTGTGTGCACATGGGCACACATGTGACCAGAGCTGGGGCCCCTTTGGGACACACCCCAGCCAATGCCTGCTCTGACCAGAGAGGGTGTCCACATGGTTCAGATGGTTGAGCATTTCACACACACCCCAGCACATTTGTAACTCCTTCCCCTTGTGTCCCCGCAGCCTGCCCTCGGACAAGGACCCAATGCCCAACCCCAGGCCAGCCAAGCCCTTGGCTCCTTCCTTGGTACTCAGCCCATCCCCAGGAGCCTTGCCCAGCTGGAGGGCTGCACCCAAGGCCTCAGACCAGCTGGGAGCCAAGGGCCCAGGGACAACCTTCCAGGGCCGGGACCTGCGAGGTGGGGCTCACGCCTCCTCTTCCTCCTTGAACCCCATGCCACCATCGCAGCTGCAGGTGAGGCCTAGGGCCCAGGATGGGGCAGGCAGGGTGGGGTACCTGGGCCTATAGGTGCCGACCTTTACTGTGGCACTGGGCGGGGGGCCCAGCTGGGGCACAGGAAGTGGTTTTCTGGGTCCCAGGCACGTCTGTGACTTATGCAGATGTCACAGGGCCAAGAAAGTCCCCACTTAGCAGGTCTCAGAGATTCGAGGCTCTCCGCAAACTCCCAATCCCTGTCTCAGGATAGGAGACCCTATCATGGTCCCACAGGCATAGCCATGTGTGTCTCCATCCCCCTGTGACAGAGGGCTTGGGGCCCAGGGAGGTGAGGTGACAGGATGGAGGCCAGCTCTGCCACTTATTAGCTGTTTGATCTTGAAAAAGTCACCCAATCTCCGTGAGCCTCAGTTTCCACATGTATAAAATGGGGTTGGTCATTCTGCCTAGTACGTGGGGTCGTGGTGAGGAGTATACAGGTTAGACGTGTAGAACAGTGAACATGAGGATGGCATCTCACCCGCCTGCCTTCCCCCAGCTGCCCACAGTGCCCCTCGTCATGGTGGCACCCTCTGGAGCACGGCTGGGTCCCTCGCCCCACTTGCAGGCACTCCTCCAGGACAGGCCACACTTTGTGCACCAGGTACCAACCCAGAACAGGCAGGGAGGAGGGAGCAGGCGGGAGAACTGGGGAGAGGACCTGGCTGAAATGGACCCCATGTGCCCCTAGCTCTCAACGGTGGATGCCCATGCCCGGACCCCTGTGCTGCAGGTGCGCCCACTGGACAGCCCAGCTATGATCAGCCTCCCGCCACCCACTGCTGCTACGGGGGTCTTCTCCCTCAAGGCCCGGCCCGGCCTGCCACCTGGTAACACTGTACCCCACAGCTCCACAGAAGCCCAGAGCCCCCAATCCTTGAACATAAGTGGTGTGGGCTGCTGACTTGCGGCCCTCAGGAGGCCAGAGGTGTCAGGTCTTATCATCTTGGAAACTCCAACCTCTAAAAAATGTCAGGCTCAGAACCTTAAAGACACAGAATGTCAAAATCACGGAACCACAGATCTTTGCAAAGTTAGTCGAAATGTCAGCGCAGTCTTTGAGCTGCTCCACCAGTAGCCTTGGAGATTAGGGACCACAGAGCCCCCTGGGAGTCTGGGCCTGCAAAGCTCAGGAGGGTGGGAAGCTCAAAATGAGAGGCTTTGTGGGCCGAGCTCCAGAGCCTGGCCCCCAACCCCCAGAGGTGCCCTGTCCCCACCTGCAGGGATCAACGTGGCCAGCCTGGAATGGGTGTCCAGGGAGCCAGCACTGCTCTGCACCTTCCCAAGCCCCGGTGTGCCCAGGAAGGACAGGTCAGTGTGAGGGCTGGGAAGGACCCTTGCCCTGCCATCCCCTCCTCTGACACACTTTGTCCCCCCAGCACCCTTTCAACCATGCCCCAGGGCTCCTACTCACTGCTAGCAAATGGTGTCTGCAAGTGGCCCGGATGTGAGAAGGTCTTCGAGGAGCCAGAGGACTTCCTCAAGTGAGTGGGTCAGGCCTGTTTCGGTCCAGGGGGGCCCCAGTTTGTGGGAGGAGGTCTGGGGTGCAGGTCTCAGCTCAGGCCTCATCCCGATAAGGGGTAACATGAAAGATGCAAAAGCTGAGACTGCGGGTTCAGATCCTGGCTCCATCACTCACTGGCTCTGTGACCTTGGGCAAGTTACTTAGTTTCTTGGAGCCTCGGTTTCCTCATCTGTATAATGGGGGCATCATAACAGAGGTGTGTGCTATGATTTACCTCCATTTTATAGACAAAGAAACTGAAGCCAAAGAGGTTAAGTGTCTTGATCAAGATCACCCAGATCCTGAGTAACAGCCAGCCTCCGGAATCCACACTCCTAACTGCTTTGCCCTGCTACCCGCCCTCATGCCAACACACCAGCCTTTTATTGATTTTATTGACCCCCAAAGTCCCAGATCCTCACAATGGCTATTGCTGCCTCCTCTCAGCCCCATCTCTCTCTTTCTCTTTCTCTCTTTCTCTCTCTCTCTCTCTCTCTCTCTCTCTCTCTCTCTCTCTCACACACACACACACACACACACACACACACACACACTTTTCCAACCATACCCAATTATCAGTGGCAATTCAGTGCATCTCGTCCTCTTCACAACCAGGCCTTCGCACAAGCTGTACTCTCCACCTGGAATGCCTTTCCCACTCTCAGCTCACTACCCTTCCATCATCATCTCCAGCACCCTGGCCATACAGTAGATGCCAAATAGCATATGTTGAAGGAATGACAGGTGTGAAAGGAAGACTGAGGTAGAAAGAGGGGAAGGAGGCTGAGGCTCTGAGGAGAGACCTTCCTCCCAGAGGGTCTGAGCCCTCCCCACTAGGAATGTTGAGCCGAGAAGCCAGGCTCGCCATGGTCACCCGCATGGACTCTTTCCGCTACCCAGGCACTGCCAGGCAGACCATCTCCTGGATGAGAAGGGCAGGGCGCAGTGTCTCCTCCAGAGGGAGGTGGTGCAGTCTCTGGAGCAACAGGTGACATGGGGGGGCGGGGGCAGGGTGGCGGTGGGTGAACCGTACGTCCACCCTGTGCCAGGAGACAAGCTCACCCAGGATGGGGGCTGGCATGAAGGAGGAAGGGGGCAGGGCACTCCCTA
Source organism: Lipotes vexillifer (assembly GCF_000442215.2). Taxonomy (NCBI): domain Eukaryota; kingdom Metazoa; phylum Chordata; class Mammalia; order Artiodactyla; family Lipotidae; genus Lipotes; species Lipotes vexillifer. The sequence continues at coordinate 2,067,838 of NW_006777287.1, read as the reverse complement.
CCACAGCCTACCACAGCCTACACAAAGACGTGGCGGAGAAAGATCAGGTTGAGGCCTCACTCTGTGCCTGTCCTCACAGCTGGTGCTGGAGAAGGAGAAGCTGGGTGCTATGCAAGCCCACCTGGCTGGGAAGATGGCCCCAACCAAGGCCCCATCCACGGTGAGCCACCCCAGGGCCACAGGTTGCACAGACTGCTGGGGAGCAGGGGAGAGGCCCTGCAGGGGTCAGGGGACCTATCCTTGCACCCAGGCCCGGGGATCTCTGGGTCCCTGTCCCTAGCTCCAAACATGCCCAGACCTAGGAATCTGTCCCTTTCTACCTACAAACCCTCTGACCTTAAGATCCCAAATCATGATCTTGAGTTTGCAAAGCAACAGCAAATCGCCAAACACTGAATGCAGACTGTGTGCCGCTGGCAAGACCAGCTATATAACTCACAGGGCCCAGTGCAAAATGAAATCACGGGGCTCAGATTTCAAAATGATGACCGCAGAGCATTAAACAAAGTGCAGGGCCCCAGGACCTTCAGAGATCACACAGAAGCTGGCCCTGGGTGTCAGGCACTGTTTGTGAGCACTTTGGTGATGTTAACTTATTTAATCCCCATGATGCATGGTGAGGTAGGTATTACTATCATCCCCAATTCACAGATAAGGAAAATTGAGGCCAGGGAGGCTTAGGTGACTTTCCCAAGGTCACAGTTGGGTAGCAGAGGAGCCCAATTCAACCCTAGCTCGTGGCCCTGGCACTGGTGTGCTACACACACTAGTGTCCACACCCGCACTTCAATAAATATGGCTCGTGCTGCTTTGTGGGATTCTACATCAGAGTGGAATTGAGAAGAGGGTGCCCTTACTTTTAAAAACACTTATTTAAAACTAAAGTGGCAAGTTTAAGCCTTTGGGTCACCAGCCTCTCCCTCTTCCCCCAGGCATCATCCGACAAGGGCTCCTGCTGTATCGTAGCCACTGGCACCCCGGGCACCACTGTCCCAGCCTGGCCTGGTCCCCAAGAGGCCCCTGAAGGCCTGTTTGCTGTGCGGAGGCACCTCTGGGGCAGCCATGCAAACAGCACGATCCCAGGTAAGGATGGTACGTGCCCTACGTGGTGCCCTCTGAGCCCCTCATCTCCCTGACTGGTACTGAGCGGGGGACTGCTCTTCCCCACCACTGCCACCCAGCCTTTGGAAACTGGCAACTGCTCGTAAAAGATTCCTCTCTGGATTTCCATGGCCTCCAAGCCCCCACTGTGGTCTCAGATGTCTAGTCCTAGCCCTGTCTCCCCTGGGGATTAGGGCTCACTCACTCTGCGCTTCAGCTATTCCATTTGGTCATCAGAAGGGAGGGAGCTAGCTTAGTAATTCCCAGGGACTCTCCCTCTCCCCACCAAGGAAAAGCAGGGTGACTCGCCCAAGCTCACCAATCCCCTACTACCCGCAAGGTCTGGGCTGTGGGCTTAACAGCGATTAGGGCCTTTGAGTGCCATCCTGACTCCGCCATTTAACCAGTTATATGCATTTCGTGTGGAAGTTACTTCATTTCTTTTAAACCTTGGGGAGAATAAGCCCCATTTTGGTGGGAGCGGTGCAAAGGGGAAATGATATCATTTATGTCAAGTGCTTAACGAACAGTGACTGTGATCCTGGAAAGCGGTGTTCACGGTGGGATTTCAGGCATGCAGACTCGACAGCCGGTCGGTCGAGAGCAGAGGGTGGGAGAGGGAGCAAGGAGTTCCCTGACGGGGCCTGATCCCACCGTACCTCGGACAGAGTTCTTCCACAACATGGACTACTTCAAGTTCCACAACATGCGGCCCCCTTTCACCTATGCCACCCTCATCCGCTGGGTAAGCAGAGTGCCGGGCTGAGGAGAAGGAAGAGGGGGCGGGGTGGAGGACCTGCCTCTCTCTGAGCACCCCCAGGCAGGCTCCTGCCTGAACAAACCCACGCCTCAGATGTGATCCCCCATCTTCACCCCAGACCTGCCCCCAAACCCACAACTAAACCGCCATCCAAGCCAGTGCAAGCTAAAAGCTGGCCTTCAACACACCCCCTTCCTGATGGCCACATCAACTCCAAACCTAACTGCCTCCTGGGCCTATAAATAGCCCCCAAACTAGCCTGAATTCTTCCCCTTGCCCTACACCCGCCCCAGGTACACCCTAACTCCTTCACCAGCCCAGACGTACCCCAGTCTGCCAACACATTCCCCCCTAGACCCTATCCCTAACCCCTTCCTTGTGACACCTGACCCCTCCCAACCCCTTCATCCTCATCCCCCTAATGCCTTCCCAGAGGCTGCACCAGAGCCCGCCCGGACCTTTATCCTAGGCCCACACCTAACCCTACACAATGCCCCCCGTTCACCTACCTAGCCCCATCCCAACCTGGAGCCTCACCGCAGCCATGGTCACTGACCCTTGACGCAATTCCATTCCTAAATCCAAGCAGATCAAATTCCCGGACCCTTAGCCTCACTCCACACCTAATCCCAGCCCTGACCCTTAACGACCACACACAGTCAACCTCATTCTTGACCCTGAAACTAACCATATCCCTGACACATAAAATAACTACGGAACTAGGCCCACCTCTGACACCTGACCTAATGTCACGTGTCATCCCACCCCTCGCCCCTCGACTCACCCCAGTTCATCCCCCGCCTGACCTTTAACCAGCCACTTCCCTGACCTTTAACTCTGCCTGGTCCTTTACCCCTTCCAAATCCTTAACTGGACCCCACTCTCTTCCCAAACCCTGAAACCTCACTCTCACAGAGAACTCCAACTCCAACTCTACCCCAGAAATTTAACTTAACTCTAGCCCTAACCCTGAAGCAGACCCCACTCCAACCTCAGCCCTGATCCTCTACCTAACCCCATCCCAGCCCTACCCTCACCCCGCTTCTAACCCTGTCTCTGACCCGTCACCCCACACCATCTCCCTTCCTTCCCCCGTCCCCACAGTTCCACCCAGGTCAGAAGGCCCAAGGTGGGCCAGTGCCCCTCTCAGTCCGAATTTGGGGGAGCAGCTCCCCTTACCCCCACACCCCCTAACCTCCAGGCCATCCTGGAGGCTCCCGAGAAGCAGCGGACACTCAACGAGATCTATCACTGGTTCACACGCATGTTCGCCTTCTTCAGAAACCACCCTGCCACCTGGAAGGTGAGCACCTCCGGAGGTGGCAGTGGCTGGGAGGGCCTCAAATGCCACTGCGGCGCTGGGTCAAGTTCAGGAATGGGTGGGCCTGGGACTGGGCTTGTAGGCATGTTGAGAAAGGACAGGAGGTCAATTTTTGGTGGGGACTGCTGGCCTCAGGGGATGACTGCCTGCCTGCTCCCCTCGCCAACGTCCCCGGCCCGGCTGGCTGGTCCTCCTTCCACAGAACGCCATCCGCCACAACCTGAGCCTGCATAAGTGCTTCGTGCGCGTGGAGAGTGAGAAGGGGGCCGTGTGGACCGTGGATGAGTTTGAGTTCCGCAAGAAGAGGAGCCAGAGGCCCAGCAGGTGTTCCAACCCCACACCCGGCTCCTGACCTCAAAGCCAAGGAAAGAAGGAAGGACAGGGGCCAAAACGGGGGAGTAGAAGTGGCTGGAGGCAGGGGTGACCGGCCCTGAACGTGCCTGCAGGGACCAAGAAGTAAGGTGTGCACCATCTTGCTGGCCAGGGACCCTGCTCCCCCAGCTGACCACCCTCCTGGATCACATGCTCTGCACCAAGGCTGCTCAGAGGGACCTCGGCCCCAACCCCACACCCCCACCCCAGCCCCCTGCGACCAGCTCTCCAGCCAAACTGAGCCTTCACAACCGACCACACACACAGCCTGCCTCAGTCGCTCTCACAGATGACCTTAGGGCTGGAAAGGACACAGAGAGTCGCAATCCTGTCCCTTGGACTCAATACAAACCCTAAAACACGAAGAGCCTGCCTCAGTACACTCACACCACCTCAAATCCGCAGTCACACAGTCACACCCGAGCACAGTCCTGTCAACCCACATGCCCCAAAGCACACACCCGTAGCCAGCTTCCAGGCCCACAGGTGCAGTGTCACACAGGGCATGCCCAGACACCCGCACAGAAGCAGCCTCGGTACCTTCAGGATCTCAGGTCCCAGAAAGCCACACAGACACATGCTGGTCACACACGGTATCACACAGCTCCCGACACAGACGCTCGGTCGCACAGACTCTCTGAACTCACCTGCATGTCTCACACATGCGCACCCACAAAGCACCCCAGTGGGCGTCCTGAGTCCCACGCAGACACCCAGGGCCATGCACACCGACTCACTAAATGTACCCAGTGTCTCACCTGCCACCCGCCCCCTCCCCCATCCTGAGCCCTGTGCCCTGTGCCCCCATCCATGCCTCAGCTTAGACTGCAGACAGAGCCCCTCATTTATTTGAGATCCAAGGCCCCAACCCCCAGCGCCCTCCGCAATAAACTGCAGCTGAGCTTCCACACTCTGGACGGTCGCCCCAGATAAGGGTTGGGGTCAGGTGGGCAAGGGTCTGGGGCCAACACTACAGCAGGAGGAACTGGACCACAAGCAGAGGGCATGGCCCGGGCCAGTGCTTGGCCAGTGCCCCCAGCACCCCAAATCCCTGCCTGAGGCCTGGGGGAGACCTCTGCTGGGGGCTGCTCAGGCCTCACGGACCCGGCCCAGGAGGCCAGCGTTCTCCTGGCGAAGGGCTCGGTAGTCCTCACGGATCTTCTCCAGGTTGCTGAGGGTCTTCTTGCCCATCTCCGTCTCAATCTAAGGCAATGCGAACCGCAGCCCTTCAGCGTGCAGGGCCGCTTTCCCAGCTCCTGCTCACCAGCCCCACCCCATCACAGCCACCCAGGGCCCCTCCCATGCTCCTTCTACCCCCTCCAATAGCAGCCTGCTCTGTCCCACCGCCAGGCCTTTGCACATGTCATCCGTCCACCTAAAGCATCCTTTGCTATGTGGCAGGATCGCCCACCACATACTCGAGCTGAAGCCTCTGCCAACGGCCCTGGGAGGCAGGCATGAGGACCTTCAGGGGGAAGGAGGGGGTCAGAGCAGGCCACTGGGCTGTTCCAGGTCACACACATGGCGCCTAAGGGGCAGGGCTGTGTCTGGTTCCACAGCCTCTCTTGGCATAAACCGAGGAGCTGTCCCCAGGCCTGCCTTGGTTAGCCCTCCTAGCCCCAGGCCTCACCTGCTCCTCAAGGTCTCGAACCTCCCGCATGATTGTGCCCGTGTCCTCGATGGTCTGGATGAGCTGGCTGCAGTTCTGGGGACAGCAGGAGCAGAAGGCTTGCACCCCAACTTGGCCCCACCCCAGCCAGCCCCCAGGCACGCTTCCCCCCTCACCTCATGTAAGGCAGCTAGATACTTGTAGGCCTTCCGAACAGCATCATCCTTTTTGGCATCCTAACCAGACAGAGGAGACCCTGAAGGTGTCGGTGGGCTGTTCCCGCCTCACCCCCCCCCCCCCCCCCCCCCCCCCCCCCCCCCCCCCCAAACCCCCCCCCCCCCCCCCCCCCCCTCC
>NW_006777287.1:1978272-2061928 GCF_000442215.2 Lipotes vexillifer | reverse complement strand
CCCTACCCCACCCCCACCTCCAGGCCCCCACAAGGCCACCCTCTCCCACTCCCTGACTTCATCTTCCCCAGGGCAAAGCCAGGCCCGAGCATCAGTGTACCTATGAGGCTCACACAGGGCCCAGACCCACCCCACCCCCGCACCCAGCCCGGCCTGCCCCACACCTTGAACACAAGCTCGTCAGTCACCGCAAACGTCCGGTCCAGCTTCCCAGACAGGGAGTTGATTTCCTTCTGAAGCTCCTTCGTGTCAGACAAGATCTGGCAGAGACCAGGGTAGCCGTGAGCCCGTCTGGGGTGGGCAGCCAGCCAGCTGAGGGCATTCACGTTTATGCTGTCCCATCCAGACAGGGTCAGGGGTGGCTGGAGTGGACTGTGTGGGGCTCTTCTGTGTCTGGGTATGGCCAGATAGCTCTGACTTTCAGAGGGTGTGAGGTCCCCGCGTAGCCCTGCAACACACATCTGCCCCTTTGGCCTATCTACCCGTATGACCCACCCTCCCTGGCCACGATGGCGTACCTTAGTGATCTCTTCCTTCTGCTTCCGGATATTGCCCACAATCTCCAGGATGCGCTGGGTATAGGCCAGCCGAGACACGTCTCTGGGCAGGGTCTCGAGCTCTGACATCTAGGCAGAGACAGCAGGTGCTCCCTTAGCACCCACACCTCCCCGGCTCTGAGTGGCCCAGGGCCCCCGCACGGGACTTACCAGCTGCTTATAGACGTCCTCCTTCCGGCGGGCCTCTTCAGCAGCTGCCCGAACACTCTGGTGCAGCTCCTGGATCTCTGCCAGCCGTCGAGAAGATTCCAGCTGCCAGGACCCCACGGGTAGAGGGCAGTGAGGCAGAGCGCAGGGCTAGCCCCCTAGGGAGGGACCGAACCCGCCCCACCCATGGCCCCGGACCCCACCACCTACCTCTCTGCAGTCCTGGAGCTTTCGGAGGTGGCGGTACTCAGCAAGGAGCGGAACACGGTGCTTTTCCCACTGACCTGCCAAGTGGATGATCCGCTGGGCACTGCTCTCTACCACGAGCTGGGGGTGGTGGCAGGGGGACTACATGTCACACTGGCTGGGCCCATCCAACTCGGACCCTCCCAGCCCAGCCTCAGCACCAACCCCACCTGCAGCTTGGCAAGGTTGGCAGCCCCGTCGGGCAGCAGCTCCACCGCCCGGCTCTTCAGGCGCAGGGCCTGCTCATGCTCCGCTGTGCTGAGCTTGCTCTGCCGACACTCGGTCTCCACCTGGCACCCAGGATCCCCACTCCCAGTCAGTGGGGAAGCCCCATGCACACCACAACCTCCCAGCCCCCGCTAAGCCTGGAGAGCCCTGGCCTAGCCCAAGGCCCTCAGATGACAACACATCCCTCTAGGGGCCCTAGGGGCCCCTCGGACCCCTCCTGATAGTAACAGAGACCTATAAGCAGTGACAGGCACCCACAGGCCCCTCTGACCCCTCCACCTCCACACGGACTCCCCAGGACCCCTGATGAGCCCCACAAGCCCCTACAGAGGCCCACGGACACTTACACCCCTCCCGATTCTCACAGACACCAAGGCACCTCTAACCCCTGCAGGTCCAACACCACCCCCACCCCCAACCCTACATCGCCCTCTCACTCCCACTGATTCTCCTGAACCCTCAAGAGGCCCACAGGTCCCCAGTGTCTCCCATGAACCCTTCTGACAAGTGCAGACCTCTACAGAGTACCCCCTCAAGTCCCTCTAAGCCGTTTAGGCCAGACTTGTGACCTGACCCCAGTGGACAGCCCCTCTCCCACACCCACCTGCACAAGGCTGATCCCCAGCGTCTTCATGTTGGCTTCAACCTCTTCAATGTTGCGATTTACTCCCTCCAGCTCCTCCCGAAGAGACTCCAGCTCCTGCTCCTGAGCTGCCCACGTGTCCTGGGAGGCACAGGCAGTCGGGGTGGGGGTGTCAGGCCCAGTAGACAGCCAAGGGCCCAAGACACCTCCCCCGCCCCACCATTGCTCTGCTCACCTGTTCAGGCCGCCGGGAGGTGGCCGGCACATCTGACACCTGGGCTGCCTGGGCCTCGGGCTCCTGGGGAGCGAGAAAGGAGCATCCTGGCTGTCGGGGAAAGCCCTGCGCCTCACAGCCCAGCCTCAACATCCACCAAAAGCACCTTCCCAGCACCATACCCAGGTACAGTACCACTGTACCACTGATGGCTGTCAGAATGTGTGTGAGGATCAATGCGCTCTCTGTGACCTTAGACTGGAGTGTTTGCTCATAAAGAAACCTCCCTGACCCTGACACAGCTCTTGCCCATCTGCCCATGAGAAGGATGAGGGCCCCTCTGGATGACCATCCAAGGAGAGAAGATATGTCCAGAGGAAACTGCCAGGAAAAGCTGGGGTCTGCACAAAGAGCAGCCCTACACGCTTACATAGTTCCCACCCCTCTACCCTTTCTCCACGGAAGTTCCCAAGAAGCCAGGGGACCGTTCTGGGTGCCCATCCACCATGGGGAGAGGGCAGGTGGGAACACGGGCCCCTGTATGGATAAAACGTGGTATGTGTACATAAAGCAATACTGCCTTGGCCCCATCAGCATGTCCCAGGGCCACTCAGGCCCACCCACCAGATGGAAGGTGAACTTCTCTGAATGTGTGAAGCGGGAGCCCTTGGGGGCACCAGTCCTGGCACCAGCACCCCAGGCCTGCAGCAGCTCTCCCAGGTCTCGGGCTTGTTGGGGGGGCTCTGGCCGGCCCCAGGTCTGGCGCAGATGCTCGGCCAGGTGCTTCTGCAGCCGCTGCCGCTGAGCCCGAGTATCCTCCTAGAAACAGTGGAAGTGTGTGGAGGCCTGCTGGGTACCCAAGGCCCTGCCTCCACCAGGGAGCTGCTTGACAAGGTGCTACCCCGAAGTCACACCAGCCATCCAGCCTCTCCCACAAGGGGGCCCGGACCCACTCTCCTGGTCCACAGGCCTGGGAGCTCCCTGAGGACGGGGCCTCCTCTTCTTCAGCCCTGCTTCTCTCTACCCACTGGCTCCCTGCGCTGGAGGAGGCTGTGGGAAGGGAGAGAAGTAAGCTTGCAGCCCCCAAATTAGAGACCAACACTCCAAAGATATGTGGGGACAGAGCGGAAACCGAGTCAGAGGTGCTGAGCAAAGAAGGGGGCAGAGGCAGAGTGGAATTGAGAGAGAGAGAGAGACATGAGAACAGAGGCAGTTTTGAGACAGCTGGAGAAATCTGATTATGAACTCAGTGTTGGATGGTATTAAGAGGTCACTGTTACCAATACAGGGGACACGGGTTTGAGCCCTGGTCCAGGAAGATCCCACATGCCGCGGAGCAACTAAGCCCGTGCACCACAACTACTGAGCCTGTGCTCTAGAGCCCGCGAGCCACAAATACTGAGCCTGCATGCCACAACTACTGAAGCCCACGTGCCTAGAGCCCGTGCTCCACAACAAGAGAAGCCACCGCAATGAGAAGCCTGCGCACTGCAATGAAGAGTAGCCCCCGCTCAGCAAAACTAGAGAAAGCCCGCACGCAGCAACGAAGACCCAACGCAGCCAAAAGTAAATAAATAAATAAATTTAGGGGAAAAAAAAGATGTAATAGGTTCTGGTTCAAAAGATAAAATGCATATACAAAGCTTTAAAAAAAAACAAAAGAAAAAGAGGTCACTGTTAATTCTGTTAGGTGTGAAAATGGCCCAGGGGTTGTGTTAAAAAGTGAATGCCCTTATTGAGTTAAGAGATGTCTGCTTAAGTATTTAGAGTTAAAATGATATGATGTCTGGGACTTGCTTTAAAATATTACAGAAAAAAATGTTAGAGAAGGGATGAGGAAAGATTGGCAAAATGCTTATATCTTTTTTTTTTTTTTTTGTCTTTTTGGTTGTGCCTTGCAGCTTGTGGGATCTTAGTTCCCTGACCAGGGACTGAACCTGGACCCTCAGCAGGGAAAGCACTGAGTCCTAACCACTGGACCACCAGGGAATTCCCACAAAAGGCTTATAATTGAAGGTGGATGGCAGGGACATAGAGTTTATGAGACTATTCTCTCTACTTCTGTGTCTGAAATGCCTGTAAGTTTAAAAAAGAGAGAAAAAGATAAAGACAGAACAAATGGCAGCAGAGGAGGCGGAAGGAGACAGTTCCAGAGGCGGACAAAGTGGGGAGAGGATGGGGACAGATACTGAGGTGGACAGAGGGGAGATGGAGGCGGATATAGAGGTAGATGAGGCAGAGACACAGAAACGAGGAGACAGCGGTGGGGAGAGAGAAAGAGGGCAGGAAAACCATAGAACGAGAAAGCCAGTGATGAGAAGAGACGGTGCAGAGATCTGGAAGCCACACATCGATGATGACGGCAGAGACAGAGAAAGAGGGAGCGAATCAGGGGCAGGAAGAAGGTAGTAGAAACAGGGTGGAAGGGAGCAGATCCTGACAGCTCTGGCTGCCTGTGCACATCCTTCAGTGGAACATCGCCCTCAGAAGAGAGCAGTATCACCACCCGTATCCTCACAGCAGGAAGCGGACGCTCCGAGGGGCCATACTGACTTGTGTGAGGGCCACAATCTTTCTGACTCCAATGTTCTTTCAGGGAAGGAGCCAGGTAGTTGCACACAGGGAGGAGACGATGGAAGAGAGGGACAAAGTGGGGAAAGGAGAGGGGCAGAGGACTAACGGGAAACGAAATGGGAGCCACAGTGAGCAGGGACCTCGTCAGCAGGGACCAAGCACTGGGCAGTACCTGGATGGGGAGGCGGGATGCCCGGTGGACCCAGTCCTCATCCCTGGGGTGGTCCCGGCCCGTGTGCTGGCAGAGTTGGATGGCGTGGCGTTCAAGGAGCGAGGCCACCCTCGCAGCAGGCTGCGGCACCTGGGCGGGGGCTGGTAGCAGCAGGGGACTCGCCTGGAACTCCCGGGGCTCTGGAGGCAGCAACAGAGTCAGCCAGCCCTCCTGCCTCACCATGCAGTTAGGCCCACCTCTACCCCTCCCCCCAGCCCCTCTCCAAAGCCTCATCCTCACCTCCTCTGGAGAGCAAATCAGGCATGAACAGCCTGCTGGCATGGAAAGGCTTCTGGTGGGCCGAGCCCTGGTGAGAGAGCAGAATCAGACCTCTAGGATGGATCATGACAGGGGCACCAGGGGGAGGGGGCCAAAAACCTGAGCACCCAAATGGGGACAAAGCAGGCAAGGCAGCAACAAGCAATATTGACATGAGTTGAGGGGTCCCACCTGGAGGTGCTGCAGCTTAGGAGTGCGAAGGAGGGGTGGGACCCAGGGCAGGGCTAGCTGGTCCCGGATTTGGCTCCCGATGGCCCGGAGGAGGATAGCTGAGTCACCTAGGGAAGTGGGGAGGGAGTGTCAATCAGGTGACAGTGCCACAACTCCAAAAATGCATACCCTGGGAAAGCAGCCTGACTGCCCCCCCAGAGATACATATCTATGTAGCTATCATTCTCACACTCAGACATTCAACTAACACTTATTAAGCACCTACTTACTTGGTACCAGTCACCATTCTAGACCCTTGGGCTACTTCAGTGAACAAACTGATAAATATCCTCCTGCCCTCCCGCAGAGGCAGGTAGAGGAGAATGTGACCTTGGTACACTTCTGTACAATACAGAAGACTGTCAGGTGGTCATCAGGAAAGGAAGATAAGGACCATTGAGAGGAAGATATAATTTTAAACAAGGCAATCCAAGGAAGGCCTCCCTGAGGTGACATGTGAACAGGAACCTCCAAGAGGTAAGGGAGTGAACCATGAGGCTATCTGGGTGAGTAAGCCAGCAGATGCAAAGGCCCTGAGGCCGGAGTGGCCTGGTGTGGTTAAAGTAGAGTAGGCGAGGCGGGGGGCAAGGCAGGAGGTGAGGCAGAGAGGCCCCTTCCAGCACCAACTCCCCACCTGGGTCAGCCCAAGCCCCAGTTCCCTTCCCCCTGCCCTGCATCCCCTCTCCCAGCCCCAGTCCTCCCACCTAGTTCTCCTGAAGACATATACCCCACACCCACCAGTCAACCTTTTCACCACTTCCACCTCTCTCAGCCCCCACAACACCCTCTCCCTCACCCCCACCACGCCCCAGGCACCCCATACCAGCAGGCTGGTCTGCGTCCTCAGAGGCATCAGTGGGCAGACGTTCAGCCAAGAAGAGAAGCAGGTCCCGGAGGTCAGGCTCACTGGGGTAGAGGAAGTTCTGATAGCCAAGCTCCAAGGGATATCCCAGGTCCTGGGCGTGGGGAAGGGTGGCCGCTATCAGTCGGGTAGGCAGGATCCTCCTGTTCTCGGAGCCCAGGGCTGAGACCACAAACACTCCCACTCTCTCACCAACAACCACCCTCTGAACTTCCGTTGGCTCACCAAGGCCTTCAGAGCTTTAAAAATTAAAGCTCTGGGGACTTCCCTGGTGGTCCAGTGGGTGTGACTCCATGCTCCCAATGCAGGCGGCCCAGGCCCAATCCCTGGTTGGGGAACTAGTTGTGGCATGCGTGCCACAACCGAGAGTCCGCGTACCTCAGCGAAGGTCTTACGTGCCGCAACTAAGACCGGCGCAACCAAAATAAATAAATAAATAAATTTTTTTTGAAAAAATAAAATTAAAGCTCTGGCCTCTCTAAATATGACTCAAAATCCAGAGGCCATGAAAGAGAAGATGGGTATTTCTGAATACATGAAAAAATTTTTAAAGAAAAATTACAGTGAGCAAAGTCAAAAGCATAATGACAAGCTGGGAAAAAATGTTTGGAGTTCATATCATAGGCAAAGAGTGAATCTTTTTCACTAGTATATAAAGAGTGCCTAAAACTACACAAGCAAAAAGACCAACAGTGCAACAGTAACAGAGGCAAAAGATAGGAGCAGACAATTCCCAGAAAGAGAATGAAAAACGGCCCTTAAACATATGCAAATATGTCCAACTTTGCTTACAAGAGAGACTTGAATTGAAAGCACACGGAGAGATGCCACACGAGCATCACCGATCCGGGACAACCTGAGGTCCACTCGGGCAGGGAGATACTATCACTTGCACAGAGTTCCTGCCCCAGACCTGAATCTAGTCATGAGCAAACGATCAGACCAATTCAGATTATGGGGCATTCCAGGAAACAACCAGCCTGCATTCTTCAAAAACATGTATCATTGCAAAAAGAAACAAAGAAACGAAAACTAAGGAGGACTGTTGGATACAGAAGATTAGAAATGTAACAGTGATATGAAATGTATCATCCTAGATTGGACTCTGCAGTTGGAAACAAAAAGAGCTATAAAGGATATTTTTGTAACCACTGAGGAAATTTGACCATGCACTAAATATTAGATACTATTACTCTATCAATATTCAATTCATGGGTGGGATCATGATATTGTGGTTATACTGGCAAATGCCCTTTTACTTCGGAGAGATACACTAAAAGTTTTAGGTATGAAGTGTCATGATGTCTGCTGCTTTCAAAAGGTTCAGAAAAAAAAGTGTGTGTGTGTGTGTGTGTGTGTGTGTGTGTGTGTGTGTGTGTGTGTGTGTACCCAGATAGAGAGAAAAGAGTGGAGGAAAATGTTAACAACACAGAAAGCTAGGAGAATGGTGTTATTTTTCTGTTTTCATTTTTCCTTAAATTTGAAAGTTTTTCCAAGTACAAAGCTAGGAGGAAAACTATACAGAGAGACTATTCCTCACCTATTGAATGGGCAAAACTCTGACAATACACTCAGTGGGTGAGGCTGTGGGCAAACAGGCACCCTCTCATACACCGCTGTTGGGAAGGCAGAAATTAAAGAATCTCAGTGAAGGCGACTGGGGAAAATCTAACAAAATGGCGTATGTGTTTACCCTTCCACCTAGTAATCCTACTTCTAGGAGTTTACCCTGAAGACAGGCCTCCAACAATTCAAGAATATATATGCACAAGATTATTCATTACAGCATTATTTGCAAAATATTGGGAACTCCCTAAATGTCCAAGCATAGGAGAGGGGTTGAATAAACTACAGTGCATACATACAATGAACTACTCTGCAGCTGCAAAAAGGAAAAAGAAAATGATTGCCTGATATGAAATGATTTCCAGGATATGTGGCAAGGGGAAAAAATAAGGTAAGAAACTAGGTATATGCTCTCTTTTGTGTAAGAAAGGGGGTAAATAAGAATATATATTTATATTTGCTTATATTTTCATTTTTTAAAAACTGGAAAGACACACAAGAAACTAATCAAGGTAATCCCCTTACAGCAGACAGGTAAGGGTAACGAGGTGAACAGTTTGGAGTGGCAGCGGGACTTTTCAAGGTATTGTGTTACTTCTGTCACACCTTGGAGATTTCTTTGACTCTTTCAGTAGTTAACCATCATTACTGCTGGGGTTTGTGTCTCTGGACTGGACCCTGACTGATAAAAATGACCCACACAAAATAGTAAATAATGTTTTTAAAAGAGGCTATGGGCTTTGGAGTAAAAAAGATTGGGGTTGAAATCCAGCCTGTGCTACTTAACTGGCTATAAGGCCTTGGACCGGTTATTCAACCACCAAGAAGCTCAGTTTCTAGCTGTAAAATGGGGCTGACAGTACTTTCCCGATGTGGATGCTTTAAGGGATAAAAGGGCCCATCAAGGTTCTGGGCCAGAGTTGCATGGATTCTGAAAGCATACTTCGTGGATGCAAATCCAAGCTTTGCTTCTTACCAACTGGGTAACTGCAGGCAAATCACTTAACCTCTCTGAGCTTCACTTTCCTCACCTGAGAAAAGGGATACCAACAGTGCCTACTTCAGAAAGTTGTCACCAGAATTCAGTGAGTTAACACCAGGTTACCACAATGCCCAGCACAGAGCACACACTCAAAAAACATCATTATTATACACACATATGTGTATTTGGTCACAACGTAAGATATATTTGTTTCAGAGGATCACAGTCAAAACAGTGTGAAAACCACTGTCTTTTAAGCTACTTTACTTTGGGTTTTTTCCGACACCTGAAATCAAAGGGCTGTGACTGATACAGAAACTCACTCCAAGAGTGGGGTGTGTGAAATGACAGACACCAAAGTATGGAGGTGGCTGAGTCGCAAAAAGTGGTGCCAGGAATAGGGCACATGAAGAGGCAGACACCAGAAGGCGGCAGTGCTGAGCCAAGGTGGGCTACATGAGCAGCACCCAGCTGGATTAAGAGAGACCTTTTCTACCTGCTCAGGGCAAACCGAGGCTCTGGGGCCAGACAATCACGTGAACCTCTCAATCACTGAAGAAGCCATACTCACGCTAAAGTTAGTGTGAGGAAAAGTAGGTCACCACCAAATCCAGTGGGAAACAGCACTGAGAGAAGGGAGGAAGAGAAAACTGGGGGAAGCCTGATCCCCAGCCCCTCCTCAACACGCCCCACTGTGCACCCTCCTAGCCAAACAGGACACAAGTTCCCCCTTATAAAGTGCCATCCTCGAGAAGACAGCCCCAGGCCAGGGGACAGACTGCCTGCCTCGAGGGCCACCAAGAGCCCCAGACAGAAGAACCTGAGAACTCCTGAGAGCTAGGTGAACCAGAGAGCCAAGGGAAGGGTAGAGCTCTGAGGCCTATTTCTAAGAGACAGAAACTGCACAAGCAAGGAACAAATTCAAGAAACCTGACCACCCAGTCCCTTGGGGCTAAGTGGAAGGTTTCACTGTAGTTACTCTATTGTCCCTCTACCACCATATACTGAGTATGCAGGGCATGTTGACATTCATTACGTAGCCACAAGTTGCTGGAACACAAGCAGCCAGATCAAGCCTATCCAGTAATAGTAATACCACCTGCACAAAGCTTACTATATCCAGCTTTTCACGTATGAACTCTTTTTTTTTTTTTTTTTTTGCGGTATGCGGGCCTCTCACTGTTGGCCTCTCCCGTTGCGGAGCCCAGGCTCCGGACACGCAGGCTCAGCGGAGAGGGCTCATGGGCCCAGCCGCTCCACGGCATGTGGGATCTTCCCGGACCGGGGCACGAACCCGTGTCCCCTGCATCGGCAGGCGGGCTCTCAACCACTGCGCCACCAGGGAAGCCCTGAACTCATTTTTAATCCTCATAGCAACCCTATGTGGTAGGTACAATTCTTACCCATTTTACACATGAGAAAACTCAAGCCCAAAGAGGTTAAGAGACTAGCCTAAAATCCCAGAACTAATAAGCCAGGAGAAATGACATTTACTTGGAGCCCTTGGATATAGTAACTGGACACAGGTCTGTACTGGGGAGGCATGAGTGCTTCACCAGAAGGCACTTTATTTACAATAGAGACAGTATGTAAATTATTCTCACGAGAGGTAAGCTGCAACAGAGCAGAGTAAAGTTAGTTCAGACACTGTTTTAGTTAAGCAGCATATCTTCCTTCAGGTAACCCTCCCTCCCCCAACTCCAAGTGATCCTGAAGGAGCAGCCAATCACAGTGCCCTATAGGAATGACCAGGTGATCCAAGCTGGCCCAACCAGAGAACGTGGTGGTTAATTTCAGCCTGAGCACGTGAACCAAAACAGGGCCTTTTCAGGAACTGGTAAATGGATACTATAGGGGGGAAAGTTCTTGGTGCTAAGCTCAAAATATGAGAGCCAGGGGCAACTCAGGCACAGACTGGATCAACTCATTTAATCCTCAGGACAACCCTACTTTTATCATCTTGATTTCACAGATAAGGAAACTGATGCCCACAGGGGCATCAGTTAGCAAGGTCACACAGTTAACAAGTGCTGTAGCCAGGGTCTGAACTACTCAGGCAGTTTGACCACAGAATCGGCAGCCTTAACCACTAATGAACGCTAAGCCACAACGGGAAGTGGCAGAGAGGAAAGTCAAGAGTCTCAAAGGAGCTTGGTGACTTTGTGAAGGAGGAAGGAAGAGGCTGTGTGTAATTGGGAGGAAGACACTCACCATACAGGCCTGAGCCAGGCTCATGGCCAGACGGAACCGGGCAGACATAGCAAGAGGCAGCAGGGGGCTAAGGCCGGAGCCCACAGCAGGGTTGATCACACGCAGGCAACGGACCACAGCTTCTACAACCAGCTCAGTGGTGAAGGCTCGCAGGGTCTGCACATCTGGAGGAACTGCCCTGAAGAAGAAGGAGGCAGGCTCGATGGGGGGTGGGGGGAAGCAGTCAGGAAACAGGGATGAGGCTGGGCCGTGCTGCCTTCTGGAAGCCCTAGTACTGGGATGGGGTGGGGAGGGTGGCCACAGTTCAGACAGGTCCTGGGTGTTGCTGGCTGACTTCCATTTGGAAAACTGAGAATGGGGGGAGTCCTCAGGTCCTAAGATCTTGGTGTAGAAAGGTGGATGGAAGGGATCCGAGTTCAAAAAATCTCAAATTTCCCTATGCCTAAAAGCCCCAAATTTCTGGGGTCTGGGAAGGCCTAGGAGCCCAGGTGGAATAGTCTCTGGGTTTCTGCATCCCCAGATATCATGTTTGCTGCATGTCAGAGGCCCCTAGATACTGACCTGCTAGGATTTTGAGACTAGATGTTGGGAGGCTGGAGTTTTCAGGAGTTCCAAATGTCAGAGTCCCTGGGTATCAGGACCACCCAGTCTCAAGCAATCCAGAAATCAAGCTCCCTAGAGGTTGTCATCTTGGGCTTTTAGGACCCTCGAATGCAGGAGTCCTTGTGTGTCGGGGTCACCAAGCATTAAGGCCACCAGATTTTAGAGTCCTGGGGTTTTAAAAGGCTCAGGTATTGGGAAACCAGGTTTGAAGGTTCCCAAGTATCCAGTCCCAGGGGATTTTGGAGTCCCTGAGTACCAGGATCCCAGAGTTTTAAGTTCCCTGGTTCACAGAATAAAGGTGGCTTAGAATCTCCAGATGTCAGAGTCCCAGGGTATGATGTCAAGATCCACAGATTTCAGGATCCCGGGTCTTGAGGTTCCAAGGTTTTAAGGTCTCGAGGTGTCTAGGTCCTGGAGTTTGGGGTTTACCAAGTGTAGAGGTCAAAGGGTATGGGAGGCCCCGTGTGTGTGTGTGCGTGCGTGTGTGTGTGTGTAAGGAGGAGGGAGGGTCTTAGGGTCCTGAAGTTGCAGCCCTAGATGTCAAGGTCCGGAGTTTTGGAGTCCCGGATGTGGGCATTCCGGGGTGGGCGGGGGCTGTGTCCTTACGTGCCGGCCTGTCGCAGGGAATGGATGAGGATTCGGTCCGCCTCCTCCATGGTAGAGCCGTGTTGGAGTCCGAGGTTGGGTCCAGGGCCGGGTCCGAGCAAGAGAGGCGCAGCTGTGGAAAGCCCGCTCCCTGCTCGCGGTCCAAGGAGTGTCACGGGTTGCGCGAGGAGAGCCGGGAAGTGTAGTTCCGAGACCTAGTTCGGCGCAAGCCGGATGCCTGTCGTTCTGGTGTGAATGGGCGCGCGCAGGCTTGAGCGTGCAATGGCTGCTGGGAGTTGTAGGTTTGGTTTTGGTTGTTTTCTCTTTCCTGCAGCCCAGTGCGCTCTTCCAAGTGAGCAAAGGATTATACTGCACGCGCAAGTGTGTGTGTGTGTGTGTGTGTGTGTGTGTGTGTGTGTGTGTCAGGAAGGAAGGGGGAAGGAGCGGGACGGAGAGAGGCTTCTATACTCATTCATTTAAGGCAGCATTCATCTTCTAGATTGTAAAAGTGTACAAGTTAAGGCAGGGGCTTTCGCAAAAGCGACTAGGTTTGAGTCTCAGCTCTGCAACTTGCTAAATGTGCAACTGTGGGCAGGTTACATAGCTTCCCTGTGTCTTAGTTTCCTCATCTGTAAAATGGAACTGTTAATGTACCTGCTTCCTAGGATTAAACAGAATTAACTCACGTAAAGCAGCGTTGAAATGTGTGCCTGATACATAATACAGTAAAAAACAAAAACAAACAAAAACCACTATGTAAGTTACAGTCACTAGTATTCATGCATTCAATAAATGCTTTATTTTAATTATATATATATATATATATATATATACACTCCAGAGAATAATTACATAGTAAACATCCATATAACCACCATTCATGAAAAAGACCACCCTGCCTCCACTGCTCAGTAGTGCCACGTTTGTCATAAATCACGTGTACCTATATGTGGGACTCAGTTTCTGAACTCTATTCTGTTCGTAATTTCTCTTGCTTTATAACAAGCTTTGATACCTGATATAGCAAGTCCTCCCATCTTGTTATTTTTCAAAGGAGTTTGGCTTTTCTAGATCTTTTGTATATCAATATACATTTTAGAATCAGTTTGTCAAATTTCAAGGAAAAATCTCTTGAGATTATTTTAAATTTATTTATTTATTTTTGGCTGTGTTGGGTCTTTGTTGCTGCGCGTGGTCTTTGTTGCGGCAAGCGGGGGCTACTCTTTGTTGCGGTGCGCCGGCTTCTCACTGCAGTGGCTTCTCCTGTTGCGGAACACGGGCTCTAGGCGCGTGGGCTTCAGTAGCTGTGGCACACGAGCTTAGTTGCTCCGCAGCATGTGGACTCTTCCCGGACCAGGGCTCGTGTCCCCCGCATTGGCGGGCGGATTCTTAACCACTGCACCACCAGGGAAATCCCTTCTGAGATTTGTGTTTGGGACTGCATTGAATCTCTGGGTCACTCTGGGAAGAACTGACATCTTCACAATATTGACTATTTCTATTAGTAAATTTAATGTATCTCTCCATTTATTTGGGTCCCCTTTAATCACTTGAAAATATTTGATAATTTTTTTTCCATGGAGATCTTGCACATATGTTATGTTAGGTCTATTCCTACATACTTCGAATTTCAGATACTGTTGGGAAACAATTATCATTTTTCTTATTTTAGTTTCTGACTCTGGTGCTAGTATATATTTTGTAAAAATATTTTTTTTTAAATCAGTGCCTTTTCTGTTGCCAGACTCTGGCCCACAAGTGTCCCATCTTCACCCCTCCTCACCTTCCCATCCGACCCTGTTATGGCCCCGCCCTGTGACCTTAATCCCTCCAAAGCTGGGGGAAGAGAGGGGGGCTGTGTGCAGATGGCTCTTCAACCTGGAAAGGAGGATGGCGGCATCTGAAGGCGGGAAAGGTGAGAGCAGGCTTCCACCCCTGCAGACCCTTGGAGCAAGCCTGGGCTCTGCTCCATCCTCAGCCCCTCTGACCCACCCACTGCCCACCAGGACCCCACCCCTGGAGAGCCTTTAGGGGACCAGAATCACATCATCCTGTTCCCATCCCAGCCAGCCCCAAACACAGCCTTAGATCCCAACTGAAACCCAACCGAATCCTGGCCCTGATCTCTATCCTAGCGCCCACCCCAACTTCAACTCCAGTGCCAGCCCCAAGCTTAATCCTAACACAAACTTTACCAACCAGAGGGCAAACCCCCATTAGAGTCCAAACCCCAACATGGATACAGACCTTACTATGAGCTCTAAAGTTACCGAAGCTCAACCCCAACCCCTGGATATAAGCATTGTTAGTGAGTGGGTCTCTGACTTTCCAGAAAGAGTGCAGACCCATTTTTAAGTACGAGAGAGAGAGAGAGAGAGAGAGGAGAGAGAGAGAGAGAGAGAATACACACTTGATGGTGGTAGTAAGTTGTGAAGTCTTAGAGTCAGAGACTGCCTGGATTTGGCTCTCAATTCAGCTACTTCATCAAATCACTTAACTTCTCTTTTTGCATCAATTTCTCCGCCTGCAAAATGGGGATAATACTATGTGCCAGACATTCTTCTGAATGCTGAACTCATTTAATCCTCACAGCAACCCTATATTGTAGGTACTCTTACTGTCATCTCATTATACAGATAAGGAAATTGAGGCTCAGAGAGGTTACATAATTTGCTCAAGGCAACACACAGCTCCCAAGTGGTAGAGTCAGGATTTAAACTCAGATAGCTTGTTTCCTCCAAAGCTGGGTATCTTAACCAGGCCAACCCACTGCCCCTTGGAGACTGAAACAAGGCCATGGGACTTGGGAATGGCTTTAGCTGAAAACCCCAGTGCAAAACTCAGATCCCACCCAAACTCAAGTTAAACCCTAACCTTGATCCTAATTCAAATTCCAACTCATTCAAATATCCAGTCCTAACCCTAAATCATATCTCAAGAACACTTTACTCCCACCGGTATTTAAACCCAACCCAAAATCTACCACTCAAATTTAATCCTAAACTTGCTTCCAGCTATAAACTTAATCCTACCCCATGTCAATTTAAGCTCTACTCCCCAAATCTAACACCAAACCCTACTTCAATTAGAAACATAATCTCACCCTCACTCCCCTATAAACTCTCACTCTATCGTCAATCAATCAACTCCAATCCCAACTCTTATCCCCCAATCTTTAACTCAGGTACCCTCAACTCTCCCTAATTTTACATGCTCTTCTCTCCTTCCCTCAGACAGAGGGATAGGATCATGTAGGAGGCAGCCATGATTGCCCCAATACCCTGCCCCCCCCACTCGGTCTCTCCACACAGACACCACCCCAGAGCCCAGTCCAGCCAACGGGACAGGCCCTGGGCCCGAATGGGGGCTGTGCCCTGGGCCCCCAGCATCAGGTGGCGAAATCGGCGGGGCATCCAGCCTGGGGACCCCTAAGCGAAGAACTCAGCACAGTAAGCACAAGACAGTGGCAGTGGCCAGTGCCCAGCGCTCACCCCGGGCACTCTTCTGCCTCACCCTGGCAAACCCCCTGCGGCGGTCCTGCATCAGCATCGTGGAATGGAAGCATCCTGGAAGGCCAGGGGCAGGGCTCAGGGGTGAAGGTCACCAGGGTACCAAGAGTCAAGGATTAAGCCAGGGCCGGAATGGAAGAGGGCTGAGGTCACCAGGGATCAAGGACTAAGAACTGGATTCAAGGGGGAGTTGAGAAAGGTGAAGGTCACCGGGGGGATCAAGCATCAAAGACTAAATCTCAGCAAGAGTTGAGGATGGATAAGGTTTCCAGGGGGGTCAGAGTCAAGGCCTTGGTCAGGGCAGGGGCTGGGAATGTCAGAGCTGGTCACTTTAGGGTCAAGGGTCAGCATTGGGTGGGGAGGGCCCCAAGGGAATGTGGGGCTCTGAGACCACTCTGCCTGGGTCCTTAACTGTGTCCACCTGAGGCCCTTCGACATCCTCATCCTGCTGACCATCTTTGCCAACTGCGTGGCCCTTGGGGTCTACATCCCCTTCCCAGAGGATGACTCCAACACTGCCAACCACAACCTGGTGAGGCTAGCCCCGCCCCGCCCCACCTCCAGCTAGATACAGCCCCAGTAGAGCCACACCTCAAGCCATCCAGCCAGGCCCCTCCCCTCTCTGACCCAGATGACCCTCTCCTGCCCAGCCCCACCCTCGGTCC
This sequence comes from Lipotes vexillifer, assembly GCF_000442215.2. NCBI lineage: Eukaryota > Metazoa > Chordata > Mammalia > Artiodactyla > Lipotidae > Lipotes > Lipotes vexillifer. The sequence continues at coordinate 2,045,696 of NW_006777287.1, read as the reverse complement.
CCGCTACGCTCCTCTTCCCCTACCCCCTGTCAAACAAACCCCGCTCCCAAATAACTTCCCGATCTCCCGCCCCCCACCCCCGGCCCCGCCCCCAGGAGCAGGTGGAGTACGTATTCTTGGTGATTTTCACTGTGGAGACCATGCTCAAGATCGTGGCCTACGGGCTGGTGCTCCACCCCAGCGCCTACATCCGCAATGGCTGGAACCTGCTCGACTTCATCATCGTCGTGGTCGGGTGCGCCTCTGCAAGGGATACCCCCAACCCTAGCTCAACTTCCCACCGCAGGCCCGCTAAATTCGGGGCTCGGGGAAGCGACTGCTTCAGACTGCCTCCATTCGGCAGCCAGAATCAGGAATATGCATTTCCAGTTACAGGGACTTGTACTTTTCCGAGGAGAAGGGAGGGGGGAAGGGGGGGGTCCGAACGCCTGACCCCCGCCTCCTTGTCCTGTGCTCCCCCATCAGGCTGTTCAGCGTGCTGCTGGAGCAGGGGCCCGGACGCCCGGGGGACGCCCCGCATACCGGAGGGAAGCCGGGTGGCTTCGATGTGAAGGCGTTGCGGGCGTTTCGGGTGCTGAGGCCACTGAGGCTGGTGTCCGGGGTCCCGAGTGAGTGGCTCGTCCCCCGGACTTGGAGGTAGCGGAGGGGAGAGCGGGAGGGGGGGGCTGAGCTGCCCCCGCCCCTACGTTGCCCACCCCTCGCTCCCCACAGGCCTGCACATAGTGCTCAATTCCATCATGAAGGCGCTGGTGCCGCTGCTGCATATCGCACTTCTCGTGCTCTTTGTCATCATCATTTACGCCATCATCGGACTCGAGCTGTTCCTCGGACGCATGCACAAAACGTGCTACTTCCTGGGATCAGGTCAGCAAGCCCACCCCACCCCACCCCCGGGACAGGATACGCCCCCTCCATTGGCTCCTAAGCCCCACCCTGTTCTCAAGGGGACACACTCAAATTCACAACACTCTGCCCCCAAGTTCAGGCTCCGCCCCCAGATAAACAAGTCTTACCCCGCCCCTCCCATATTCAAGACTCCGCCCTCAATTCCAGACTACAACCGCCCCCCTAGCTAATTGCTCCGCCCTATCACAAGTTTCCACTCACAGGTTAAGGCCCTATCCCACACTGAAGACTCCATTCTCCAGAACTGGTCCCAAATAGTCAGGCCTTTTTCATCCACACCCAAACCCGTCTTGGCCCCACCCTTCTTTCAAGAGACCCTCCCATATTCACAAGACTGCTCCTAGGCTCACGCCTCACTGTTATTCACAAGATTCTGCCCCAAGGTTTACAGTCCCACTCCTCAGATCCCTGTGGTTGGGCTTCACAGCTTCCCAGGGGTTCAGAATTCTGACCCAACACAGTCAGAGGCTAAGGGTTGTCTTTGATTTAGAAAAATCTAGAACCCTGAGGTGAGCTTCCCAGGTAGGCAGGCCTCCAAGGTGGCAACGACTGTGGGTGGGCGTGCTTCAGGTTCCAGAGCTCCAGTCTTCCCACAGACGTAGAGGCGGAGGAGGACCCATCGCCCTGTGCGTCATCGGGATTGGGGCGTGCTTGTACGCTAAACCAGACCGAGTGCCGCGGACGCTGGGCAGGTCCCAACGGAGGCATCACCAACTTCGACAATTTCTTCTTCGCCATGCTGACAGTCTTCCAGTGCATCACCATGGAAGGCTGGACTGACGTGCTCTACTGGGTGAGGTGGACGGCAGGCACACAGTGCAGAAGCTGCACCTGCCTTTCCTCACCGAGCTTGGGCGGGAGTGTCCGCCTACCCTGAGGGATGCATGCCCCTTCTCTCTGCCTAGATGCAGGATGCCATGGGGTATGAGCTGCCCTGGGTGTATTTCGTGAGTCTTGTCATCTTTGGATCCTTCTTCATCCTCAACCTTGTACTTGGTGTCCTGAGTGGGTGAGGAACCTAGACACCTACCCGGGCCTTCCTTCCTGCCCCTCAGCCCCTGTCCCTTTACTTTGTTCCTGGAAAACTGCTAGGCATCCTTCAAAACCCATTTAAACTACCCCTTCATTCAGTCAATCAACATTGAGCATCTACTGTGTGTGAGGCACTGTTTCAGGAATGGAACACGAGACAAAAATCTCTGCCTTCCTGGATATTACATTCTGGTGGGGAGAGACAGACAAGAGCAACATACACAATAAATGTGTGTGTACATACATACACACACATATGTGTAGTGTCTTATATGGAATATGTGCTATGGAAAGAAAGGAAGAGTTAAGATAGGAATGCCAAGATCGTGTAATTACAAATGAGGACAATCAGGACAGGCCTCCTTGAGATGGTGTTATCTGAGTAAAAGTGTGAAAGAGATTGAGCCATGTGGGTATCTGAGGAAAGAGTGTTCCAAGCAAAGGGAACAGCCAGTGCAAAGGCTCCAAAGCTAAAATGTGCTTAGCATATTCAAAGAACAGCAAGGAGGTCAGTGTGACTGGGAGGTGACGGCAAGGGGGCCAGGGTTGTTCCCCCACCTAACCCTCTATTCTCCTCCCTCAGAGAGTTCTCCAAGGAGAGGGAGAAGGCAAAAGCGCGAGGGGACTTCCAGAAGCTTCGAGAGAAGCAGCAGCTGGAGGAGGACCTGCGGGGCTACCTGGACTGGATCACACAGGCGGAGGAGCTGGACATGGAGGACCCCTCAGCTGATGGCAACTTTGGTTCTGTGGCTCAAGAGGGCCAGGCCAGCCACCGTAGGCAATCCCAACCTGGCCCATTCCCTGCTCCACGCATCCTCAGATGTGGGCTGCCCTCCTGAGATCCAGCCCCAGCCCGCAGCAACTCTAGGCCCCTGGGTCTTCCCTGGAGGTCCAGTGGTTAAGACTCCGTGCTTCCACTGCAGGGAGCACGGGTTCAATCCCTGGTCGGGGAACTAAGATCCCACATGCCATGCTGCGCGGCCAAAAAAAACCAAAACCAAAACCAAAACCAAAAAAAATCTCTAGGCCCAGCCTCCGGTTAGGACACGGAAGCCAGACTCAGATACCCTTCCCAGACTGCACCCAGAACAAAGACTCCAAATAACACACACACACACACACACACACACACACACACACGCACGCACGCACGCACACGCGCGCGCGGGGCCCTAACCCCGCCCCAGGCCGTGCTCCATCACTGTCCTCCATGTCTCCACAGGGCCGCAACTGGCAGAGCTGACCAATAGGAGACGAGGACGTCTGCACTGGTTCAGTCACTCCACCCACTCCACACACTCCACCAGCAGCCACGGTGGGGGTCCAGCAAGGTTGACAAGGGGGAGGGATGGATAGGCAGAGGAGAAAGCCAAAGGCAGAACCCTGGGATCTTCATGTGCCGACCTCTTCTTCCTCCCTGCCCACAGCCAGCCTCCCAGCCAGTGACACCTGTTCGATGGCAGAGACCCCAGGCGATGAGGAAGAGGAAGAGGGGGCTCTGGCCAGCTGTACACGCTGCCTGTGAGGGCCCCCAGCCCTTGACCCCTGACCCAGCCAGAACCCAGAACAGACCCTGACCCCAATCCTTACTTTAGCCTCCAACCTTGACCTCAGCCCCTGACCTCCAACCCTCGCTGCTGACTGCCGCTCAGTCCCTGACGATGCCTACCTCCCATCCCCCTCTTTTCCAGAAACAAGATCATGAGAACCAGTGTCTGGTGAGTTGGAAAAGTTGTGTGACTGCTGGACCCCATGATTTTGTGAGCCCCACCTCCAAGCCCTCCAAGCCCCCCATGACCGCCGGGCTCCCCCACCTGAGCCCCCCAGGGCAGGCTTAGGTAGGTGATCTCAGCCGGTGGGTTCCCCATCCCCACAGCCGCTGCCTCCGCCGAGCCAACCGGGGCCTTCGGGCGCGCTGCCGGCGGGCTGTGAAGTCCAATGCCTGCTACTGGGCCGTGCTGCTGCTCGTCTTCCTCAACACGCTGACCATCGCCTCGGAGCACCACGGGCAACCCATCTGGCTCACCCAGATCCAGGGTGCACCCCCCAGCCTGCCAGCCCTCTCCCCAAGCCCCCAATTCCTTCCACCCCAGAAGCTCCAATCCAGGATCTCTCGGGTGCCCCACACCCCCAGATACTGCCCCCCTACCCAAGTAAATGCAGAAACTTGAGCCTGTTCCATCCTACCTTGTAGCTTACACTTGTATAGCACTTGCTGTGTGTGTCAAGCTCTGTTCTCAGCACTTCACCTGTACTCACTCAATTTCTCTTCACTGCAACTTTAGGTGAATTAAGTACTAAGGTGCAGTAAGTGACTAATCCCAGGACTCAGCTAGTGAGTGGCAAACCCAAGCAGCCTGGCTCCAAAGTCCAGGCTCTTAACACCACACTGTCTGGACAAGTTAAGCCCTCTGTGCCTCAATTTCCCCATCTACAAAATGGGAATAGTAGTAGTATCCACTTCAGGGGGTGGCGGGGAGGATTAAATGAGTTAAAGTGAAAAATGCTTAGAACATTGCCTGGCCCACATAAAGCTAACACTTTACAAGTGTTAGCTCTTACTATTATTCATCTTAGTCTCAGCCCCCAACCTGAATACTGAGTACACTTCTAATCCCAACCCTCAAACCAGCCCCAGTCCCAACTAAACCCCAGATTCTAACTCTACCCTTGAACTGGAGTTTTTCTGTATTCATAGAGGCTGACCGAGGCCCACACCCCAGCTCTGCCCCTCACCCCAGCTCCAAGCCCCTCAAAACCTTGCCCACTGTGACCTACAAACTCACCCGATCCCTAGTCCTAACCACACCACCGGCCTGTGCCTGGACGGATACCAACTACCACAGATCGCCCCATGGCCCCTACCTCCCCACATTTCACCACAAAAACTGACTAGCCCAGTCACCCCTGCCCCTCTCCCCACAGAGTATGCCAACAAAGTGTTGCTCTGTCTGTTCACGGTGGAGATGCTTCTCAAGTTATATGGTCTGGGGCCCTCTGTCTACGTCTCCTCCTTCTTCAACCGCTTTGACTGCTTCGTGGTCTGTGGGGGCATCCTGGAGACCACCCTGGTGGAGGTGGGCGCCATGCAGCCCCTGGGCATCTCGGTGCTCCGCTGTGTGCGTCTCCTCAGGATTTTTAAGGTCACCAGGTGTGTGTGTGTGTGTGTGTGTGTGTGTGTGTGTCGGGGGAGAGGACGGGGGCCCCAAACACAGCCCCAACAGCCACCACCCCAGCTCCAATGATGACTATATCCTCATCACCATTCATTTATCAAATATCCATTGAGTGCCTACTGCATACAAGGCGCCCTTCCAGGCCCTAGGGAAACACCAGGAATCAAAGCAGACACAAGTTCCTGCCTTCCTGGAGATTAAAGTCCGCTGGGGAGGGTGTCTACTCCATTTCCATCCCCTTCCTCAGCCTCAACTTCAGCTAGAACATTATTCCCAACCCCATCTCCAAACTCAACTCCATACTCATCCCCAACCCAAACCCCATCCCCCACCCCCAACCATAACACCATCTCTAACCCCAACCACCAACCACTCATCATCCACAAGCTCAATTACAGCCCCATAACCCAAGCCCAAGCCCAAGCCCACCTCCAGCCTCATTCCTAGCTCCCAGCCTCATCCCTATCTCTAGCCACAACCCCCACATCCCAAACTCATAACCATCAGCCTATCTCCAAGCTCAAACCCATCCCCAGTCCCAGCCCCAATCTCATCCCCATCCATCCTCTCCTCTATCCCAACCCTCAGCCACAGACTTATCCCCGATTCAGTCGTCTACAGCTCCAAATATTCCCCAACCCCATCCCCAGCTACAATCCCTAACCCCAGGCCCAACCTGAAACCCAATTTTAGCTTCACCAACTTCCATATACCCTCCATACTAACCTCATCTCCCCTAATGCCAACACCAACCCCGAATACAACCCTCCCCTTACTTCTTATTCTCACCTCACCCCAACTCCAAAATCACTTCCAACAATGACACAAAAGCTCATCTTAACCCAGTCCGCCCCAGTGCATCCCAAGCTGGAGCCCTGCCACGGCTCCTGACTCACCACTGGACATGTCAACCCTTCCCCCTCCATCTCTGCTGCAGGCACTGGGCATCTCTGAGCAATTTAGTGGCGTCCCTGCTCAATTCAATGAAATCCATTGCATCCTTGCTGCTTCTCCTCTTCCTCTTTATCATCATCTTCTCCCTGCTTGGCATGCAGCTGTTTGGGGGCAAGTTCAACTTTGACCAGACACACACCAAGCGAAGCACCTTTGACACCTTCCCCCAGGCCCTCCTCACTGTCTTTCAGGTGACACCTGGAGATTATGGGATGGGTGGGCAAGGTGGGGGGACCCAAGGTTGGGGAAAGGGTCCCAAGAGTTTCATGGTGACCTCCCACCCCCAGATCCTGACAGGTGAGGACTGGAATGTGGTCATGTATGATGGTATCATGGCCTATGGCGGCCCCTTCTTCCCAGGGATGCTGGTATGCGTGTACTTCATCATCCTCTTCATCTGCGGCAACTGTATCCTCAGAGCCTTGGGAGGCTGGATCGTGGCAGGGCTGGGGAAGGATAATGGGGACATGGGCACTCCATAGGCAGGCTGCTTCTCCATCCTTGTTGCCTGAGCTCACCCCAGACATCCTGTTGAACGTTTTTCTTGCCATTGCTGTGGACAACCTGGCCAGTGGAGATGCAGGCACTGACAAGGACAAGGACAGGTGAGGTCTGGCTCTGCCTCCAAGACAGTCTCTCCCTAGGATCCCTGACTAGGACCCTCCCACACACATCCCACACCACCAGAGATGCCTTGGTCACTCTGGCAATCCCCATCTGCAGATCCAACCTTCCAGTCCTCATTCACTGAACATGCATTTATTGAGCACCTACTTTTTGCCAGGCTCTGTTCTAGATGCTAAAGAGACAGCAGGGGTCAAAAAAGACAGAGTCCTTGCTTTCATGGAGCTGACATTCTAGTTGGGGAAGGCAAGCAAAACAAACAAATTAATATATAATAATATAATTTAATTTAATATATGTTAATAATATGTAATGAAGAAAAAGAAAGCAGAGTAAGAGAACAGAGAGAAATGGAGACTGCTATTTTGGTTAGGGTAATCAAGGAAGGCCTCTATGAGAAGGTGACAGCTAAAGAGAGGCCTGAATGAAGTGGGGGAATGAGCCATGCAAATATCTGGGGAAAGAGGGTTCAAGGCAAGGGGACAGCAAGTGCAAAGGTCTTGAGGTGGTAATATTCTTAGCACATTCAAAAAACACCATGGAGGGAATTCCCTGGCAGTCTAGTGTTTAGGACTCGGCTCTTTCACTGCTTTCACCCGGGGCCCCGGGTTCGATACCTCGTCTGGGAACAAGAAGAGTGGTAGGAGGTGAGCTCAAATGGGGGGAATAGAGAAGCCAGATGAAGGGCATTCTGGGCCATGGTGAGAACTTTGGGCTTTGCTCTGAGTGGTGGGGAGCCATGGGAGGGGTGTGAGCAGAGGAGGAATGTATCAGACGTAGAATTTAACAGCATCCCTCCTGCTGCTGTGAGAATAGACTAAGGGGATGAGGGAGGAAGCAGGGAGGTTGTATGGGACCTGAGAAAGATCTGTTCTGATTGCAGTGACCCCCTCCCTTGGCCTTGCCTATCTGCTTCGATCCTTAACAGTCACCTCCTCCCCAATTTCCTCACACAGGGAGAAGAACACTGAGGAAACTCCACAGGAGAATGGAGCACTGGTGAGTTAGAGGCCTGGGCACTGTCTACACCTCCCACTACCACCAATATCTGTCTATGCGTGTGTGTCTTTATCCCGCATCCTCTGCCTATTCACTCCTTCTTTATTGTGTCCCTCCCATGCCTCCCCTGTGTCCATCCCCCCATCATGGATGTCAACCCCATCACCAATGACCCCCATCTTCCTGTCCCCAGGTGCCTGGTGGGGAGAATGAGGAAGAGGAAGGTGCAAAAAATGAAGGAGCAGGCAAGTGGGCAAGGCCAGGTGGAAGAGGTATGGGACCTTGGGGACAGCACCCAGGCGGAGCTCGTGACCCCTGAGACCCTCCTCTCTGGAGAGCAGCCTTCTCCGACATCATCTTAAAAATAATGGGCTTGGTGTGTGGCCAGGAACATTTGAGACGCTGAGATTACAGAAGAGAAACACACTTTGTTTTACTGCAGAACTTCTCAGAGCCTTCATTATAAAATAGTATGTATATGACTGAAGATGGCAGTGTGCGTTCAACACACATTTACTGAGCCCCTCCTGTGTCCCATGCACTGTTCTAAGTGCTGAGGACACAACAGTGAACAAAACAGTCTGAAATCCCTTCTCTGAGGAGCTGACATTCTAGCAGGGAGATGAGAATTGACCACATGGCAAGCACTGTTCTAGGTGCTTTACATACATTTTCTCAATTAATTCTCTCTCCTTTGATCTTCTGCTGCTGCCAGGCATGGAGGAAGAGGAGGAGGAGGAGGAGGAGGAAGAGGAGGAGGAGGAAGGGGGTGCAGGGCATGTGGAACTCCTGCAGGAAGTTGTACCCAAGGAGAAGGTGGTACCCATCCCTGAGGGCAGCGCCTTCTTCTGCCTCAGCCAAACCAACCCGTGAGTGCTGCGAGTGTACAGGGAGTTGGGGCAGGAGGGGCTGGGGCAGGGGGAGGACCAGGGAGCAGCCAAGGCTCAGGGGGCCTGCACGGCCTTATGCAACAGGGCCCATGCTGTATCTCTCGGGCTCCCCCAGTCAACTCTGTGGTCCTGTGTTCTGACCATGGACCATTCCCCACTCCCCAGGCTGAGGAAGGCCTGCCACACCCTCATCCACCATCACGTCTTCACCAATCTTATCCTGGTGTTCATCATCCTCAGCAGTGTGTCCCTGGCAGCTGAGGACCCCATCCGAGCCCAGTCTTTCCGCAACCATGTGAGCCTTGGGCTGGGGACTCAGGGGACACTCCCAAGGGTGTCCTACTGGGCACAAGCTGGGGCCAGGGTGGAGGCAGGGAGAAGACCCCTAGTTGGGCAGAGAGAGAGGAGCAATAATGGCAGCTGCAGCAGTGTCAGCCTTTATTATGAGTGCAACACACTTGGGGAAGCACCGGGGAGGTGATCAGTGTTTGGCAGAGGAGGAAGCTGTGCTCAGAGGTTGAGCAGACCAAGGGCGCCCATGTAGCTGAGTAGAGGCAGAGGAACCCAAATCTGAACCCTTGTCTTTCTGGTGGCCAAGGCTTTTGCCTTGTAGAAAAGTCCTTGATGATTATGATGATGGGAGAGAGAGAGAGAGAGAGGGAGGGGAGGAGAGAGGGAGGGAGGGACAGCAAAACTTACTGAGAGATACACACAGCTAGGATCCCCCTCATCCATGACTCGGTGGCTCCCCCTCTTTCTTGCCCCCCAGATTCTGGGGTACTTCGATTATGCCTTCACCTCCATTTTCACTGTGGAGATTCTACTAAAGGTGACTAATGGACCCCCATCATACCCCCAGTTACCCCAACCTACTCCCCACCCACCCCTGCAGTCCACCTCTCCTGTTTCCATCCCCAACTCCCCTCTCTTCCCCGGATCTGGGGTCTAACTAGCCTGAGGTCCCCCTACTCCCCAGATGACAGTGTTCGGGGCTTTCCTGCACCGTGGCTCCTTCTGCCGTAGCTGGTTCAATCTGTTGGATCTGCTGGTGGTCAGCGTGTCCCTCATCTCCTTTGGCATCCAGTGAGTGACACCTGCCTACCCCATTCCTCCAAGAGCCAAGGCCAGGCCTGGGCCACGGCCTGAGGACTTCCCCCTCCTCAGCTCCAGTGCCATCTCGGTGGTGAAGATTCTTCGAGTTCTCCGAGTACTACGGCCCCTCCGAGCCATCAACAGGGCCAAAGGACTCAAGGTAATCCCATCCCACCCAAATCCATGGGACCCAGACCCTGCCCCGCCCCTGGGGCCAGGATCACTGATCCGATTGACCATTTGCAGTGACGCATGACCACATAGCCTGGCCACAATGTGTGACCACATGGCCCTGACCACTGGCCATGTGGCCTCATCCATGTTCCTTACAAGTGACCATCTATTCCTTACCAAAGGCCACGTTTCTGTGATCCAAGTTCCTGACATGTGGCCACATACCCCTGTCTGGCAAACACATTTCCTGTTGGTACCCACACATCCTTCACCCAAGACCACATGTTCCTGACCCAAGTCCCTGAGCTCCATCCATGCCCAGAGTCCTTGCCCTGTGGCCACCGTGGCCTGCGGTGTCCATGAGCCATATTTGTGGGTGTCTGCAGCACGTGGTGCAGTGTGTGTTCGTGGCCATCCGGACCATCGGGAATATCATGATTGTGACCACGCTCCTGCAATTCATGTTCGCCTGCATTGGCGTGCAGCTCTTCAAGGTGGGAGGAAACACTGGAGGGAGGCCCAGGCATGAATCAAGGCACGGGGCCGGGGGATGAAGGGTGAATCTGCTTGACAAATATCCTCTCTGCAGGGGAAATTCTACAGTTGCACTGATGAGGCCAAACACACACCCCAAGAATGCAAGTGAGTGCCTGAAACCCTGCCCTCCATGGAACCCAGGACCCTCCCAAAGTCCAAAGAGGCCCCTAGATCTCACCCAGGGCTCTAAAACCCCTAGATCTTCCTCCAAAGAACTGCAGAGACCCCCCCCCCAGATTTTATCAAGGCCCCCAAGACCCCAGAATTCCTCAAGGCCCCAAGATACATCCCGAAAATTCTCCCAAGAACGGCAAAAGCCCTCAGACATCACCAGTCCTTAAGAGGCCCCCCCCAGTAACCGCCCAAAACCCCTCTCCACATTCCCCAGAGTTACCTACATTCCACTCCAGAATCCCATCCATCCCCAAACACCCGACCCCCACCACCAAGTCCCCAGCTTCCGTCTTGAGACTCCTACAGAGGGTAATAGTTCGCTGAACCATTCTTGGTTCAAATTCGTCTAATGAGACATGGTTACATTTCTTAACCTTGATGAGTCCCATTTTCCTCAACTGAAAAATGGGGATAAAAAGAGTGTGGATTTCACAAGGTTGTTGTGAGGAGCAAATGAGTTACTACACAGAGAGTGTATTACAATGTAAAGTTAGTACATGTAAAGCCTAGCACAGTGCCTGGCATATACTTAGTGCTGATAAATGTTGGCTGTTATTTGTATTGCTTTTTCCTGGATGGCAATGATGGTGATAATAATGTTGATGATAGCTAACGTATACGGCCCCAACAATGTGCCAGACACTGTTCTCATTGATTAACAAAATTAATCCTTGTAACAAGCCAGGAAATACGTTCTGTCATTATCCTTATGTCATAAATGGGGAAAACTGAAGCACAGAGGTTAAATGCCCAAGGTCACCCAGCCAGTAAATGGAAGGGCAGGATTGGAACCCAGGCTATCCAGCTCCACCAATATGCCCTGCTGCCTCCGTACTGGAGACACCAGTCCCCATTCCACAGCTCCCTACCCCTCCTCACCCACCCAGCATGTCTGCAACATCCACAGGGGCTCCTTCCTGGTCTACCCCGATGGAGATGTGTCAAGGCCCCTGGTCCGGGAGCGGCTCTGGGTCAACAGTGATTTCAACTTTGACAATGTCCTTTCAGCCATGATGGCCCTGTTCACTGTCTCCACCTTCGAAGGCTGGCCTGCGTGAGGGGCAGGGCCCCAGGGATGGGCAAGGGACTGGGCAAGAGTCTTTAGGGGATTGGCTTTGGATATCCTGGGGATGGGTGGAAGGGTAACTTGGGATGTGAAGAAGGTCTCTGGAGAGTGGATAGGGTTTTCTGGGGACTGGTGGGTGTATCAGATGACTAGGTGGGGATCTCCCAGAAGTTGGCCGGGGGTGCTTAGGGGACCTGGGTGAGGGGGCCTCCAAGAATTGGGTAGAGAGGTCTCTGAGGCACTAGGTGGAAGTCTAGAGAGGACTGCGTGGGATTTAGGGGGGGGGGTACCAGGTAGAGGTCTGGGGGGACTGGGTGGAGGTCTTGGAGGAGATGGAGCTGGAGATTCAGGGGTTTCCAGATAGCTGCACAAGTCTTTGGGAGTACTAGGTGGGGGAGCGATGGAGCAAGGAATTCAAGTTGATAGGACAGGGGACTTAGAGATCTTTGGGGGCTTGTTGGGGAGTTCTGCGGAGCTGCATGGGGATCCTCAGATGGCTGGAGGAGAACTGGGAGTCTGTGGGAACTTAAGGGATCTGGGGGTCCTGGAGGGCCTGGATGGGGATTCTCAGGAAGGTTGGATGGGGATCTCTAGATCTCTGGAGGGCTGGGCTTTGGGAGTCTTTGAGGGCCGGGTGTGTAGGTCTCAGATAGTTAGGTCAGGGAATTTGGGGATCTTTGGGGATATTCTGGGGTGCCTAAGGTGTCTGGGGACAGGTCTGAGGTGTCTGGGATATCCCTCTACTTGCCCCCACTGGCTCCCCAGGCTGCTATATAAGGCCATCGATGCAAACGCAGAGAACAAGGGCCCCATCTATAATTACCACGTGGAGATCTCAGTGTTCTTCATTGTCTACATCATCATCATTGCATTCTTCATGATGAACATCTTTGTGGGCTTCGTCATCATCACCTTCCGTGCCCAGGGCGAGCAGGAGTACCAAGACTGTGAGCTGGACAAGAACCAGGTGACCTCCGACCCCTGATCCACCAACCCCCCACCCCCACCCCAGCTCCTTGCCTCGGGACCCCACTGCTCACTCATGCCTTGCACCTATATGCAGCGCCAGTGTGTGGAGTATGCCCTCAAGGCCCAGCCACTCCGCCGCTATATCCCCAAGAACCCGAATCAGTATCGGGTGTGGGCCACTGTGAACTCTGCTGCCTTCGAGTATCTCATGTTCCTGCTCATCCTGCTCAACACGGTTGCTCTAGCCATGCAGGTCTGAGCTCCCCACCCTGATCCCGCCAGACACCTGACCCTATTCTGTCTGCACAAATCCTTGAGAACTGTCAGGAATGCTTTAGGCTGCAAGTAACAAAACCCCCAACTGACAGAGACTTAAGCTTTAAAGATATGTGCCACATATATTCAAATCAAAGGCCGATAATCATAAGTTGTATCCTGATTTCAGAGATGTGAGAATGTGGAAAAAATGGCAGATGGCAAATGTAAGTTGTCATTTACTGTGAAATGCACCCCAATTTCAGAGATTCTAAACTGTGAAAAGATGTGTATCCTTGGAGTCAATGAATTATGATAGTTACCTCACATAGCAAGCAGTACAGAGGTAGGCTGTTTGCTCATTGCTCATCAGGGACCCAGGCTCTCTTTCTGTTCCACTATTCTGAGTAAGTTGGCTTTCATGCTCATGATTGTTGCTTCATGGTCACAAGATGGCTGCCACAGTTCCAGACATCAAAACCACATTCAGAGAAGGAAAAAGGAAGGAAGCTTGCACCGAGGGGCTCTCCTCACTTGACCCTTTTATTGGAAATCAAAAATATTTTTCACAGAAGCTGCCCAAGCAGCAGCAAGCTTATGTTTCTGTCTCATTAGTCAGAACCAGCTGCAAGAAAAGCTAGGAAATCAAGGGCTGGGCTTTCCAATATCCATAATGGGAGGTGGACAGTGTGAGAGGTTTGGCCAACCCATAGTGCTACCACGTCCCCAGACTTACCTCAGTCCAAGACAGAGAATATTTGGTTGGGGTGTCGGGGGGAATCTCTGCCTCAGGCTATGTCCCCACATCTGATTTTCTCCCCCAGCACTATGAGCAGACTGCTCCCTTCAACTATGTCATGGACATCCTCAACATGGTTTTCACTGGTCTCTTCACTGTTGAGATGGTGCTCAAAATCATCGCCTTCAAACCCAAGGTACCCCCCAAGGCCTAGACCCATTCCTTAGGGTGGAACTCACTGCATAGCTCTCAGGGGAGCAGCAACCAGGGAGTCATGAGACTAGGGAGGAAGAGGGATCTAGATGCAGCCTTATCATGTGATCCAGCCTAGACCCTGCCTCCCCAATGCCCCCAACCACTACTAGCCCCATACCCTAGCTTGCTAGCTCTGAGAAGACAGGGCACTGCTTTCCTCCTGTCTACAGCATTACTTTACCGATGCCTGGAACACGTTTGATGCTCTTATTGTGGTGGGCAGCGTAGTGGACATTGCCGTCACTGAAGTCAACGTGAGGACTGGCTCTCTACTAACCCACTCACCCCCCACCAACCTTCCCTCACCTCAACCCCAGGGCTTTCTTTCACATGGGGAGGTGGTTCCCACTCACATCCACCCCACTCCTGGAGACTCAGAGCTCCTCCCTCTAGCTCTATCTCTTGAGTCCCTATTGGGTTCAGCCAAAGCCCCCTTCTACCAGCTCCAGCTTGTTCATTTGCAAGCTATCCTCTGGCTCCAGCATCTCCTAAAATGACTCTCCTGTTATTTCTATTATTTTCTTCATTGCCTCTACATCCGCCTCCATTGGTCCCATCATCTCCACCAACTCCTGCTTTGACTCCATCATCTCCTCTGATTCCTTCATTGGCTCCATTTCCTCCACCGACACCATCGTCTCTGACACTGGGTCTTTCACGGTTCTGTCATCACCACTGACTGCCCGGTTGGCTCCATCATCTCTTTCACTGGGTACTACATCGTCCTCCGTTGACAATGCTGCTGGGTCCATATCTCCATCACTGGCTTCTCCATTGGATCCTCCATCGGTTCTCTCATCTGCGTGAAACCACCGGCTTCATCATTTCCTCCATTGGCTCCAAAATCTCTCCTCCACCATCTCCTGTGCCCTCTCCTCTACCTTTCACCCTCATTACCAACTTTTCCTTCAACCATCCTGGTCCATTACCATGTAACCTTCCTTATCATCCCTTGGATAATAACTCTACCATCCATTATCCCCCGTATCTGCTCCATCGTTTCTCTCCTTGTTCATTGGCCCTGTGATCTCATCATCTCCTCCATCACCTCTGTTTTGGCAATATCTCCGTGCAGAATGGTGGCCATCTTGGCGAGGTAGCCCCCCCCCCACCACCTCACAACAGGGACTCTCTGCCTCTCTCTTCACCAACCCTCCTTTCCTTTCTTCCCAAAAGTCCTTAGAAATGCTCCCTGACCACCCCAGGGCCTGGGTTCTGAGGGATTTGGAGGCTGGGAGGGCCAAAGCATGAGACAGGGAGGTGGCTGGGGCAAATGTGGACTGAGCATACCCACCACACGCCCAACCCCAGAGCTCTGAGGACAGTTCCCACATTTCGATCACTTTCTTTCGCCTCTTCCGAGTCATGCGGCTGGTCAAGCTTCTCAGTAAGGGTGAAGGGATTCGCACATTACTCTGGACATTCATCAAGTCCTTCCAGGTAACTCCCCCACTCCTTTGTTCACCCCTCATCCCCACTTCACACCCTCAGCTTGTCCTTTACCGCCCCCAGAACTACACCTTCCAGCATGCCATACCCATGTGCAGCTTACCATTTCCAGTTTTCTCTCTTTTGCGGGCTCTCAATTCCCAACATGTCTTGGCCTCACTGACCTTACTCTATTGTATTTAATACTGTGTCCATATTTGGGAGACCCTGGCAGTCATGGGCACTTTGGGGATGGACCACATCTCTCAGCAGGGCCCGGCTTGAGTGCATTCTGGGGCTTAACAGTTCTCTGCCTGGACCTGAGTACCTATCCTCCTCTCCACTCCCATAGGCCTTGCCCTATGTGGCTCTTCTCATCGCAATGATATTCTTCATTTACGCAGTCATTGGGATGCAGGCAAGTGAAAACCCTGGGGAGCATCCCTCAGGCACTCCTCTGTTGAGGGGGGTTAGATAGGAATGAGCCCAAAGTCGGGGTAGAAAGACAGACAAGCTGCACCACACTGAGTCAGTCCATACATCTGTGAAATGGGGTCAGCAGTGCCTGCTTGTCAGGGTTATAAGGATCCTTTGGGTATTAGGTGTTGTGAAATGGATGGGGACCTGTAGGGGCACGGAGTCACCCCTCTGACACAGCCCCTGTATGCCCACAGATTTTCGGCAAGGTGGCTCTTCAGGATGGCACACAGATCAACCGAAACAACAACTTCCAGACCTTTCCACAGGCTGTGCTGCTTTTGTTCAGGTGACACACACACACCCTCTCCCCTGCTGCTTTGATCTCCAGCATGCTTTTGGGTACCCACACATCCTCTCTGGGCCCCAGACTGCCTGAGCTATGGAAGTAACAGGGCAGCATGGGGCTCCATATTGCCTGAGACCTTTTCTGGCTGTGTTCTAAAGAATCTTTTAGAATATTCTAGCCTCAGCCATGCTTTTTCTGGCTGCAAGACGTGTACCTTTCATAAGCCTCAGCACCCCCTCTGTAAAATGCAAACATGATTGTCATCAACATGGCCACACCAGCTTTTAAAATATTGAAATGCTGTTTTTATCAGATGTAGCCCCTGGTAAGAAATAGGTCATCTCCTCACCCCTCTGGCCCCCACAGTGGCCCTTGTCATGACTTCATAGCCTCCCCCCAAGATGGCACCACTGTGTGACCCCCAGGTGTGCTACTGGTGAGGCATGGCAGGAGATAATGCTTGCCAGCCTTCCTGGGAGCCGGTGTGACCCTGAGTCTGACTTCGGCCCTGGTGAGGAGTTTAGCTGTGGTAGCAATTTTGCCATAGCCTATTTTATCAGCTTCTTCATGCTCTGTGCATTCCTGGTAAGGACCAAGCCCCACATCCACCACTACTGCCCCCGGGGGCTGGTCCTGATGGGGATGAGGTGGGAAGCCCAGATCTTCTGAGCGGGTGAAAGGGCTGGCCCTGACGACAAGATTAACCCGGGGACTCATGACCCAGTGACCATAGAAGCTTACCTCCGCCTCCCACCAAACCCCCCATACTCTTCTCTGCCCTTCACCTAACCTCTCCTACTCACTGGCCCACAGATCATAAATCTCTTTGTGGCTGTGATCATGGACAACTTTGATTATCTGACCAGAGATTGGTCCATCCTGGGCCCCCATCACCTCGATGAATTCAAGAGGATCTGGTCTGAATATGACCCTGGGGCCAAGTATGCCCTCTGACCCCATACCTGGGATACCAGAGGACAGTGCACTGCCTCACAGTCCTCCAGCTCTGGAACCTCTGACCTATGCCTCCCATTACCCAGGCAGTAGATGCCCCAAGGTTCCCACTGCCCCTGTCCTCTGCCTTTTCCCCTCCCCCACTGACTGCCCTCCAGTTCTTCCCTGGCAGACTATGGGGTGTTGGTGGGGCGAGGGAGTGATGAGCTGGTAGGGTCTTGAGTAAGGACCAGAGGGGGTATCTCCAACCCAGTAGTGCCTCTCTTCTACCGCCACCTTCCCCAGAGGCCGCATCAAGCACCTGGATGTGGTTGCCCTGCTGAGACGCATCCAGCCACCCCTGGGATTCGGGAAGCTGTGCCCACACCGAGTGGCCTGCAAGGTCTGTGCACCTGCCCACCACTGCCTCTGAGAGGACTGTCACCACACAGCAGGAGTGGGCAGGGACCCTGCCTTGGGTGGGGAGGGGGTGTTTGGTGGCATCCTCAAAGGTTTCTGCCCGTGGGCATCACATGCCTGCATCCCTGGCATTTGCCCAAAATGGGTTCCATGTCCCTGGTGTGCACAGAGACTTGTGGCGATGAACATGCCTCTCAACTCAGATGGGACAGTGACATTCAATGCCACACTCTTTGCCCTCGTTCGGACATCCCTGAAGATCAAGACAGAAGGTGTGTGGGGAGGAGGGGAAGGGGCAGGAGTGGGAGGGTCCCTGGGGAAGGTGCAAGGAGCAAACTAATTGAGGGATGGGCCCCACTCTTAGCTCTGAACCTCAAAATAGGTGACTTTGCCTTCTCCAGGCCTGTTTTCCCACCTATCCAACGGGGGCGGTGTTTGGCTGCGGTAGAAGTTTGTGACGCGCCCTCCAACAGTTGAAGGAGTGGCTGTGAAAGGCTCTTCCTATTGGCTCACGCCCCACATCGTCTCCCCATGCAGGGAACCTGGAGCAAGCCAATCAGGAGCTGCGGATTGTCATCAAAAAGATCTGGAAGCGGGTGAAGCAGAAGCTGCTAGATGAGGTCATCCCCCCAGCTGACGGTGAGCTAGCTCCACCCCAATTCCTTAAGCCTGCCTCTGAATGTCAACGATTGCTCACCACCACCAAACCATCACTGGCTGGAGAGGGAGGGGTGCAGGGGGAGAGTCCAAGCTTTGATGTGGGGGTGTGGGGAGCAGAGGACTCCTGTGTGACCTTGCCTCCCCTCCCTTGCTTCCAGAGGAAGAAGTTACCGTGGGCAAATTCTACGCCACATTTCTGATCCAGGACTATTTCCGCAAATTCCGGCGGAGGAAAGAAAAGGGGCTACTAGGGGCCGAGGCCCCCCCAAGCACCTCCTCTGCCCTTCAGGTCTTGGGAGCAGGGCCTGAGCTGGGTGGGGGTATGTGGGAGCTCTGTGGCTGAGGCTGACAGCCTTCTTGATCTCATGGAACCCATGTCACAGATGAGAAAACTGATACCCCAGGACCCACAGAAGGTCAGGGGTGACTGTGGGGCTCCTTCCCCCACCCCACACTCCTGCTCAGGGACAGGGAAGTTTAGACCCTGAGCTACCCGCTTCCCTATTTTCCCATCCCCACAGGCTGGTCTGAGGAGCCTGCAAGACTTGGGTCCTGAGATGCGGCAGGCCCTCACCTGTGACACAGATGAGGAGGAGGAGGAAGAGGGACAGGAGGGAGAGGAGGAGGAAGATGAGAAGGACCCGGAAACGTACAAAGTAAGGACAATAAGCTTTCACTCCCCCAGGAACTCTTGATTGTAAAATACTCCCTCAACCCCCTGAGTGATTTCCACACTGCGTCTGGGAGGAAGTCCCCCAGAGAAGACCCCCTGCAATAGACAAATGTTTATTTGGTACCTACCACCCACTGTTGGAGGGCAAGACCCAGATTTGGCCCCTGGGGAGCTCATTGGAGACACACTATTTGACCAAGTGACTTAGTTATAACCTGGATGCAACGCTCAGTCCTGTGATTTCCACAGGCCCCAATGGGCTCCCAGCCCCCATCTCGCCGGAGCTCTGTGGTTTCTGTGTCTCTGCCTGCCTGGGACAAACCACCAGATTCACTTTCCCTTGGGCCCAGTGACGACGATGGGGGTGCTCCCAACTCCAGACAGTCCAGTGTGCCCCAAGCTGGGTCCCACGCCCACAGGTATGGCCAAAGGTCTGCAGGAGGATTGTGAGGGAAGGCAGGGACTAGCCACTTTATGGGGGTACTTCAGGGGGCAGAGGGTGTTTCCAGTGAGACAAACGTCTATTAAAAGAAAGCCCAGGGCTTCCCTGGTGGCGCAGTGGTTGAGAGTCCGCCTGCCGATGCAGGGGACACGGGTTCGTGACCCAGTCCGGGAAGATCCCACGTGCCACGGAGCGGCTGGGCCCGTGAGCCATGGCCGCTGAGCCTGCGCGTCCGGAGAGAGGCCACAACAGTGAGAGGCCCGCATATCGCAAAAAGAAAAAAAAAAAGAAAGCCCATGTCTCCTTTAAAATGATGGCAGGTTAATTTTATGTTATGTGAATTTTCCCAGTTAAAAACGTCTAGTGTTTCTGTAGAGGGTAGGACATGAAATGAGAGGGGACCAGGGGCCCAGGGCCACACTGGGAGGATCTGGTCTGCCTAACTTGCCTCACTTTCCCCAGGAGAAGCTCTGGGGTTCTCATTTTCACCATTCCGGAAGAAGGAAGTTCTCAGTCCAAGGCAACCAAAGGGCAAGAGAAGCAGGATGAACAAGAGGAAGTCCCCAGCCAGCACCCTGGCCACGACACGTAGGATGAGCCCATGAGCCACGTGCGAGAGGGATGGCACCCCATCGCGCATGCCCAGGCCTGAGCTCACCCCAGCCCTCCCTCCCAAACAGGCTCTCCTACCTAGATGAGCAGGCAGGGACTCCCCCACTCCCCATCCTCTTGCCACCTCACAGAGCCCAGAGATATGTGGATGGCCACCAAGCACCACGCCGCCGTCTGCTGCCCCCAACGCCTGCAGGTGAGAGTGGACATGGGTCCTGGGGGGCCCCATGGGCCATAAGAGCAGAGGGCTGGGGAGGCACTGACATTCCTCTTTTCCCCTGGTGCCCCCCACACCCCCAGGCCGGAAGCCTTCCTTCACCATCCAGTGTCTGTGGCGCCAGGGCAGTTGTGAAGATTTACCCATCCCAGGCACCTATCATCGTGGGCGCAACTCAGGGCCCAGCAGGGCACAGGTGAGGTGGGGGAGGGGGGCTGAGGCCTGGAGGGGTGGGGGGCAACCTAGGCTGAATTTATCAAATACACTACATATCGGGCCCTTCTGAAGAAGGGGGCACGTGTGAATTCACACAGTCCTCACTGTGCCTGTGAGGTGGGTACTGTTACTAGCCCCAGTGTACAGATGAGGAAACTGAGGCCCAGAGAGGCTTACTCAAGATCTCACAGCTAGTAAGTGGCAAAGCTAAGATTTAAACCCAGGCCTTCTATGCTCTGAAATAAACCCAAGGCTGATGTATACCCATTCAATTTGACTCCAGTTGTGCTTGGGGAGTAAGAGGTAGGCACAGGAGTGATTCCTAGATCCTCATGCCCTACCCATCAATCACTATGCTCCTGATGTTTATTCTGGTCCAGGGTTCCTGGGCAACCCCTCCTCAGCGGGGCCGGCTCCTATACGCCCCACTGCTGTTGGTGGAGGAGGGTGCAGCAGGGGACGGATACCTCGGCAAATCCAGCAATCCACTGCGCACCTTCACCTGTCTGCACATGCCTGGAACCCACTCAGACCCCAGCTATGGCAAAAGGGGCAGTGCTGACAGCCTGGTGGAGGCTGTGAGTCCAGAAGGGGAGGGGGCCGGAGGGATGGGAGAGAAGGGGAGAAGGTGGGAGCTTGGGAAGGAGGGTCCCCAGTCTCTATGTTGTGTATGTAGCTATCCCTTTGCTCTGTGATTTCTGCTCAGCAAGATGTGTGCCCCACTGTCCCCCACTGACTTCCCTGCGTGCCCTCATGGGTTCATCACTCATCCACACCAACCCCTCTGTGCACACTGCTTTGACTCTATGCTGTGCCCTCTGTCAACACTGATCCCATCTGTGCCCCCAGGTGCTCATCTCCGAGGGCCTGGGCCTGTTTGCCCGAGACCCGCGCTTCGTGGCCCTGGCCAAGCGGGAGATTGCAGATGCATGTCGTCTGACACTGGACGAGATGGACAGTGCCGCCAGTGACCTGCTGGCACAGGGGACCAGCTCACTTTATAGTGACGAGGAGTCCATCCTCTCCCGCTTTGATGAGGAGGACCTGGGAGACGAGATGGCCTGCGTCCATGCCCTCTGAATTCCCATCCCTCCCCCACTGCTCAATAAACCTCCTGCCCTCCCTTCCTCAGAAGGAGACCGGCATGGACCACACCCCTGGATTTTGGTGTCTTTGCGCTGGAGGCCTGGAGCTGCCCAGCGGTCCTCATCTATCCATCCCCTGTTTCAGCCCTGAGCCACTGCCCACACGCGGGTATTTCCAGAAACCAGGACAGCCGGGCCTGATTATTCAGCGTCAGGGAAGGAAGGAGGAGGAGGGGAGGCGGAAGAGGCAGCAGCCAAAAAAAGCTGGAGACAGAGTGGAGGTGGTGGGGGAAGGGAGGTTTCTGGACAGATGGAGGAAAGTGGAGAGAGTGAGGATGTGTGAGGGTTCGGATGAGGGGTGGGGGAAAGTCAGAGATTCCACAAGGGGTCAGGCAGATCAGACTGAGGCAGGACAGATGGATGGAAAGGAAAGGATAAGGAAACCTCCAGGCGAGTCCTGCCAGTAGAAAGGCCTGGAGGTTAGAACTAGCCTGGCATGTGATGTATCTTAGGCAGAGGGGTCCTCTGACAGCATCAGGAAGGGAGGCTAAATTGGGATCACCCCCACCTCCCCCCTTCTGCTTGTGAAAAAAGAAATCTAGGACTTCCCTGGTGGTCCAGTGGTTAAGACTCTATGCATCCACTGCAGGGGGCACCGTTCCATCCCTGGTCGGGGGAACTAAGATCCCACATGCCTCCGGGTGTGGCCAGAAAAAATAAATAAATAAAGAGAAAAAGGAAATTTAAATTCATTCGTAAAAGACATGGGTGACAGCAAAGGGCAAGGCTCCTAGCCTGGGGCAACCCACTCAGGGCTTACCTGGCTCTCCTGAGACTAGCTAATAGTACCCCACTCCCAGATCCCAGAGCTCCTCTCTGTTTCTTGCCCTGCTTTTAGTCATTGCCCAACCTTTGGCGTCTCATTCATTCAGTGAAGGTTTATCGGGCATTTATTTTGTGCCAGGCACTGTTCTGGGTTTCCCTCAGCACAAACTGAACTGGCTTAGACATGTGACGGCGGTTGTCCAAAGTGGTAGTCATCCTCACTCTAAAGGAATCGGAGGTGGTGTTAGAAGTGACACCGGATGCAGCCACCCATGGGGAAGGTCTGACCTAGGGTCTCCTCCCAGCTCTCAGAGCAGGGGCTTCTCATTTGTCTAATTTGTGTCAATGGAACCAGGACTGAAATTTGAGGGAAGCCAAAATTGGAGGCTAGAACTCAGAATACAGAATTGCACTAGGTCTGGAAACAAAGGCTTGGAGTGGTTGGGCCGGTGTATTGTGGGAAAGTAAGTCATGGGCAGGGTAAAGAGAGTGAAGGGCGACTGCTGAGGGAGGAGGTGGGATAAGCCACCTAAGGGCAGATGATGCAGACCCTTGAATGCCAGGCCCCAACCCCTGGGATTTTTCCTGAAAGCAGTGGGGAGCCATGGGAGGGATTTGAGCAGGGGAGTGACATAGTTAACTTTGCATTTTAAATAGATGCTCTGACGGGTGTGCTGAAAACAGATGGGAGGAGGAAGAGACTGGAGATGCTAAATTTGGCAGGAATGATGGTCGCCTTAGCCAGGGGAGGTGGCAGAGGAGATGGTGAGAAGTGAGTAGATTCCAGAGATGTGTGGAAGGTAAAACGAACCATTTATTGGGCCCTGTGCTAAGTGCATTACAGTGATTATCTTGTTTAATCAGTGCAACAATCCTCTAGGTACCATTTTAAATTATTTTACCTGTCCAAAGTCATACAGGAACAAATATCAGAGGTGAGATTCAAATTCAAGCAATTGAATGCCAAAACCCATGCTCTTCCCCTGAAAAGGCAATAACTGTGAAGTACCCATTACATATTCCATATTTGTGTGAATTTGAGTGTGAGTGTGTTTGTTTAAAAAACAAAATAACTTAGGAATACATTCAGATGGTTCAAAGTTCAAAAGTACAAAGGGGTATAAAGTGAAAATTTCCCTTCTCTCTGGAGGCAACCTGTGTTATCAGATATCTTTTATATAGTTATAGGATGCCATACTGATAAGTTAGCACAGTGGCTAAGAGTAACAGGCGCTGGAGCCAAACTTCCTGGGTTCAAATCCTAGTTCCACCACTTACCACCTGTTCAAATCTTAGTTCTACCACCTACCAACTGTGTGACCTTAGGAAAATTCCTTCAGCTCTCTGCACCTTAGTTTAGTCAGCTATGAAATGAGGATAGTAGTAGTACCTGACTCAGGGCTGTTGTGAGGATTGATTGATTGAGTGAGTGATGGCTGCACTGGGTCTCCGTTGCTGCACGTGGGCTTTCTCTAGTTGCGGAGAGCGGGGGCTGCTCTTCATTGTAGTGCACAGGCTTTTCATTGTGATGGCTTCTCTTGTTGAGGAGCACAGGCTCTAGGCGCACGGGCTTCAGTAGTTGTGGCACATGGGCTCAGTAGTTGTGGCTCATGGGCTTACTTGCTTCCCAGACCAGGGATCGAACCCGTGTCCCCTGCTTTGGCAGGTGGATTCTTAACCACTCTGCCACCAGGGAAGTTCCTGTTGTGAGGATTTAAATGAGTGATATATGGGAAGCTCACAGAACAGCCACAATTTAAAATGTTAGCTGTTCTCTCTATAATTGATATAATGCTTCCCTTCTCTCTGTACACAATTCCCACATAATTTGGCATCTTGCATTTCTTACTTAACTAAGTATCTTGGCTATCATTACATAGCTCCATATTATTAGTAATGACAGCTACATAGTACTACATTTTGCAGCTCTACCTGAGTTTTTTTAAACAGGCCACCAGTAATGAGCATTTGGGGAGTGTCCACACTTTATAAACAGTGCTACAGTGTATTATCTTATACATATTTCTTTTAGCACATGTTTGAATCTCTCTGTAAGACAAATTCCTAGAAGTGTAAACACTGAGCCACATATATGGACTTATTAGTTTGCTACATTTTTCCAAATTACCCTTTACAGAAGTTATACCAATTTAACTTCCACTGGCAATTTATGAGAATGCTTGTTTCTGGCCAACTGCTAATACTGAGCATTATCAAACTTTTTTATATTCACCACCCTCAAAGATGAAAAACAGTGTCTTAGTAGCTTTTATAGGCATTTCTTTTAGTATGAGTGAGGTTGAGCATCTTAAATTCCAGCTGTATTTATCCATTGGATTTTGCCACATGGCAATTGCCATTGACCTTGGTGGGCCTAGTTTTAGTAGCATGAAGAAGGCATAGTCCAATTAAGAGAGGACTAAGGAATAAACAGGTTGTAAAAAGTTGAGAGTTGGAGTAGGCAACACTTTGACTAAGGAAGAGCGAAATAGGGGAAATGGAGGGGGAGGGTTTTTTTTTTAAGTGCTTAAAATGCAGATGAGAAGAAACCCTCAAGACCCTTAACCATGTTTAAATTGCAGGGACTTTGGGCACTGCCAATAACTAGCTGGGCGACCTTGTATAAGTTGCTTAACCTCTATGGGGACTAATTTTCCTCACCAGTAAAAATGGGGCGAATAGGCCCTACCACGTAGGGATGTTCTAAGGCTTAAATAAGTGAACACATTCAACAGTTCAGCAAACGGCCTGGCAAATTGTCCTACTGTAGGACCCAACGGCCCACCTCCCCAGATCTCTAGCTGTGT
The DNA here is from genome assembly GCF_000442215.2 of Lipotes vexillifer. Lineage (NCBI taxonomy): Eukaryota > Metazoa > Chordata > Mammalia > Artiodactyla > Lipotidae > Lipotes > Lipotes vexillifer. The sequence continues at coordinate 2,020,770 of NW_006777287.1, read as the reverse complement.
TTTCAGAGATAACGATCTTCTGAGAGCATTTTCACGGTTCCAGCCTCTGCAGCCTCCGGACTGGAATGGCTGCCTGCGAGGTTTAGACACGGCCGCTGTGCGCAGGCGCGCGTGGCGAGCGAGGCGGGGGCGCGAGGGGCGGAGCTGCGGCCTCCTGGGCTGTTCCGCCGATCGCGCACCGCCCCCGCCGCGCCCCGCGCCCGCCCTTGCTAGCAGGCGCCTCCCGCCCCCCGCATTGCTGATGCTGCTGCTGGCCGACATGGACGTGGTGAATCAGGTACGCGTTCCAGCACCGCGGACAGAGCCCGCCGCTGGCCGGCCTCCTCGCCGGGTCGCTGCGAATCCGCCGACTCTAAGAGGTGGTGGCCAGAATCCTAGCAGCGGACACCCGGTCCCCGGCGCTGGGGCTGGGGTCTGCGGCAGGCGAGGGGAGGAAAGGGGAGGTGGAGAAAAGAAGGAGTGCGCCCTTTGCCGCAGCGAGGGCCGTCCTCACTGCCGCAGCGGGGGCCGCCAGAAGCCAGTTCCTTACGGGCGACCAAGGAGGAAGAGGGGTCTTGGAGCCAGGGTATAGGCAAGGAGGGAGGGGAGGGGAGAGTGGAAGGAAGATGGGGGGTGCTGCAGATGAGCTAGGAAATAGAGCGACAGAAGGCGTGGGGGCAGGGGTGAAGGCGTGGGGGCAGGGGTGAAGGGGAGGGCTGACACCTGCCCCTTCCAAACAGAGATGGTACCCTGGTAGACGACCACCTCTTCCCCCAGAGCAGACCAAGGGGGACGATCAGTTTCGCTTCTCCCAAACCCCTAGTCCCCCTTCCCCCAGCACATATGGAGTGAAGCCATGTCCTAGCCCTCCTCCACCTCAATAAAATCAGTCCAGACCCTCTCTGCCATCGAACTCTTCTTCACCACCTCAGAACCTCGCCCATCTCTAACCAGGACTAACCCCTCCCCATCCTCATCACCTCAGACACCCCACCACCATCATCTGACTCACCTTTACCGCTGCAGATCCCTCCCCCACCCTAGCAAACCCGACTGCCTCCCTGTTATGACTCACCTTCACCATCCAAGACCCCTTCCCCCACCCTAATGAACCCCAACTCCTTCCTCACCCTCTCCACCCGATCCCCTTCACCATCTGACTCACCTTTACCTTTTCAGACCTTCTCCCCTTCCCTAACTAGTCCTGACTCCATCCCCGTCTTACTCACCCCTGACCCCCTCTGCCATCTATCTCACCATCTCCCCAGATGTCCCCACCAGCCCTGAACCCCGGGGACCTTCTCTCAGAGACCCTGAGCTCACACCTTCCCCAAAGTGTCACTTTCTCCTTTTCACCGCCTCTCCAAACGTCACTCCCTCCCAGAGATCACATGCCTTATCCCCAGGGGTCATTGCCTGGTGGCCTTGTCCCCCACCTCCCTCTCCATCCCCAACAACCCCACCCCTCCCCACCGTTTCTCTCCTCAGCTGGTGGCTGGGGGTCAGTTCCGAGTGGTCAAGGAGCCCCTCGGCTTTGTGAAGGTGCTGCAATGGGTGAGTGTGGTCTGGGCTGTGGGGAGAAAGAGGAAGGTAGTGGGGTCTGGAAGAGCAGGGATGGAGTAGGGATAAGGAGGGAGGGATGGATGGGTGGGGGGGGCAGAAGGGGGTGGGGGAATTGGGCTCCTGGGTGAAGTCCCAGGGGGTTGGGGCCAGAGAACAGATGGGCTGTGATGTGACGCCACATAAGGCCAAGGGTACCCCCATTCTGAAGTGGAAGATTGCGACGTCCTACTTCCTCTCCTGAGGTGAGAGAGGGGCAGGGGAGGTGGAGACTGAAGCTGGTTGCTGCAGGGAGAGATGAAAAGCCAGAGAAACCCAGAGACAGTGAAGGAGACAGAAAATGGGAGATCGGGAATGATGGAGACAGAGATGGAAATACCAGGAAAAAAGTGATATGGAGATGGGAGAGAAACAAACAGAAAGAGACAAAGAAAAGGGAGACAGAGAAAGATGCACAGAGAACAGAGATGCAAAGAGAAACAGACACAGGAAGAGAGGAAGAGAAATGCTGTGGGGGAGAGAAAGAGACAGAGGGAGAAGAAGAGACCCTCCGGGAAAAGAGAAAAGGAGAAACCGATAAACAGAAGGAGAGGCAGGAGGGAGACAGAGAGAGCACCGTAGAGATAATGTCAGAGACAGAGCAGGGAGATAGAAACAGACAGACCAAGAAACAGAAAGACACACACACACACACACACACACACACACACACACACACAAACATTCAGAGAGAGAGAGAGAGAAGAGGCAGAAAGAGACACACATAGATACTAGAGAGGCAGAGAGAGAAACAGAGATACAGAGAGACAGAGACATCTGAGAAAGACAAAGACGTACTGAGAAACAGAGACAGAGAGATACCGAGGGAAACAGACACAGAGAACAGAGACAGGCAGAATACAGAGAGAGACAAAGACAGAGACAGAGAAATAGACTGAGACAGAATAAGGGGAATCAGAGCATTATTGAGAGGTAGAAACCAAGAGAGACACTGGGAGAAAGACTGGAAGAGATAGCCACACCCCTCTAATCAGCTTGTCCTTGGGCCTCGCTGAGCCCTGATTAGGGGGTGGGGGTGGGGACCAGTCCATCTGCTGCTGCCTATGCTGGGCCCCATCTGTCCAGAGGAGGGCAGCCCCATCCCACGTGCACACAGGCTCACCGTGGCCATCCCCATCCCTGCTGCCCAAGGTCTTTGCCATCTTCGCCTTTGCCACATGCGGCAGTTACAGTGGGGAGCTCCAGCTGAGTGTGGACTGTGCCAACAAGACCAAGAGTGACCTCAACATCGAGGTCGAATTCGAGTACCCCTTCAGGTGTGCCTCCACACTAGCCCACCCCTGGGATCCTGACAGACCTGGGATGGGGGTGGGGGGTGGGACCGGCCAACACCTCCTCCCCAGTGGCTCCTGCCCAGCCCCCACCTCGGGAGACCACACCCACTCAGATCACTGCGCATGCACTGAGCACCTACCTTGTGCCTGGCACTCCTCTGGACATCTAGGACACGGGGTGACCAAGACAGGCATAGGCTGTTGCCCTCTGGCTGTGTTCTAGTGAAGAGGAGGGGCAGGAGACTGGCAATAAACAAGATTCAAAATTTTATATATATATATATATATATATATATATATATATGCACACATATATATATCCTTAAGGCAGTAGGTGCTCAATTAATGTTAGCCAATATTATTATTTAATTCCCATTCGTTCATCCCATACACAGTTTTTGAGAACCTATTGTATGTCAGGTACTGCTGAAAGTGCTGGGGATATAACAGTGAACAAAACAGACCAAGCTCCCTACCCTCATGGAGCCAACATTATAACAAATAAACAAATGAATAAAGAGGATAATTGCAGATTGGGAGAAATCCAAGGAGGGCATCTTCATGCAGGGTTTTATGATAGAGAATAATGAGGGGGTGCTGCTTAGCCATGGGGAAGGATTAAGCCAAATTAAACAGTTCTGAGAGTTGTTGAGCTCATACCGTGTGCCGGGTGCTAGGTACACAAGAGTGAGCACAAGCAGGCAAGGTTGCTGCACTCATGGAGAGGCTTACCTCCTAGGAATGGGAAGACAGAGACCCACAGACACAATTTCAATAGAGGCTCCTGAGGCTCCTCCACTACTAGGACAAATCACATAACTGCTTTGGGTCTCCATTTCTTCATCTGTGAGAGGGGATAATAATACCCACCTTACAGGGTTATGATAAATATTAAATGAATTAATACTTGTAAAATGCTTAGCACAGTGCCAGGCACACAATAAGTGCTCCATCAGTGTTTGTCAAAATAAGGAAAATAAATAAGCTTAAAGGACTCAGGAAAGAGATCAGGGATTGAGTTGGAAATTAGGGATTTTTGAGCACTAAGGGTAAATGTAGGCTCAGGGGATCACCCAGTGTGAGAGGCAAGACTGAAGAGGCCCAGCGCAGGGCCTGAGCAATAATCAAAAGAAAAGGGGCACCAGGGAGGCGTGGTCTGAGAGGCTGGGGAAGTGGGGGATGACAACCAGGGATCCACCAGTTCACAGAAGCCAAGAGAGTTTGGGGAAGGAGTGGGAGTTGCAGCATGTGATACTGCTGAGAGCAGGCCCTTTGGGGATCTAGAAGACCAGAAAAATCTGTGGACACCCCAACTCCTCCCATGTCTAGGACCTCGGGTCCTGAGGATCTGCCCTTCACCCCCAAGCCTCCCAGGGGAAAAAAATCTTTGCCCTGTGTCCCCTGGACCAACCCTGCCACTGCCCCAGTAATCCCCCCCAAAGACCCCTCATTCCCCCTAGAAACCCAGAAACTTAAACCCAGATCCAACTCCTAGCTCCATCATTTAGCAGCCATGCAGCCCTGTGCAAGTAACTTAGCCTTGCAGAGCTTCAGTTTGTTCATCTGTAAAACAGGTATAATAATGCCTGCTTTAGAGAATTGTGGGGGAGGGTCATTAAGTGAAGCAATTATGTAAAATGCTTAGAGGTGATCAATAAGTGTAAGCCCTTCCCTTAGGGCCTTTGCTATACAAGGGCACTGGCACCATTTGGATCCTGCCCCCCAACCTGAGGCCAGAGCTCTGGGACTTCACCCTGCTCTTTCTCTCCACACACGTTCCTCCTTATGACCCCTCTTCCATCACACCATAGGAAAGGCCTTAGCCTCACATGCCTTCCCAGTCTACAGCTCCCCCCCCACCCCCGCCCACACCTCACATACACGAATCCTGTTCCAGCATCCCTTCTACCCTCCTGTCTTTCTGTCTGTCTCCTCCTATTTTGTAGTCCCTGGGCTCTCCTCTGCTATGTACACATTTGTTTTTCTCTTGGGGACCTGAAGTGAGGTGGGGAGAAGAGTCAGCATGACGTAGGGGAAAAACACAAGGTTCAGATTCCAACTTTGTCATTCCTATACCAGCTGTGTGACTTTAGGCAAGTTAATGCGTTTCTCAGAGCCTCTGTTTCTGCCTCCATATACTTCATTTAATAAACATTTATTGAGCGCCTACTATGTGGCAGCACTGTTCCAGGCCTTAAGGGTACAACACTGAACAAAACAAAGGAAAAAGCCCTGCCCTCTTGTAGTTAGAACAAAAATCAAGGAAAAAAGCAAAATACATGGTATGTCAGATGGGGTATCACAGCTACAGAGAAAATGGAGCAAAGAAGGGGGCTAAGGAGTGCTGGGAGGGAATGGTTAGATTTAACTAAATAGATCAGGGAAGACCTCACTGAGAAGGTGACCAGTGGAGCAAAGCTTGAAGGAGAAGAGCATTCCAGTGCAAAAATCCTAGGGTGGGAGAGTGCCTGGTATGTTCTATGAATAACCAAGGGGCCAAAGTACCTAGGTTGGAGTGAGGGCTGAGTAATACCTATTTCACCAGCATGCTCTCAGCAATCAATGAAATGTGACTGGTACACAGTAGGTGCTCGTGAATGATTATTTCCTCCTCTTCCTGGGACCTTGTCAGAATCTGGGGGAGACCCATGACTGGGCAGGGGGGAGGGGAGGGAGTTCTTAGGGCCTGGGCCACACCTGCCCACCTCTCTCCACAGGCTGTATCAAGTGTACTTTGAGGCACCCACCTGCCAAGGGGACCCTAAAAATATCTTCCTCGTGGGGGACTACTCCTCATCGGCTGAATTCTTTGTCACCGTGGCCGTATTTGCCTTCCTCTACTCCATGGGGGCTCTGGCTACCTACATCTTCCTGCAGAACAAGTACCGAGAGAACAACAAAGGGCCCATGCTGGTGAGCTCCCACAGCCATTCGAATGCCTACAGGGGCCAGGGGACATAGAGCCTTGGGGACACAGCCATGTTCAGAGGCCACGTCAAATCCCAGGCAGGCCCACATGCAAGCGGCCCTGATAACAGCCGCACACATTACTGCTGCTGCTGCTATGAGCATCAGAGACACCGAATCAGAGTGACAGGGACACACCCACAGCCCACACAGAATCCCAGACACCTGGAAACTTGCCACCTCTCACAAAACCCTACAGTCTAGATGAAAGAAAGAAGCACACAGAGGTTCATTGTGACAGTCATGCTTGTCATCACACCACACAGACACACTGATTCCTACACAGCTGTACTCATACACCCTCATCCCAGACACAAAATGACACAAATTCCCACATTCAGATAAAAGTGTAAAGACACACTACTTTCCACAGATTTGGCAACCATCTCACAGAATCACACACACACACACACACACACACACACACACACACACACACACACACCACATACCACAGTCACACTCCCACACCCTCTGTCACATACACACACATGCACAGACAAGCCCAAGCTAGGAGGGCCACCTTCAAGTGAGTGTTGGGGGCTTCAAGAGCTGGAAAGGCAGGGGAGAGACAAGCCTCTTCTGGGAGACGCCCCTCCCAAGAAAGCCTATGATCTGACGAGGCCCCACAGCCCAGAATGAAGCAGCCCACTCATGGTGCCATCTCCCTCCCCCCTGCCCGGCCTAGGACTTTCTGGCCACGGCAGTGTTCGCCTTCATGTGGCTGGTTAGCTCGTCGGCCTGGGCCAAGGGGCTGTCAGATGTGAAGATGGCCACGGACCCAGAGAACATTATCAAGGGGATGCCTGTCTGCCACCAGACGGGGAATACATGCAAGGAGCTGAGGGACCCTGTGACCTCTGGCCTCAACACCTCGGTGGTAAGCCCTGGGAAGCTGGCTGGGCCAGCTGGGGAGGGTGGCTGGGAAACTTAGTCTGGCATGGGGGGTGGTGGAGAGAGAGAATGAGAGGAGAATTCAGAGGAAATCCAAGAGGGCTCCCTGGAGGAGGCATGCCAACAACAGAGCCTTGTAGGATGAGATAGCAATTGTAACCATAGGACCTGAAACTAGTTACTCAGCCTCTCAGGCCTCAGTTTGAGCATATAAATTGAAAATAAGAGGTCCTGCTCCAAAGTTAAGTAGTGAACTAATAACATACAAAGTGCTTAGAAAAGGGCCTGGCACATGGTAAGTCGTATACAAGAGTTACAGATCCTCAGATTCCAACACTTTTTTTGTCAATTGCTGGCTACGACAGAGCTAAGATCTAAGCCACTAAGCCTCTCTGCACCTCAGTTTCCTCAGCTGTAAAGTGGAAATATTACTTCCTGTCCCCAAATTGAATTACATTGTATATATTTATACAAATGTATATATTTGTTTTAATATAAAAGCGTATATTTATATACTTTATACATGGGTATTTATACATATATTTGTATATACATATGTATGTGTATATATGCATCCATTAGCGGTATATCTACATATTTAATAAAAATTTATGCTTAACATTTTACTATATATTACAAAATTAGGTTTACTATATTTTGTACATGTATAAACGTGTATATATGCAAATACATAAACACATATATGCAATACTGATATATCTCATCCCCGGGAATCTGAATTCTAACGCGCCCCACGCCCCCCTCCCCACCAAGGTGATTTTTGTGCACATTGACATTCATGCGCTGGGACTCGGAGGGTCGGGGTCTCGGAAACCACCACTGTCCGGGCGCCCGCGAATCCAAGCCCAACGCAAGCGGCCTCGATGTTCCCCGGGGCCGCCAGGGCAACGGGCGCAGGACAACAGCCGAGCTTTGTCTCCCCGCAGGTGTTTGGCTTCCTGAACCTGGTGCTCTGGGTCGGCAACCTGTGGTTCGTGTTCAAGGAGACAGGCTGGGCCGCCCCATTCCTGCGCGCTCCTCCCGGCGCCCCCGAGAAGCAACCGGCGCCCGGGGATGCCTACGGCGAGGCAGGCTACGGGCAGGGCCCCGGCGGGTACGGGCCCCAGGACTCCTACGGGCCCCAGGGCGGCTATCAGCCTGACTACGGGCAGCCCGCCGGTAGCGGTGGCGGTGGCTACGGGCCTCAGGGCGACTACGGGCAGCAAGGCTATGGCCCTCAGGGTGCGCCCACCTCCTTCTCCAATCAGATGTAGTCTGGTGAGTGACAGACAGGCGGGGCGGCCAAGGAGGGTTCATGATCCTTTCATGGGCGGGTTAGTGAACCAATAGGAGTAGGACACTGGCCGGACAGGTAAGGATGGGAATTTGAAGGAGCCAATAGAGAGGCGGAGCTATGTGCTAGGGGCGAAAAACTAGCCAATGGTGGAGAGCAGAAGAGTGGTGTTTGAAAATGGGCAGAATGAAAAGCCAATGGGAGAGAGGTAGAAGTGCTGCTCTGAGGGAAGGGAGGGGAGAGAGAAGTGGGCAGAGCAACCAATGAAAGGAGGGAATAACAGGAGGACTTGCGTAGTGGGAAATCCGCCGGGCGCAGGAGCCATGGAGGGAAGAAGATGTGGGTCTTATCCAATACGTTATGATAAGGCCAATAGATGATGAGGGTAAACGGGCTTGGATCATGAAGGTCAGACAAGATCACTAATCCGAAGGAGGTGACAGATCCGCCACCTCTCCGCAACCCTGGAGGCGAGGGAGGTAGTGTGGAATTTCAAAGAAGAAAAGGACCCGGGCGGAGCGGGGCGGGGTGGGGTGGGGGTGGGGCGCATTGGAAAGTCTTGCCGGCCTTCTTGTTGGGCCTCAAAAGAGAAGCGAGATTTCCCTCAAATGTGAGGGGGGAAGACGGGGAGTAGAGGCAGGCTGATGGCGTTAGAGGGGAAAGGCAAGGAGGTGGCAACACATGGGTGGAGGTAGCTTCTAGCACTTGGCCAGGATGGAAAGGGCAGGGAGGAGTTTATCAGGCATCCCATATCTAATTCACTAAAAATTCCTGTTGTCTCTACCTTCAAAATATATCCATAATCTTCCCACTGTCCCCCTGGACCTCTTCCCTGGTTTCCACCCCCATTCCCATTATATTCTGCTCATGGCGTGGGGAACGATCCTGTTAAGTCCTAAATCACGCCACGACCCTCCTGTGCTCAGAGCTCAGAGCTCTACCTGGGCTCCCATCTCACTCAGATTAAGTCAAAGCCAAAGCTATGGCCCACGAGGCCCTACACAATCTAGCCCCACCCCTCACTCCTCTGACCTCTCACCTCCAACCACTCCCCCGCACTCTGTTCCAGCCACACTGGCCACCTCGATGTACCAGGCACAGTCCAACTTCACAGTCTTGGTACTTGCTTTCCCCCTGGAGTTTCACACCCACACACACTGATAACCTTACCCGGCCGACTCCTTACGAGTCCCTTTTCTTACCTCTCCCTGTGCTTTTCTTTATCATAGTCTGTAATTATTAGTTTATATGTTTATTGACTGTCTCTTCTACTAGACTAGGGGATGTGACCATGACTAATTTATGCTATAGACACATCACCTAGAGCACTACTAATGCTAAGAAACATTTATTGAGGAAATAAAAGAAACAACATAGCATGAGACATTTTACTATCATTTTACTCTTCTTCTCTGCTTAAAATCTCCAGTTGATTATACCTTATCCAGAGTCAAAGCTGAAGTCCTCACAACCTTGTCTACAAGCTCCTATGTGACCCCATTACCTACCTCTCGGACATCACCTCCTACCACCCTCACTTGCTCACTCCACTGAAGCCCCACTGATCTCCTTGCTGTTCCTCAAACACACTAGACGTGCTCCCACCCCAGGGCCTTTGCACTGGCTGTGCTCCCTACCCAGAATGCTCTTCTCTCCAGTTATCTGCATGGCTCATTCCCTCACCTCCTTAAGTCTTTATTCCAATGTCACTTCTTCAATGAGGTCTTCTCTGACTACCTACTTATACAGCAACCTTTCTTCCCCTACTGTCACTCCTAATCCCCCTTGCCCCAGTCTACTTTTTGTTTTTCCATTTCACTTATTATCACCTTATGTCATACTAGATAACTTATTTATACATCATGGTAATTGTTTAAGTCTTTCTCCCCTGCTACAATGTAAGCTCCACAAAGATAAGGATCTTTGCTCTGCTCAATATAGTTTACCACCAATGAGGAGTACAGTACCTGTTAACAGACTTTTTTGGGTTGGGGGAAGGGGAAACCATAATTTCTTTGGTACCTAATCTAGTGAAGGCATGGTATATCTTCCCAGCAGGGGCAGCTGGGATGAAGCTGACCCCAAGACTATAAGTGAAGGAAGAAGGAAGGAAGAAAGGTCATGGCAGATAGTGGGTGAAGCCAGGGCAGAGGCAAAGCAGCTCAGCCCTTCCCTAAAGGCACCGCCTGTGTCTGGACCCCCTCTCCTTTTGTATCTTTTGTCTCCACAGGTCACTGCAGCCCGGGAGGACCCCGTTGGTAGGCAAGAGCTCAGGAGAAGGACTGCCCCCCGTTCCCACCCCTACACCCCAGGTCTCCACCCCTCAAACCAGGAGACCCTTAACTGTCTTTGCTGTTTATATATATATATATATATTATATATAAATATCTATTTATCTGTCTGAGCCCTGCCCCCACTCCACTCCCCTTATGCATAAGGGACCCGATCTTGCATGGGCCCCTCTCTTACCCCTACCCCTTCCCCTTCATCCTGTGGCCCCTCTCTGTTCCCTGGCCCTGTGCCCTGAGGTTGGGGGGCTCTGTAAGGGGGACAGGGAGGAGACAGAAGGCTGTGTGGGGAGGGTGGATGTGAGTTCAGACTCCCCTCTCTCCCTCCCCTCCTCCCAACTCGGGCCTTGATTCCTCTAGCAATGCCTGAACAGGGGCCATTAGGGAAAATTCAACTCTGAAGAGAGGAGAAAGGCAGAGGCTGGGGGAGCTTGGGACCCAAGGTGGTCTTGGAGAGGACCTCTAGAGTGAACAGGGCTAGTAAGCAGAGGGGTTGGGTTCCAGACATACTGGATCTGGAGTCTGAAGAAGAAGGGTGCCCTACAGCATTCTAGAATGGGGCTTAGAAGGAAGCTGAGGGTGTGGTCCTAGAAGGGGTGGAGCTTTGAGTGAGGCAGCGGGTGGGCCCACAGTGGGCAGGGGTTGGAGTAGGACAGGGTTCTACGGAAGGAGTGTGACTTGGGACCTGGACACTGGGTTTGGAAAAACGCTAAGGGCGTGGTTCTAGAAGGGGTGGGGCTTGAAGCAGGCAGTGGGTGAGGCCCCAGAGTGGGCGGGCCTTGGATTGGGACCAGAATCTATGGAAGGGGTGTGGCTTTGAACACTCCCGAGAGACAGAGTTTGATTCTAAAGGGGGCCGACCTTGGGCAAGGCAAGAAGTGGAGTTCAGGAATGGGCCAAACTTGGAGTGAGGTCGTGACCGTGTTCTAGGCAGTTCGGGGCTTAGAGTGGGGCGTGCATGGTGGTTTCTGAAGGAGCAGCCCCGCCCCCGCAAAGGAGCAGTGAAGAAAATATGTTTTAAAGTGGTTGGGCTTGGCAGTGGGGAGGGCGAGGTGAGAGGCTTGGTCAGGAGCTGAGGGATGGGTTTCGTTAGGGGTAGTGGGGAGTATCCTTGGCCAAGGCTGGGGACTGAGGTGGCCTGGGAAGAGCTGAGAGATAAGACTTGGAGGGTAAGGGGTGGGATCCAGAGAGAGGCACCCCCCACACCCTTGCCTACCCCGAGATGGGACAGCTAGGCAATCAGGATAGAGCCAAAGGGTCTGTGGGGCCGACCTACCCTTCTCCACCCCCACCCTGGCCTCCTCCCTACCTCCACACCCCCATCCATCCCGGAGTGGTTGGAGGCCCGGTCTGGAGCCCCTATCCTGCACCCTCTGCTGTGTCTGTGACGTCGGTAGTGCCTGTGCTTGTGTGTTGCCATTTTGTCTGGCTGTGGCCCCTCCCCCTCCCCTCCAGACCCCCACCCTTTCCCATGCCCTTCGGTATTGTTTGAAGACTCCATCCCCGAGGAGGAAAAAATATGATTAATTCTTCTCCCCTAAATAAACTCCTCAACCACCTAGTCCACACGGCTCTTACTTCTCAGTGTGTCTTTTTGGAGGGGGAGAGAAAGATGGGGAAGAGGAGGCGAGAGGAAGCTCCGCCTCCGACCTGCTGGACACCGTTCGAGTCACCCCGCCATTTTCGGCCCCTCCAACAGTGTTTTGCTGAGCCCTATCCTCTGTGAAGCCTCGCCTGCCGATCATTCTAAGTCACTCTCTGAGTAGCCCTGACAACTGCCCCACTACTGGCCACCGAATGCCCAGTCTTTCTAGGGTTCGGTTCTAATTCTGGTCCCTTAGCCATGCCCCTTCCCAGCCCCTGTGGAGCCCTGTCCTTGAATCCCCAAACGGTTCAAAGGGAGACTTCCCTCTAGCCACCCGCCTCGCATTCTTCAGACCCTGATGTCTCTCTATTTCCTTGTCTCTGGTCCAGCTGGAGAACTGGGAGACCGACTAGGCTGCAAGGCCGGGAGGCGGGGCGCCAAGGTGACTCGTTAGTTCTTTCATTCATTCCCTATAACCTGTCTCAGGCTCCTCCCTGGGGCAGGGAGGGGCGGGAAGTGACCAGGATGTGCGTAATGGGGCGCAGTGGGGATGGGGGATGAAGTCCCTGGCGCCCACGATGAAGGGCCCGGCTGACCGCCGCCACCCCGGTGCCTAATTAGAGACCCTGGCCGGGCACCGGAGTTCTGGCTGTGTGCCGGGGACACCCTCCTCCCAGCCCCGAGGCATAGCGAAGCCTGAGAGCGCGGAGAGACTCCTAGCTCAGGGAATGAGCTCAGGGGAAAGAATCACTGGAGAGAGAAAAGTGAGAGCAGGGGAGGGAAGGCTTGAAAATCTATTTCTCGGGACTTAGGGGGCATCGCAGCTGGGCCTGTAAAGATGGGGAGCGAACAGGGAAGAGGGCCTCGGAGCCTGGCCGGTAACTTTAACCCCCTCCGGCTCTGAAAACGGATGAGAGCGGGGACGTGGGGCGGGGGCATAAGATCGAGCTCTCTGATGGGGTGAGGGAGCACCAGCTGGGGCTGCGATGGGGCTGGGGACCATTCTTGCGGCATTCATCCGGGGGAAAGAGAACCTCAGAACATCACCAGTGGGGAGGGGGCCAAGAGGTGGCTTTAACCCATCCCCCAAATAAACATCCAAGATAAATCACACAAAGCGTCAATACAAGTACTGTAGCGCACACTCCTTACAGTCAGGTCTCCACTTCCAAGTTCCCACTCCTCTACTACAGAGCCCTCAAGGCCTAGAATGTCCTGTGAGAGACCATGTGGAACCCTGGGGGCTCTGGGGCCCGTGTTTTCTGAGGCCCAGCTCCCGCCCACGCAGGAGTGCAAGGAAGCTTTCGCGCACGGCGTTCCTGGGCTGCGCGCCCCTCACCTCTAGGCAGGGGGCGCCTTGGCCCGGGAGAGACAACAGGCCCAGGGGCGGACCCCGCTGGGCGCGCTCCTCCTACGCCGGTGTCAGGTTTACGGAACCGAGAGCTCCCCTGCCGGATGCGCGGTGGCCAGACGGCCACAAGGATTCCATTCGCCTGACCCGGCCCGGCTTGACCCTGCCTGGGCGCGCCATGTTCGCGCGTGGGTCCCGGAGGCGCCGCTCAGGGCGCGCGGTGAGCGAGACTCAGGGCAGCGGTGGGGGTCGGGGTAAACTGAGGCCCGGGAGAGGGAGCAGGGTATAGGGATAGTGAGGAGGCGCTCCCAGAGGATCTGGGGATCCCCATCCTCAGGGTTCCCAAACCGGAGGGCCTGGGACTGCTGGAAGTATGTGGATGAAGGAACGTGGAGATCTGGTGGCCCTTGCTCCCTAATCACATTTCCGCACACCTTTATCAGCACCCCAGGGACCTGGTGCACTCCCCTCTCCGGTGAATTATGGGAGGGGATTCTGAGAGCCAAAAGATTGGGTCCTGGAGTCCTAGATTGAGCAGGGGCCTCCTGAGCTTATGAGAAAAGGGACCTCTTCCTGTACCTTGGCGGAAGGTGAACTGAGGAGTGAGGCCCTACACTCCTGGGGTGCCCTAATACTGAGAGTCGAGTGGTTGGGATTTGTGAGGAGAGGGCTTCCAGGCTTCCACTTGAGCCAGGAAGCTTTTGACTTCCTAGATGGGAGTGTCTCTCTCTTCCCTTGGAGGGGCTGTCTGGGTGGGGTCTGCGTTTGATGGTCCAGAAGAGAGAATAGCCCTAGGATATGAGGGGTAAGGGCCAAGGCTTCTTGGGGTGTGGGTTTCAGAATGGCTCAAGGGCCTCCTGAGATCCTGGCGGAGGGTCTCAGTTCCTTGGGTATGAAAAGGTGAAGCCAGGGTTTGGGGGATGGGCTCTTGAGCTTCTGAAAACAGGAGTAGGGCTCACGTGGGGATCCCAAGTAAGGATGGGGTCTCAGATTCCTACCCTGTGGAACTGGAGTGCTGCTGGCTTCCTGAGTGGAGAAGGGGCCGAGATGAGGCCTGAGAGGAGACACCCAGATTAGGGGCTCTGCTCTGGTGGGGAGAGTACTCTGAGTTCAGGGGGAGGTGTTTTGAGGCCTGGAGGAGTCAGAGGCTGGTGGGGAGGTGTCGAGGCTGGGTGAGGGGAGTCCAATGCTGGCCCGGGGAGGGGAATTCCCTGAAAGGGACGGCATATAGGGAGGTGGCCTCAGCTCCCCCGCCTCTACCTCGGTTGTGTCCCCCTCCCCCGCGCTCTGGACTCTGTCCCAGCCTGCCTGGCCTTGCCCTGGTGGGACATGCCCCGGCGTGTGGTTGCCGGCCTCGGAGTGGAGAGGCGGGTGTTGACTTCTCTCTCCCTCCCCGCCCGCGCGCACCTCGCCGGGTCCCGCGTCTGCCCCCTCCCACTACAGCCTCAAGAAGCAGAGGACCCAGACCGAGGCCAGCCCTGCAACTCCTGCAGGGAGCAGTGCCCCGGCTTCCTGCTGCATGGCTGGAGGTAGGTGACCATCCCAGAACCTTGTCTTCATCAGGGTCCTGCCCTTATGGGAACCTGCCCTTAGGGGAACCCCCCCCAACTTAGGCCACGCCCCTAGGCTTGAGCCAGGTCTTAGAGAAAGCTCAGGTCCAGAGCCCCTCCCCTGACTCATTCCCAATTGTCCAGTTCCCAGGAGAGCTCCGCCTACTACACAGCCCCGCCCCCAGAAATGTGCTCCAAGTTTCTGAGTCCCATCTCTAGGGAGATCCTCCGTCCCGGGCTCTAAGAACCGCCCACTGACCTCCAGCCCCCTTCTGGGGCTCAGAACTCCCCTCCCAGACCCAGGTCCTATCCTCCTAGTGGAGCCCTGTACCCAAAACGTCCCATAAAATACCACAGACAGAGCCCTACTCACTCAGCTCAGAGCCTCAGCATAAGCTAGAGCCCGCCCCTAGGGAAAGTTCCCCCACCACGTCCAAAGTCATGAGGGGAAACCCCTAGATTTATAACTCCAATCTCAGACTCAGAGCCCCACCCCTACTCAGGCCCGTTGCCGGGAGAGTGTGACCCAAGTCCCAGTGCTGAAAGTCAGGGGATGGCCTTGAGACCTGCCACAGCCCCACCACCCCTTCACATCCTCGGCCCAGGCCCCGCAGCCCCACTCCCAGCTCACAGCCCTGCCCCCAGCTGGCTGCTCTGCCCCTCACAGCCCCGGCCAACTCCCCACAGTAGTCTGGCTCACAGCCCCACCTCCGCTCAGCACCGCCCCCAGGCCCCTGTCTGGCTCGGAGTCTTTTGCTGGTGATAATCTGAATGTCTCTGGCCCTCAGTTGGACTTCCTTGGGCTGCCAAGGGGTCCAAGTGGGCCCTCCCTTAGGAGCTGACCCCCCATCCCGGTCCCCTCAGAAAGATCTGCCAGCACTGCAAATGCCCACGGGAGGAGCACGCCGTGCACGCAGTGCCTGTGGACCTGGAACGCATCATGTGTCGGCTAATCTCAGACTTCCAGCGCCACTCCATCTCTGACGACGACTCCGGCTGTGCCTCGGAGGAGTATGCCTGGGTGCCCCCTGGTCTCAAGCCCGAGCAGGTGACCAAACACCACCACCCACTCTTGCTCACCAGTGGGCACACACACACATGCACACTCAAGTGGGAACCTATTTCCAGGGAAACTCTAGGGTGCGTGGTCAGACTGTGCATGTCCTTCTGACCCCTCTGTGGTCTAGCAGGGAACCCTGATTGATTGCTGGGCCAGTTCCTCAGGACCTGTTCACCCCTCTCCTGTCCTCCCCTTACCTCAGTTCTTATCCCAGCACTTCATTCACTACACTTCCATTGATTGATTCATTCAACAAACAGTCACTGAGCACTTACCGCATGTCAGACAATGTTCTAGGCACTGAGAACACAGCAATGAACAAAACACAAAAAAATACATCTGCCCACATGGAGGTTGTATTCCCAAAGGGAGCAAGAGCCAGTAAGTAAACCTGTGAATATATGTCAGATGGTGTAAGGGCTACGGAACAAATAGAGCAGGGAAGTGGAAGAGAGGGAGAGGGGGGAGAGAGAGAGAGAGAGAGAGAGAGAGATGTTAGAATTGTAAATAGGGTGCCCAGGTCAACCTCTGTGAGAGTATGATGTTTGAGCTTCTTGAAGGAGGTGAGGATATGAGCCATGCAGATATCTGAGGTTAGAGCGATCCAGGCAAAGGAAACAGCTAATGCAAAGGCCTTGAGGCAGGAGTGTGCTTGGCATGTATGAGAAACAGCGAGGAGACCAGTGTATCTGGAGCACAGTAAGCAATGGGGCGAGTGGTTGGAGGTGAGGTCAGAGATGGCGGAGGCCATGGACAGAACTTTGGCTTCCACTCTGAATGAGGGAGAGGACACAAGAGGCTTGTGAGCAGAGAAGGGATGTGATTTGTCTTAGGACTTAACAGAATCCCTCTGGCTGCTGAGTGTAGAATGGACTGTAAGAGGGTGGAAGCAGGGGATCAGTGAAAGGGAGGCTACTGCAATGGTCCAAGTGACTGATGATGGTGCTGGCAGTGGAAGTAGTGAGTGGTGGTCAGATTCTAGTTATATTTTGAAAATAGAGCTGAGAGGATTTGCTTGTGGGTGTGACAGAGGAGTCAAAGATGACCCCAAGGATGGATGGATTGACTGATATGGGGCAGGCCAAGGCAGGAGCAAGTTTGAGGGCTAAGAGCATAAGTTTGGTTTTGGCTATGTGGAGTTTGAGATGCCTGTTGGACATCTGAGTGGTCACGTTGTCTGGAACTCAAGTGAGAGGTCACAGGGCTGGAGGTATGCAATTGTGAGGCATTAGCCATGAGATGGTATTTATAGCCATGAGGGTGGATTCGATTCCCAAGGGACTGAAGGTAGACAGAGACAAGAGGACCAAGGACTGAGCCTGAGGACCCTCCCACATTTAGGGGTTGGCCAGTTGAGGAGGAACCAAAACAGGGGCAGAGAAGGAGCAGCCAATAAGGTAGGAGGAAACAAACCCAGGGCTGTGTGGTGTTCTGGAAGCTAAGGGAACAAAGTGTTTCCAGGAAGAGGGAGTGATCAGCTGTGTCCAGTGCTACTGATGGGTCAAGTTGGATGAAGACTGAGACCTGAACAATGAGTTCAGCGATGTGGATATCATCAATGACTATGACAGGAATAGCTTTGGAGGAGAGGCAGGGACAGAGGGGGCGGGGAAGCCTGACTGTAGTGGGGTCTAGAGAGAATGGGAGGAGAGGAAGTGGAGACAGCAAATGCACACAACTCCTTCAAGGAATTTTGCTATAAAGGGGAAAGAAAAGTGGAGCAGCAGATGGAGGGAAAAGTGGGGTCAAGACATGAGGGAACTCTCAGTATGCTTAGGAAGTGGCAGAAATGATCTGGCCTGTAGGGAGGAGGGGGTCAATAGAAGTTCCCTCATGATGACTTTAATTTTCTCAGAAAAGCAGGGACCCACCATCCCACTGCATCACCCCTAGTCTCAATTGTTTTCTCCCATCCCCCATGTCCTCCCAGGTGTACCAATTTTTCAGCTGCCTTCCAGAGGACAAGGTCCCCTACGTCAACAGTCCCGGGGAGAAATACAGGATCAAGCAGCTGCTGCACCAGCTGCCCCCACATGACAGTGAGGTGAGGAGACAGAAGACAGGAAGGGCATGCCAGGTAGGGGACACAGCCTGGACAAATGCTGGGCAGCTGGAAAGAAGTGGGCAGGGTCAGAGGAGGAAAGGTGAGCTGATCTGAGGTGACAGGTCTGGACAGGCAAAACCACAGCTGTGCCTTGGGAGAAGAGGTAAGGGGTGGGTATTTAAGGCAGGAAGCACCATCTATATAAAGGCCTAGAAGTAAATTTTTTGAGCATGGATGAAATTTGGAAGAAGGCTGGGGGCAGGCATCAGGGGAGGAGCCTGGAAGATCCCCACTACTCCAGGCACAGTACTGCACAGCACTGGAAGAGGAAGAGAAGAAAGAGCTCAGAGCCTTCAGCCAGCAGCGGAAGCGGGAGAATCTGGGGCGTGGCACTGTGCGCATCTTCCCCGTGACCATCACAGGGGCCATCTGTGAGGAGGTGAGCCATGGAGGGCCTCAGTGAGTAATGGTGCCTTTGCTCCAAGCCCTGGGGTACAGGGCCCATCTTCCAGGCCCTGGAAAGAGTTTTCTCCCCTCCATGCAGCGTACATGGGGCGTGGGCTATCTCTTTGGTCCTCCTATGATTGAAACTTGTCTTTAAGAACCAACCCACAGTGGCAGGGCCTGTCTCTAGAGCTGGGTGATGGGTGGGATTTATCTCTAAGGCCCCCCTGGTGGGTGGAGCCTAACCTTAGATCTTACTGTTAGGTGAGGTCTGTTGCTAAGATCCCCCAACTGGGCCTGGCCTGTCTTTATGGTTTCCCCAACTCCCTAAAGGGGAGACTTGCCTTTAAGGCCACCCACGAGAAATAGGGCCTGTCTCTGTGGTCTCCCCCAGGAGCAGTGTCCAGGGCCTATCTCAAAGTTACTCCCTGGATGGGGCCTGTCACAAAGGCCACGGGGAAGGCCCACGTGTTACACGCCTTGGCTGACCCCCATCCATCCTACCATCTTGGTGATGGTGACGGCGTCCACCTGTCATTTGGCAGTGTGGGAAGCAGATTGGAGGTGGGGACATCGCCGTGTTTGCCAGCCGTGCAGGCCTGGGTGCCTGCTGGCACCCACAGTGCTTTGTGTGCTCCACGTGCCGGGAGCTGCTGGTGGACCTCATCTACTTCTACCATGCGGGCAAGGTCTACTGTGGTCGCCACCATGCTGAACGCCTGCGCCCGCGCTGCCAAGCCTGTGACGAGGTTCGTGTCTCTCTGCCCAGGGGTGTGAACGGAGGGTGGGCAGGGGCAGGCCCTTCTGATGGCCATGGACGGCCTTTGCCCCCCAGATCATCTTCTCCCATGAGTGCACAGAGGCCGAGGGCCGGCACTGGCACATGGGTCACTTCTGCTGCTTTGAGTGTGAAGCATCACTGGGAGGGCAGCGCTATGTCATGCGTCAGAGCCGCCCCCACTGCTGCGCCTGCTACGAGGCCCGCCACGCGGAGTATTGTGATGGCTGTGGGGAGCACATTGGTGGGTGAACATGGGACTGGATGGGGGATGGATGGACAGCTGGGTCACAGCCCCACTGCCAGGATTCTTCCTGGGGGCATCTTCCAGGCCCCATCTTCCGTTATACCCCATACTTTAAGTCTAGCTCCAGCACTGTAGCCCTATACCCTTCCCTGCAATTCCATTACCAATGTCCCCCATCATGCCATACTTTCTAAACCCCACCTACACTAGGCACCATGACACATCTAGGTCCACCTCCAGAGTGCCCTCTAATTCCTAGCCCTGCCCCCCACCATAGCTACCCTCCTACCCTCTCAGCCTGGCCCCTACTCCAAGCTATGCCCTATTCTCTAAGACTCCTCCATCAGCCTAGGTAAACCCTACCTTCTAAGCCAGACCCTACTCTCTAAGACCCACTCCCTTCCCACCAAGGCCATGCCCTACCTTCTATGTCCTGCTGTCACCCCAGGCCTCTTCTTCAGGTCCACCTTCACTCTCCTTCCACCTGAAGCCACCTCTTAATGTCTAAGCGTGACCCACATCTTGGAGTCCAATGTCTACCCCCACCCTGGGAAAGAAAGGGAGGCAGAGGAGACATTTATCAGCCAGTTTCCAGGAGAGAAGGATGAGGACGGGCCCATTCTGGAGAGGTGGGGGGAGAGGGCACCTCCGGGTACCCTGCCTCAGATTCCCTGCCTCTTCCCAAGAAGGGCCCCTATTCAGGAGGGTGGGGAATATGCCTGGGGGCTCTGCCTCAGTTTTCCCCCTCGTGTCCATCCCCGCAGGCCTGGACCAGGGCCAGATGGCTTATGAGGGCCAGCACTGGCACGCCTCAGACCGCTGCTTCTGCTGTAGTCGCTGTGGGCGAACCCTCTTGGGCCGCCCCTTCCTGCCACGCCGTGGCCTAATCTTCTGCTCCCGAGCCTGCAGCCTGGGGTCCGAGCTCACGGCTCCGGGGCCCGGCCGCCGCAGCTGGAGCGCAGGCACGGTCTCCACACCTCTCACAGCCTCTACAGCCTCTTTCTCTGCTGTGGAGGGGGCGTCTGAGACCTCCACAAAAGGCACCAGCACCGAGCCAGAGCCTGGTGAGCCAACCTTCCAGCCACTCCGGTGCTCCCGCCTCAACCCTGTCCCCGCCCCTTGATTCGCCCAGGCCCTTCACCTGTGGCATCCCTGGCCCCGCCCCATCACAGCCCTGGCTTCGTCCCCAAACCATTCCGGGCCTAGTCTCCATCCCCAGCTACACCCCAACGTGAACCCAGGTTCCACCCCACTTCTGTACAGGGCCCTTCCCCTACCTCAACTTGTCCCAGCTTGAGCCCAAGTTGCTCCTTTCCTCCAAACCCTCTACCCCTCACCATCCGCCCCCCCAGGCCCCGCCCCCATTCTATCCCAGACCCTGTCTGCTCCAGCCCATGCCACTCCCCTTTCACCAGAAGCCACGCCCCCACCCCGGCCACACCCCATACACCAATCCATCTGGTCCTGTTCCTCCTGCTTTCAACCTTCCCTCCACCCAGAACCTGCCCCAGGCCTCACATTTCCCGGACTCCCCACCTCGCTGCCCCGCACCATGCCTGCCTCCACTTTCCCAGTCCTGATGGGGGAGAGAGAAGGCCCTTTCCAAAGGCCTCCCCTGGGCTGGGGTAGGGGTGGGGCGAGAGATACAAGGAGTCACTCCATCTCTCTCTTTCCAGCTGCAGGCCCCGAGGAGCCTGCCCGCTTTCTGAGAGGGGCCCCTCACCGCCACTCCATGCCTGAGCTGGGGCTCCGCAGTGTCCCCGAACCACCCTCAGGGCCTCCCGGCCAGCCGGACCCGCACCCAGAAGATGGTGCCTTTGGTCGCCAGAGCACCCCACGCGTCAGCTTCCGCGACCCTTTGGTGTCTGAGGGAGGCCCGCGGCGGTCCCTGAGTGTGCCCCCAGCCCAGCGCCGCAGGCCACGCAGCCCCCCGCCCAGGGGCCCCATACATCGTCGCCGCCACCACCACCACCACCACCATCACCGCCGCCACTCTGGCAGACGTCGCCACCATCAATGTGACTTGGGATCAGGGTCGGACTCGGGATCTTGCTCCAGCTCGCCCTCCAGTCCCAGTTCCGAATCCTCAGAGGACGATGGCTTCTTCCTAGGGGAACGCATCCCACTGCCCCCGCACCTGTGCAGGCCAATGCCTGCTCAGGACATTGCAACTGAGACCCCCAATTCCCCATCTCCACAGCTCCCCGGGAACTCTCGCCCAGGGATGCCTCGCCAGGCCAGAGACAAGAACTGCATCGTGGCTTGAAGGAGTGACAGTTCTGGAGGGCTGCACTCTCAAGTCAGTGTAGATGATGACCCAGCCCCCCAACTTAAGTCATAAATCCCTTGCCTTCCTCCCTCCTTCATCTGTTTGTATTACTGAAGTAATTTAATATTTGTTTTAAAACAGGCCTGGCTTCTTTACCTCCTTGCTCCAGCTGCTCCAGCTCCCCCCAGTTTCCCCCTCCTGATGCTTGAGACATTTGATCAAAGGATTAATTTATTCACTATCATATGTTCTAATAATCTGCTTATTATTTATTTATTCCTCCACAGAACCCCTCTCCTCCCACACACACATGCACACTGAGAAGGTTATTAGGAGTGGGTTACAACCTGGGGCCTGGAGTCTGAAATCTGAGGCACCCTCTTCCGTCATTTTGTGGCTTAGGTGGGGGCATTGTCCAGGCAGAACTGGCGTCTCCGTTTGGATACTGCAGAAGGAAGGGGAACCTAGGCACACCCATAAAGGTGGCCATACCCAGAGGAGTTGATTGGCAGCCTGGAAGACAAATTCTCGCGATAAAGGCACTTTTACCTCAGTAGGGGGCTGGGAGTTGACTGGGAGTGTTGTAGTAGGGGCGGGGAGGAGTTATTTCGATGGAGGTGTTATTTGCAGGTTGCTGAGAGAAATGAAGGGAGTTCACCTACACCGGGCCATCTGCAGGGTCTGCAAGAGGAAAAGAGAGAACTCATTGGCTGGATCCATATGTCCATTTTGCAGATAAGAATACTGAAGCTTATGATACTTATTGGCACTAAAGCCTTAAGTGTCAATAAGAGACAGAGTTGGCATTCATGCCCCTTGGGAGACCCATTTTCTTTTCACCCCCTTAGCAACACCCCCCCCAACACACCCACACACTCACCAGTAGGGGCTGCTGTATGTCTTTGCTGCCGCAAGGGGAAGGTAATGTAGGCATCATAGCCAAAGAGGCATGCGGCGATTAGGCCCAGCACCTGGGGATGGGGATGGGAGTGAGGTGGGAGTGGATTAGGCTAGTCAGCCTACTCGGCCTCCTACCTCCTTGTATCCACCACCTCCAGTGACTACCCCATGCAGGGATGGTAGCTAAAGCCCCAGGTTGGCAAGCCAGAGAGCCCCAGGGAAAGGCCAGAGACTGGACTCTACCCCACCCTCCCTCTTCCTAGTACCTTTCAACACAGTGCAGCCACACAGTGGCCCCACACACAGGGGACGCCATTCATACTGTACATTGAGACAAAGCTCTAGCAGATGGTATAGTCTAGTGTATCAACAAAGGGGCCACCTCTCTGTGCTTCCCACAAAAGTCCCTGTGTCGGACAAGGGATGGCCCTTTACAGCAAATGATTTGGGGAGGAAAACCAGGGCCTGGGTCAGACTTTCCTGCAGGCCCTGAGGCCAAGTGTGACCTACTGTGGGTCACACACTTTCTGGCAGAAGCGGAGGCAGAAATGACCCCAGGATCCTCAAACCCCTCTCTCTGCTTTGGAGCTGACTCCACAGCCTTTACCCCTGCAACGATTTTGGAGTGGTTTCCTCTCTCAACAAGCACAACAATGGAGGTGATCAGGTAGAGGATGACCGCTACAAGGGTTCGAAAGAAATCCTGTGAGGTGTAGGGAGAAGAGGGAAGTCAGTGTCCAGAATTCCCCCCACAATCCCAACTTCCCGAGCCCCTCCCTAGCCTTGCCATTGTGGCCCCTTTCTCACACTCCAAGGCCAGTTGATGATCTGTATCTTGGTGTGCAGGTCGCACATGTAGACGACAAAGAAGATAGCAGCAAAGATCATCTCTATCACCGACAAGAAGGAGTATCCTGATGTCGAGGCACCGAAGCAGATCAGAATCACCAGGCACAATATCTGGAAGGATATGTGAAAGGGGTCCTCAATCAACTCCCAGGGCTGAGGGGACTGGTTTAAATTGGGGGCCTCAAACTCAGATGCGTACCAGGACTGGGAAAATGACAAATAATTATAGCTAAACACTTATTGTGTGCACACTGTGTTGCACATGTTGTTCTAAGAGCTGTACAAGTATTAATTCACTCAATCGTCACATCAACCTAATGAGCTGGGTACTATCATTAGTATCTTTAGTTTATAGATGAGAAAAGTGAGGCACAGAGACATGAAGTGACTTATCCAGGATCACCCAGCTAGTAAGGAGTAGATTTAGGTGCCTCAGTTTCCCCTCTTTTCCCTTCTAGGATGCTCCTGCCAGGAGTGGTGCCTTCAGGTGTTTTTTTGTGAGCACTCGCGGCGCCAGCTTCAGGGCTTTGACGGGGCGGGACGTGCGGTTCTCCCAGCAACCTCTTTGGGAAACGGTGAGAGCGATACCAGAGGGGCAGGGCTCCATTAAAGGCGCCGCACCCCTTTTACAAGTGACTCAAAGGAGGCGCCCACTTTGAGAGGGACGGGAAACCGAGGCTCCCAAATAGCTGAGGACCTCCCACCCCACCACAGAGAGGCGAGGAAGAACTGGGGGAGGGCTGGTCACCCTACCCCGCGGGACTAGCGCGCGGGGGCCCCACCCCAACAGGTCCCGCCCCTGGGCGCTCTGCCAACCCACCCGCCAGTGCCCAGGCCGCGCCACGCCCTGCCACGGGATGCACCCCAACACCCAGCCCCTGGGGACCCCTTCGATGAGTCCACCGATAAGTCTATGGGGTCTCTCTCCATGGGGCCCCACATATGCCCCATGGGCCTCTTGCCTGACCCCGTGGGCCAGCAGCTCCCGACCATCTTCTCCAAACTTCACTGACTCGCCCTGCGTGCGCCCCTTTTTTCGGGCCTGCGCCACCAACCCACGAACCCCTTGCTCCACTGCCAAGAGGCCCGGGCCACGCGCCTGCCTCCCCCGGAGCTGCCCCACTCCGTGTAGTCCAGCCACCCCACCCCGCCTTTGCCCACCCGCCAGTCCCGGGACGCTCACAATCTCAGCAAACAGGAGAATTCCCTTTCGGGTGCGTGAGAAGTTGGTGCAGGCGGCCCAGCAGCCGGGGGCCGACAGGCGCTCGGAATCCGCCATGGCGTGGACCGGAGTCCCGAGAGGCGCGGAGGATCTTCTCGCTTGCTCGTGGGTTCGAGGACAGTACACACCCAGCCGTCTTGCCCGCCGTCTGACCGGGAAAGGGGCCCCGGGGCGAAGGAGGGAGTGAATCACCGCGCGGAGCAGAAGCGGGCGGGGCCGGAGCGGGCCGGGCCAGGTGGCCGCCGCCCCGGAAGCCCCCTTGCCCCTCCCGCCAAGGATTCTCCCCGCCCGGCGCACAGCCCCCAGGGCGTCCCATCTACGGGGTCGCCAGCCTCTGAGGCTTGGCAGTTCTGCAAGCCATGTGTTGCACTGGAGAGACCCTTCACGCTTTTAGAATACCAATGCGCCTAGGGCTGCCTCAACTCAGAACCATGGGGATTTGGCTTTGGAAGGGAATGCCTCAGTTTCCTTAGCTGTAAAAGCGGCCGAGGCCAGGGTTAAACTCAGGTATGTTTCCAGAATTCGGAATATCTTGGATTTTAGAAAGTTTTCTCAATACATATAAGGTATATTATTTAACACTCTCAGCGGGGTTTGAGACTGCCCCGTTAAAAAACCAAACAAACAAACAAAAACACGTTAATATTTCCTCAAGGAATGGTGTGGACATTCACAGTAAGTGGGATAGGCCGGGACCAAAAATTTTTCCTGGTTAAGTCAGGTCAAGTTTTGTAACCAAATTGTGCCCAACTTGTAGGAAAACTGTTGGTTTCCAAAGCTTTTTGGATTTCGGAATTGTGGATAAAAGATCGTGGACCGTGGAATAAACCTCTTAGCATTGATGGAATGAGACCTCGCCAGTGCACAGGCTGAGAGAGAACAAAGCCTGTTGAGCATCAAACTGCTCAGTAAATGAAGGGTGGACGTTATTAATAGTGTCAGAGCTCAGGGTCTGTTTCTCTGTTCTGCAATTCTAGGGAGGTCCTGGCCCCAAGTGTTGGGCTTCCATTTCCTGGTTCTAAGTAGAGGGGCTGTCAGCCCAGTCTTAGATGAAGAATGGGGAAGGAGCACAGCTTTATTTATTGCCGTGAGCTTGGCAAGATGAGGGGAAGGCTGCTGGGTGCCAGACTGGGTGAAAAGGCTGATGACATTTGAAGAGTGTGTTATCCTGAGCAAGGAATTTCTCCTGACTCAGCCTCAATTTCTGCGTCTGAGACATGCACCTGGTCACGGAATCAGGATCTCCCCCCAAGATGTGCTGAGGGGCACACTCTCTCCAGAGTGAGTGTTGGTTTCATTCTCATCTCATCTGAGGAGAGGAGAGCCATGGCTGGAAGGCCAGGAGGGTTCAACCCAAGGGCCTGCCTGCTTCCCCCCCCACCCCCGAACCTGGGGTCCCACAAAACTAAGTAAGGGGCTCCCCTCTTTCAGCCCAGATTGCTGAAAGAGGGATTGGATAGTGGAAGGCATGAAGCATACCTTTCCCAAGGCTGAGTGTTTGCTTTCCAACTCTGTGAGGCCATGCCAGAGTTTCTAGAACAGAACAAACTCTGCTCTGTATCAGGGCCTTTGAACTTGCTGTTCTCATGAACTTGCTGTTCTCACTGCTGTCAATGCCCTTCCCCCAGTTCTACAAACATCTAGCTTCTGGTCACTCAGGTCCCAGATCAAATATTATGTCTTCAAGGAGGCCAGCAGCCCACCATCATTACCTCCCCCACCGTAACCTTTTGCTATCTTCCTAACTCTCACTTCTCTCTGAAATTATCTTTTATTTATTCATCTTCTTGTGTCTTTTCTTTTCTGACATCTGTCTACCCCCCCACTACCTCAGCTACACAAGGTTAGAAATCTTTATATTTCATTCCTCCAGCATCTCACCAGTGCCTATCACAGTGCAAGGTAAACAGTTGGGGCTCAATTAATACTTGTCAAATGCAGGTGAGATTAAGAGGACAGGCATGGGAATCGGGCAATATTAAATATTGCCTCAATCCCCAACTTCCTCAAGCTATTTATACTCACTGGGCCTCATTTCTCTCCTCTGTGAAATGGTCACATCGGGATTGTTGAGTCGATGTGTAACTAGATGGAAATAGATAGTGCCAGTAAAGCCAGTAGCCAGGATAAGACCAAGTAAATGGTGGCTGGCAGTACTATCGATATTATTAGTCTCCTGGGTGTGACTGTTTTTATAGGACTGGGGCTCTGGAGCCCTTTCCTGACTTCCCTAGAGCCACACTTCTACCAGGCTCTGAGTTAGGGTCAACTAGAAGCCCCAGTGCACTCCCCCACAGTGCCTACAGCGCTAATCATTCAAGGGTTCACCTCTTCACCTCTTTATACCCCAACTCCCAGCCTAGTTTTACAGTCCCTCTCTCCTCCCCAGCGCCACCTTGGACACTCACACTCGGGCCCTTTCCCTCCCTCACCTCTCCAGCCCCTCCCCGTAGGGGGTAGAGTTGCCCATTCCCTCCAGACCACAGCTTCCTTCGTTGGGGGGATGGGACGAAGTGTTCAGGATGTGGTGACAGCGGAGGTGACTGGACATTTCTGGCCTCGGTCAGCGCCCGCACTGGGGCTACACCGGAGTCCAGCTGGCCATATAAGCCCTGGCTTTGGGGCTCTGTTCCCAGGACGGAGGAAACTCGGGCCTCTCCCAGGACCGGGAACGCCCAGCGTGTAGCGTGTGCACACAAGCCCAGCTGCAGTTCCTCACCATCTATGGAAGAGGGGGGCGCAGCCCAAGGGTTCTAAAAGCCTTTTTTAGCCCGGCCCGCTGACTCACACCTTCCTGGCTCCGCCCCGAAGGGGGCTTCGGGGCCCCAGCCAGTGCCGTGAGGGTGGCAGTCTACAGCCAGCCAAAGCTGGCAGACCAGGCTGGAAGTGAGAGACCGCAGGTTCTCGGCTAAGGAAGCCGCCCCGGTTCTAGCCTTCCTATCCAGCCCAGCTGAGGGTCTGGACGACTCCTGGCCGGGGTTGTGGGTACACTGGTGCACTCCCCGCCACAATAGGCCCAACTCTGCATTCCTCACGCCACGCGCAATAATTAACTTTGAGCCCTGCTCAGGTCCAAAACAGTGAAATGAATAAATGGGGAGAGAAGCAGGAGTTGGCGAAGGGGAACGGCGTGGGGCTACACCGGCAGAAGCGAAGACCTCTCTAGAGGCACGAAAGAAACAGCAGGAAGTAAGCTTGCCAATGGTTGCTAGAAGAGGCCCTCCTCGCAACCAGGTCGACCCACCCGCTGCTTTACGGGTTGGACTCGGGAGCCCCAACCGGCCTAGAGCACCTGGCAAGTTAAGACCGGATTGAACCATTTTATTACCTCCCCGGCCCAAAGCAAGTTGCGCAGGGCTGGCCGGTCCGGGAGGGCCGTACCACTGACGCCTCGAGGGGAGCGAGGGCTGGTCGACTGCGAAGCAGGAGGGGGGAGAAGGCCAAGGAAGCTCTCCCCATGATGCTAGTGAGCGGCGGGCGGGGCACGCCAGATCCAGGTTGGGCAGTACCAAGTGACCCATCTGCTACACGCTCAGTGCCTCCGCCTTCCGGCTGCCATCTCCAGGGCTAGCTGCGCGGCCCCCGGGACCCCTAGGGCTCGCGAGAGCCGTTCCTCGCTCGGCACCAGCCAGGGTCCAGGGGAATCCGGGGTGTGGTCGTTGGGGTCCTCTGTGCGGCCCTCAGGAGGAGGAACCGCGGGGTCGTCCGCCACTCCTGGGCTAGACTCCGGGCTGCCCCGGGTTTGGGGCGTCGTACGGGGTCGAGGGTGCTGAAATGGGGAAGTGCTGGAGCTGCGAGACCTCGTCACCTCTGGTCCCCCAGGATCTGCACTGCGATCTGGGGATGGCAAGACTGAAGATTAGATTAGGCGATAGGGTGGGGAACGGAGATGGGGCCCCTTGGCTGAGGGTGGCCGGCAGACTCGAAGGGCTGAGGGAGACAGAGACCCCAGTACTTAGAGAAACCTCCCTCAATGAATGGACACGCCCTTCAGGAACCGGAGCCACTCCTCAAGACCCGACACCTCCTTTGCCGAGGGCCCTCCCTTCCTGGATGCAGAACACTCCCCTCAGGAATCAATTCCCACAACTCCCAAAGGAAGTCAAACCCCTCCCATACAGGATCCCAGACTCTCTCCCTTGCTCATCCCACCTTCCTCAACTCCCAACCCTTTCCCTAATGGATCCCTCGTCTTTTGGGACCAGACCCCCTACCCTCTGGATCCCCATCCCATCCCCTCTCCACTGAGACCCACTCTGCTTTCCCATCTGAGGACCACGACCCTTCTTTCTGAACAACCACTTTTGCCCCAAACCCCCTTTTTCTCTTCCCTCCCAGTACCTCAAAAGCCTCCCCTTTGAAATCCACCCTTATTCCTATCCTGGGACCCCGGTTTTCCCATCCCCACTTTTGAAAATATCATGACCCTCACAAACACCAAGCCCTGATTCTCCCCATTGTGACCACCAAACCCTTCTCACCCAGGTCCCCAGCCTCTCCACTCTGCGACCCTCTTCCTCTCACAGATCCCTGACCCCAATCCTCTGAGAAACCCACCATCTTGTTTCCAGGGCCCTCCCACCCCCTCAGGCTTGCCGGGGTGGGTCTCAGGAGGCCTGCTTAGCACAAGGCAGAGCCGGGGACCGCCTGTGCGAATCCGATCCATGACCTCGGCATGGGTGAGGCCCTGAGTTGACTCTCCATTGATGTGGAGCACGAGGTCGCCAGGCTGCAAGAGTGCAAGGCAAGGGGGTGCTGTAGAAAGGTCAAAATGGAGAGCACATCGACAACAGGATAGGACAGGGCTGGCACCGTCAAATGGAGGGTGCGTTATGCTTCACCTGCAAGCGACCGCAGCGCTGTGCTGGCCCATCCTTCAGCAGCCCGCGCACTGCCAGCGGAGCGTCCCCGCCTGCATCTCGGCCTCCACTTAATGTGAAGCCAAAGCCCACGGAACTGCGAACGAGTTCCACACAGAACTGATCAGAGGCCTGGGGCGGCTTCGAAGCACGACGTGCCTTACCCTCGGTCACTTGGGGCGGCGCGGTACGTGTACCCAAGGTCTCTGACCGACGATGCTGGAGTAAGGACACAAGTATACATACACTGCCGGTCTCGAGGCAGGTGGCCTCGAAAGAGGACAAGGTGTTACCTGGGGCCGGTGTTCCACGAAAGTGGCATGAGGAAGGCGACTGTCTGTGACCTCTATGTCCGCAGAATCCAGCACGCTAACGTCTGGGGGATGAAAAAGGCAGTCGGAAGGGTACTATAAAGAAACTATCTAGGACCAGCCTACTGAGTTAATATTTCTAGCCTCATCTCATTTCCTTGCCTCTAGAATGCAGAGACAGACATGCTCATCCATTTAACTAGGCTCCGCCCACACGAATAACTGTCCTGATCCCGCCTTCTTAGCTAATAACCCTGGGACCAGCTATTTGAATAATCCTAAAGACCTTCCTACCTCCCTCTAATAACACGCAGATCCCGCCCCTCATATTAAACCCTTAGACTCACGCTGCAGGGTGCTACTCCAGGATTCCGCTGCTGAAGATGCCAGGCCCCGCCCTCCAATCAGTCTATAAACTTCAAGCTATTCCTGACCTTTCGAGCCGCTACCCCAGTGCGCTTATAGACTCCACCTCCTTGACTAACATTCCAGGCCCGCCCCTTAGCCTAATGCCTGCCCCAACCCTCTCCAGGCCCCACCTCCTCCACTCGAAACCCCGCTGACAAAAGTAAAGATCAAGCTCCGCACCAACAACTAACCTTGCAACGTTCACCTACTGCAGTAACCCTCTCTCTGTCAACTCCTAGAGGAATGATCTAGACTAACCCCAGCACCCTCGAATCACCGCCGAGGCCCGTCCTCCCAACTCACACCCACTGGCCCCACCCAGGGGAGTAACTAACACTCCTGGGCCCGCCCCCCAGACCCCCGCTCTACTCCGACCACGCCCCTGGAGGCCCCGCCCCCATCACGCACCCTCCTTGGGGCGCAGGCGCACTGTGCCGTCGGCCCGGCGTATCAGAGCCACGACGTCGGCCGCAGCTCGGGCCGCCAGGGGGCGCGCGTCCAGCCGCGCCAGGAGCTGCCGGGCTCTGGGGCCCGCGGGCGGGGGAAGGCCACGGCCTGCGCGAGTGAAAAAAACAGATCAGGGCCCACCCTGAGTCTCAGCGACCCCCTACAGCCCCCCCCCACGATCGAAGACCTAGAATGCCCCTCAAGATCCCGGAGACCCGAGACCACTCCCTCGGTAGTTCTGAAAGTCACCGACTGCCCCTCTCATCTCCCGCGACCCCCGACCATCGCGGGTATGCCCGTGGACCCCCAACTGCACCCACGATATCCCTGGACAGCTATTTAAGCCCAATATTCCTGGACACCTCCGAACACCCTGTGAATAACTCTGAAGGTCTCTCACTGCTCCCCTATAACTTCAGATTCCAGACTCTTCCCCGAACATCGAGAAGTAT
Organism: Lipotes vexillifer; assembly: GCF_000442215.2. NCBI lineage: Eukaryota > Metazoa > Chordata > Mammalia > Artiodactyla > Lipotidae > Lipotes > Lipotes vexillifer. The sequence goes on along the minus strand of NW_006777287.1, from coordinate 1,989,677 downwards.
CCCGACTCCCCCAGATGTCCCAACAGAACACGGTCTGCTCCCTGTGGCCCAGGCACCCCCGAGTCCCCTCCAGCTATCCTAGGCAGCCCTGCCGGCCCACATATCCCCAGAGCCCCCAGCCTAACACCCCACAATTCACCAAAGACCCCGAGTGCCCAGGTGTCCCCAGTGACCCTGGGCAGACCCCTCCGGCACACCTCCCCGGAGACTCCGGAGAGACCCCCGGGTCTGGTGCGCCGCCCCGCAGCGCGGGTGCGGGTAGGGCGCCTCGAGCCCAGCCCGGGTCGCTGGGCCCCTGCCCTCCACCGCCTCCGCCCGCAGCCGCTAGGGCGCCAGGGCTGCTTTGTTTACCACCTGTCAGAAGGAAAAGGTGAGAAGCAGACAGGCGGGGCGAGGGCTGGCAGGGACGCGCCCACTACCCTCCCACCCCGCGCCCCGTACCTCCTCTGCTCCCCTTAGGGTCCGTGGCGCCCCCCGCGCGCGGCTCCATGACCCGTCCTTGGCCTGGTGGACGCACTGCCGCCAACGACGCGTTTGGAGCGCCCGGGAGCGCTCACCTGGCGGCCCGCCCGGGCTTGGACGCGGCTGAGGCCGGCCGGTCCCGTGCTCGGCGCCCCAACCAGCGCGGTGACCTACCTGGCGGCCGCCAAGGAGGCCTGGCCCTGGGAGCCAGCGCGAGCTCTTGGCCTTGCTCTGCCTCAGGCGCTGCCTCTCTTTCCCAGCATCATGGGAAAACTCTTTCTGCCCAGGGGATGTTGTTATTCCACCTGTGAGAGGGGCAAGTCGAGGCCCAGAGAAGTTAAGGGCCCCACCCGAGCTCTGACGACTAAAAACGGGGTGCAGGATCGGAACCCAAGTTTACCAGGGTATTCTGCAGCCTCCACCAGAGCTTTGCACATCGTAGGCACTCAGTAAATTTGCAGTGAATTTTTCCCTACTGGGGGACTGGAAGAGTACGGTGGGCTGGGGAGGAGGGTGCCCTTGGAGCCTTTGGGAGCTCCGGGAGGCTTCAGGGGCCTGAGCATGATAGGGTTGGGGGACTCAAAAAGTAGGGAAGGGCAGGTCTCCTGGAGAGTGGGGAGGCAGTAGGAGCCTGGACTTGAGGAGCCTTTGAAGGCACTAGTGGGGGAGGGGACACTAGCCAATGAGAAGGGAGAAATGAGGCCCTTCCTAGGTTTGAAAAGGGGTGGGGCGTGTCTGGAGACAAAGCCCCCAAGGGTGGAGCTCTTGGGCAGAGTGCTACTGAAGTGGAAGGAGGAATGGGGAGCTGTGAGAGAAGGCCTGTGGCCACCACTTTGTGGAAGAAGAAACTGAGTTTGGGAGCGGCCCAGTGTTGCACAGTCAGCCAACAACAGTGGGGGTCTCAGGCAGCTTACCCCCTACAGTCATCTGGTCCATGACTGTTTCATTATGGGATATGAACACACTGTGTCCTGATGTCCATTCTGGCAGGCTGTGCAACCTCTCTCATCCACCTTTCAGGGTCCTGGTTTTGTTGTAGTTGAAAGGGCTGAATGGTCCGTGCTTTCCTTCCTCCTGTAGTCCCATGCCCCTCCCATCTCTGACCTGACCTTGTCTGTGGGGGAACACACTGGACCTCCTTCACTGCTCTGCCCTGTTCTTGTGACCGCATGGGGCTTTCACAGCTCCCTAAATATGCCCACTATTATTCCTATCTCCCTGCTTTTACCTATGCTGTTCCCTCTTACTAGGAGACCTTTCCCAGCCTTTTGTCTACCTGGAAGGTGACTGCACGTTATCAAGGCCCAATTCAAAGTCTTCAACCCTGCGTTCTTCCATTTCTGAAAAGAAAGAATGCATGTTTATATGCAGACGATGGATGGTTGTCCCTGCAGAATTGTAAACCAAAGTGCTTCTCTCTGTGGGGATGAGTCCAAGCTGCTTTCTTTTCCTGAGTCTTCCCAAGAGAACTGGGTTGAGGAGAAAAACCAAGGCTGAGCCCTAGGCATCCATATCCTCTCCTCCACTGGGAAGCCTTTCCACTCTCTCCTCCAGGGCCCAGTCCCCTTTCCCTGCCCCAGGGACCTCCCCAATCCTGCAGGGCAGTGCTGGTCGCCAGGATCACTGGCTTCTCTGGGCATCTGCCTGCCTGAACTGGGATCCACTCTGTCCCTCTTGGCCACCCCTGGGAGTCCAGCTGATGTGTGCGCTCCCAGGGGTCCCCAGCAGTCCCCAGCATAAGATGGCTACATCTGCCCACCTTCTCTTCAGAGAAGCCAAGATGCTTTCTTTGTATACTGCTGTGTAAACCTCTTACGTATGGCTTGTGGAGTGAGAAATAAGGCAACACAAGGCACAGTTATTACCCCAGTTTTATAAATTAGGAGAAGGAGGCCCAGAGAGTGTAAGCAACCTACCGTTGTCTGGCCCTGTTCTTACTGAGACTTCAAGCACTGAAGATGGAGATGGCAGCTTCCAATCTGGGGTTTGGGGCTTGGGGAACAAGTGATTGTGGTAGAGGGGTGCTTAAAGATTGAGGAATGGGTGCCTGAGGTTCTATAGATTGCTTGATGGGAGGGCCTTGCAGAGGAGCATTGTCGAAAGTTCAGGATGGTGGATGGTGAAGGGATGTTTCCAAGTATCCGGCAGCCTGGATGTTTCAGAAATGGAGCAAAGAGCTTACCAACTGGATGGGGGCTCGACGGTTTGGAGATGGGGGATTGTTTGAGACTGGGAGATGCTCAGTCTTAGGGGAGTTTGCAAAGGAATGGGGTGTCCAAGGATGGCCTCAGGGATGAATGGTAGGGACGGGACCCTGGGTGAGAGTTTGCTGAGAGCTGATACCAGCAGGGCCACAAATCTGGGGATGGGGCAAGGATTGGGGTTGAGGGAGCCATGCTCAAGTCACCCAGGCAGCTGGCAGGGTTGGGGGGGGGCACACAAAAGGCAAACCCTAGCTACAGAATGTGGAACCCTAGCTACTGCTTTGTCTGGACCCTCGGTGTACCCCTCTGGGAAGTGGTGGTAATGAAGTGTGCATGGTAAAATTGCCAAAGGATTAGGAATAAACCTTCCAAACCACCTGCATTGTGCCCAGCCAACCTGTGGTAGCAGCTCTGGTGCTTATCTTTAATCAATATTGATTACAATCAGGCTGGACAGGCCAAACCCCCTCTTAGTCCTCTCCATTGTGGGTTTAAACCAATGCATTCTTAGCCTCATCCATTCATGAAAATAAGCCTTTTGCCCCTTTTAGCATCACCTAATTCATGGATTTAAGTCACTCCCTCTCACAACCCCACCAGTTCTTATTAATTTAATCAAATATTTCTTCTTTTTAAGAAATAGGTCCCTTTTAAGGGGATTGAGGTTTAATTGACATAAAATTTGATAGGTTTTGAACTTGTTACTGAACGAGGTTCATTTGTTCAACACTCAGCAAGCCAAACGCTGAGACAGCAAGGTCTGCAGCAGAGAAAGGGTTTATTCACCACCTCCCCAAAGGCACAGGGCTTGAGATACTTATGGGATAAAGAAGCAGGGTGGTCTTAGGCCCAGGGTAAAGTGTTTGGAGGCAGGGAAAAGGTGAGGCAATCGATGTTCTGCACAGGTGTATATGAGTTACATGCTTCTTCATGGAATGCATGTTCAAAAATGGAGGTGCTTAGCATGATCTGAGGGTGGAGTTTTCCGCCCTCTGATGTCAAAAGGTCATTCATCAAACACCTGTGCAGGCCCAGTTTTGGGGTCGGTGATCCCAACCAGTCTTAGCTGGCTCGAATGGGACAAGAGATGACTCTAAGTTTCTGGAAAACAGTGGTAAGCCCCATTACTATAGCAACCCATATGTCAGAGGTGTTATCTATAGGGGGTGGTAAAGGAGGCAAAAATAATTAAGGCGAGTTTGGTCAGTGAAGGCAGGTTACAAGCAGAGGGGTTTTTAACAAGCTGTTCCCTTACCTGCTGTTCTGTAAGACAAGCTCAAGAATTTCTGTTAGGCACCTGAACAGAAACATTAACCCTATGGAGCATGGTTTCAAACTGTTTACAACTGTGAGACTATCACTACAATCAAGATAGGGAACACAATCCTCACTGCCAAAAGTTTTCTCCTGCCCCTGTGTGATTCCTCTTTCCTGCCTGCTGCCCCCTCCCCCTCGTCACCAATCTACTTTCTTTCACTGTACATTAGTTTGCATTTTACTAGATTTTTATATAAACAGAATCATACAGAATGTACTCTTTGCATGGGGAGGTAGGTCTTGCTTCTTTCACGTAACAGAATTATTTTGAGATCCATCCAAATTTTACATCCATTTTTATTGCAGTGTAGTATTCCATTGCATGAATATTCCAGTTTGTTGATCCATTCACCTGTTGATGGACATTTGGGTTGTTTTCAGTTTGGGGCTATTAACATATGCTATGGACTCGTGTCTCTCCAAAATTCATATATTAAATCTCTAACCCCCGATGTGATTGTATCTGGACATAGAGTCTTTAGGAGGAAAATAAGGTTAAATGATGTCATAAGACGGGAGTTCCCTGGTGGTCTAGTGGTTAGGATTTGGCGCTTTCACTGCTGTGGCTGGCCCGAGTTCAACCTCTGGTCAAGGAACTAAGATCTCGCAAGCCACAGGACATGGTCAAAATTTTTAAAAATGGTGTCATAAGAGTGGGGTCCTAATCTGATAGGATGTGGCCTGATAAGAAGAGGAAGATCTCTCTCTCTCTCTCTTCCATGTGAGGATACAGAGTGAAGGTGGCCATTTGCAAGCTGGGAAGAGAGCCTTACCAGGAACCAAACTGGCTAGCACCTTGGTCTTTGACGTTCCAGCCTCCAGAACCATGAGAGATAAATTTCTGTTAAGTCACATGGTATTTTGTTATGACAGCCTGAGATGACTAAGACAACAAATAAAGCTTCTATGAACATTCATTTACAAATATTTGTGTAGACATATGCTTTCATTTCTTTTAGGTAAATACCTAGGAGTGGAAGGCTGGATCATGCATGTAAGTTTAACTTTTCAAAGATACTGCCAGACTTCCCTGGTGGTCCAGCAGTTAAGACTCAGTGCTTCCAATGCTGGGGATGTGGGTTTGACCCCTGGTTTGGAAACTAAGATCCCGCATGCTGTGGGGTGCAGCCAAAAAAAAAAAAAAAAAAACCCGATACTGCCAAACTGTTTTCTAAAGATGCTATATACCATTTTACATTTCCATCAACAGTATATGAGGGAATTCCCCGGGGGTTCATTGGTTAGGGACTCGGTGCTTTCACTGTCTGGGGTCTGGGTTCAATCACTGGTTGGGGAAATAAGATCCCACAATTCCCACGGCACAACCAGAAAAAAAAAGTAAACAGTATATGAGAGTTCCATTTCCTCCACATCTTCACAAACAGTTGGTATGGTCAGATTTTTAATTAACTTTAGCCATTCTAATACGTGTGTAATGGTATTTCATCATGATTTTAATTTGCACTACCCAAAAGACTAATAATATTAAGCATTGTTTACACGCTTACTTGCCATGTGTATATGTTCTTTGGTAAAGTTTGTGTTCAAATCTTTTGCCTGTTTCTTCCTCCACAAAGTGGTGGCCACAGGCCTTCTCTCACAGCTCCCCATTCCTCCTTCCACTTCAGTAGCACTCTGCCCAAGTGCTCCACCCTTGGGGGCTTTGTCTCCAGACACGCCCCACCCCTTTTCAAACCTAGGAAGGGCCTCATTTCTCCCTTCTCATTGGCTAGTGTCCCCTCCCCCACTAGTGCCTTCAAAGGCTCCTCAAGTCCAGGCTCCTACTGCCTCCCCACTCTCCAGGAGACCTGCCCTTCCCTACTTTTTGAGTCCCCCAACCCTATCATGCTCAGGCCCCTGAAGCCTCCCGGAGCTCCCAAAGGCTCCAAGGGCACCCTCCTCCCCAGCCCACCGTACTCTTCCAGTCCCCCAGTAGGGAAAAATTCACTGCAAATTTACTGAGTGCCTACGATGTGCAAAGCTCTGGTGGAGGCTGCAGAATACCCTGGTAAACTTGGGTTCCGATCCTGCACCCCGTTTTTAGTCGTCAGAGCTCGGGTGGGGCCCTTAACTTCTCTGGGCCTCGACTTGCCCCTCTCACAGGTGGAATAACAACATCCCCTGGGCAGAAAGAGTTTTCCCATGATGCTGGGAAAGAGAGGCAGCGCCTGAGGCAGAGCAAGGCCAAGAGCTCGCGCTGGCTCCCAGGGCCAGGCCTCCTTGGCGGCCGCCAGGTAGGTCACCGCGCTGGTTGGGGCGCCGAGCACGGGACCGGCCGGCCTCAGCCGCGTCCAAGCCCGGGCGGGCCGCCAGGTGAGCGCTCCCGGGCGCTCCAAACGCGTCGTTGGCGGCAGTGCGTCCACCAGGCCAAGGACGGGTCATGGAGCCGCGCGCGGGGGGCGCCACGGACCCTAAGGGGAGCAGAGGAGGTACGGGGCGCGGGGTGGGAGGGTAGTGGGCGCGTCCCTGCCAGCCCTCGCCCCGCCTGTCTGCTTCTCACCTTTTCCTTCTGACAGGTGGTAAACAAAGCAGCCCTGGCGCCCTAGCGGCTGCGGGCGGAGGCGGTGGAGGGCAGGGGCCCAGCGACCCGGGCTGGGCTCGAGGCGCCCTACCCGCACCCGCGCTGCGGGGCGGCGCACCAGACCCGGGGGTCTCTCCGGAGTCTCCGGGGAGGTGTGCCGGAGGGGTCTGCCCAGGGTCACTGGGGACACCTGGGCACTCGGGGTCTTTGGTGAATTGTGGGGTGTTAGGCTGGGGGCTCTGGGGATATGTGGGCCGGCAGGGCTGCCTAGGATAGCTGGAGGGGACTCGGGGGTGCCTGGGCCACAGGGAGCAGACCGTGTTCTGTTGGGACATCTGGGGGAGTCGGGATACTTCTCGATGTTCGGGGAAGAGTCTGGAATCTGAAGTTATAGGGGAGCAGTGAGAGACCTTCAGAGTTATTCACAGGGTGTTCGGAGGTGTCCAGGAATATTGGGCTTAAATAGCTGTCCAGGGATATCGTGGGTGCAGTTGGGGGTCCACGGGCATACCCGCGATGGTCGGGGGTCGCGGGAGATGAGAGGGGCAGTCGGTGACTTTCAGAACTACCGAGGGAGTGGTCTCGGGTCTCCGGGATCTTGAGGGGCATTCTAAGTGTTCGATCGTGGGGGGGGGCTGTAGGGGGTCGCTGAGACTCAGGGTGGGCCCTGATCTGTTTTTTTCACTCGCGCAGGCCGTGGCCTTCCCCCGCCCGCGGGCCCCAGAGCCCGGCAGCTCCTGGCGCGGCTGGACGCGCGCCCCCTGGCGGCCCGAGCTGCGGCCGACGTCGTGGCTCTGATACGCCGGGCCGACGGCACAGTGCGCCTGCGCCCCAAGGAGGGTGCGTGATGGGGGCGGGGCCTCCAGGGGCGTGGTCGGAGTAGAGCGGGGGTCTGGGGGGCGGGCCCAGGAGTGTTAGTTACTCCCCTGGGTGGGGCCAGTGGGTGTGAGTTGGGAGGACGGGCCTCGGCGGTGATTCGAGGGTGCTGGGGTTAGTCTAGATCATTCCTCTAGGAGTTGACAGAGAGAGGGTTACTGCAGTAGGTGAACGTTGCAAGGTTAGTTGTTGGTGCGGAGCTTGATCTTTACTTTTGTCAGCGGGGTTTCGGGTGGAGGAGGTGGGGCCTGGAGAGGGTTGGGGCAGGCATTAGGCTAAGGGGCGGGCCTGGAATGTTAGTCAAGGAGGTGGAGTCTATAAGCGCACTGGGGTAGCGGCTCGAAAGGTCAGGAATAGCTTGAAGTTTATAGACTGATTGGAGGGCGGGGCCTGGCATCTTCAGCAGCGGAATCCTGGAGTAGCACCCTGCAGCGTGAGTCTAAGGGTTTAATATGAGGGGCGGGATCTGCGTGTTATTAGAGGGAGGTAGGAAGGTCTTTAGGATTATTCAAATAGCTGGTCCCAGGGTTATTAGCTAAGAAGGCGGTATCAGGATGGTCATTCTGGTGGCCGGAGCCTGAATGATTACTTGAGGGGCGCTGCCTAAGTAGTAAATGGTGAGTGAGGCCCGGATGAGTTCAATGAGATGAGGGTAGAATGTTTATATAGGGGGAATGGCCTATGCTGTTTCATTGGAGGATCATTAACGGTTTTCTTAGCCTCTTTCATCCTTCAGCCCTTCAGTGTTGGAATGTAAGGACAATAACATCATGGATAGTCACTTTTCCCAACATCCCCTTGCCTCCTAGCCAGAGTTCTTAGCATGGCAAATGAGGTCGGTTTTTAAAACCTTGTGTACTTTTGGGAGCTTGAACAGTCCATCCTGCCAAGACTTCCTTAATGAATCTTGGGTTCCTGGATGGGGAGAGAGGGTGGTAGAGAAGGATGGGTGCTGCAGGAGAGCAATGGACAGGGCCAGCTGAGAATCCAGCGCAAGCCTTGAGTCAATATTGGATGTCTCTCCATTTAGTTAGGTCGTCTTTAATTTCTTTCAACATTGTTTTGTAGTTTCCAGAGCACAGTTTTTACGCTTCTTTTGTTAAATTTGTTCCAAAGTATTTTATTGTTTCGAGGCTGTTGTAAATGGAATTATTTTCTTAATTTCATTTTTTTTTTTTTTTTTTTTTTTTTTTTTGGGGACCGGGGGCCTCTCACCGTTGCAGCGCGGTCCTCTCACTGTTGTGGCCTCTCCCGTTGCGGAGCACAGGCTCCGGACGTGCAGGCTCAGCGGCCATGGCTCACGGGCCCAGCCGCTCCGCAGCATGTGGGATCCTCCCGGGCATGAACCCGTGTCCTGTGTATCGGCAGGCGGACTCTCAACCACTGCGCCACCAGAGAAGCCCCTTAATTTCATTTTTGTCTATAGAAATACAATTGATTTTTGTATATTGATCTTCTATCCTGTAACCTTGCCAAACTTATTAGTTCTAATTGTTTTTTTAGTGGATTCCTTAGCATTAGTTTGCAAATAGAGATGGTTTTGCATCTTCCTTTTGTTAAAAAGAAAAAACCAGCCCAAAATGGAGTGACTTGTGCTAAGCCCCACTGATACTTAATAACTAACCTAACTGTAGTTTCAGGCTATCCTACATTTGAATTTTAAGCCAACCAGTCTGTGATTTTTCCTGGTCTGCACTAGTGAGGTAATCTGCCTAAAACACTCTCCCCTGTCTTCCACCTAAGTGAGGGTGACCTTGCCAGGAATAATTCACTCTTTTAACTTCCTTGTCCTTCCTTTCTTAACACTTTCCAATCTGGATGCCTTTTATTTCTTTTTCTTGCCTACTTTTCCTGGCTAGATCTTCAAGTACAATATTGAATAGAAGTAGCAAGAGCAGACATTGTTTTTTTCCAGATCTTGGGTGCAGAGTATACAGACTGTCACTATTAAATAGGATCTTAGCTGTTTTCTGGACCCACTGTTTCTGATAAGAAGCCTGCTTGTAATCTTATTGGGGTTACCTTGTATAATAAATGATCAGTCATTTTTCTCTTTGTTCTTTCAAGTTTTCTCTTGGGGTTTTAATATTTTTGATTATGATGTGCCTAGGTATCTATCTCTTTGTATTTTATCCTGCTTGGAGTCGGTTAAGCTTCTTGGACATGTAGATTAAAGTTTTTTTCATGAAATTTAGAATGTTTTTAGCTGTTGCTTCCTTAGATTTTTTCTCTGCTCCTCTCTCTGTCTCTACTTCTTCTGCTACCCCCGTTACACATATGTTGGTGCACCTAATGGTGTCCCATATTTGTCTGATGCTCTGTTCATTTTTTCTTGATTCCTTTTACTGTCTGTTCTGCAAATTGCATAATCTGTATTGCCCTCTCTCCTAGTTCACTGCTTCTTTCTTCCGCTAGCCCATATCTACTTTTAGCCCCTCTGGTTAATTTTTCATTTTGGTTATTGTACTGTGGATGAAAAATTAATCAGTCAATTTAAGAAAGAAATTGAAATTTTTATTCAAGCCAAATTTGAGGATTATAACCCAGGAAGAGCATCTCAGAAAGCTCTGAGAACTGCTCCACCCCTTAGAAGTCAAGGCACAGTTATATGTTTTTTGAGAAAGAGGGCTGTACATCAAATGCTGTATTATTGATGGTTTACATAATCCATATCTAAGCATCATCATGGTAGGTCATGTTACAAGATCAAGAAGGAATATTATCTTTTAAGGAGTTGTCTTGTTGATGCTGAAACCTGCACACCTGTTCTGATTAGATTAGAACACAATCGCACCTCAGATGGGATTCAAACCCAGCCAAAACTCAGATTCAGACTTGAACCCATGGGCTAGGACTCAAACCCACTGTCTTTTTTTATTTTATTTTTTTGCCATACGCGGGCCTCTCACTGTTGTGGCCTCTCCCTTTGCAGAGCACAGGCTCCGGATGCGCAGGCTCCGCGGCCATGGCTCACGGGCCTAGCCGCTCCGTGGCACGTGGGATCTTCCCGGACGGGTGCACGAACCCGTGTCCCCTGCATCGGCAGGCGGACTCTCAACCACTGCGCCACCAGGGAAGCCCCCCCCCACTGTCTTTTAATTAAAGTCACTCACCTCGTGTCAAGACTTACTGAAGCTCAGGTTCTTTATGTCTCAGCACAGAAGGAATTCAGCAAGAGTCAAAGCAATAGGCAAGAAGTAGACTTATTAATATAGGACTCTTGTGAGGGATACAAGTGGGCAGGCAAGGGGGCTCTGCCCCAAGAAGGAAAGTAGGTTTATTTAGGGAGATAGATACACACTCCATAGACAGAGTGTGGTCCCAAAACATGAGGTGGTTAGTTTTAATGGGCTTGGTAATTTCATAGGCTAACAAGTGGGAGGATTATTCCAACTCTTTGGGGAAGGAGTGGAATTTTTCAGGAATTGGGCCACCTCTCACTTTTTGCCCTTTTATAGTCAGCCTCAGAACTGTCATGGTGCCTGTGGGTGTGTCATTTAGCATGCTAATATATTACAATGAGCATATAGCGAGGCTCAAGGTCTACTGGAAGTCAAATCTTCTGCCATCTTCAGCCTAATTGGTTCTACTTTTAGTCCTATCCACAGTGGCTATATCATTCTTTTTTTTTTTTTTTGGTTGTGTTGGGTCTTTGTTGCTGCGTGCGGGCTTTCTCTACTTGAGTCGAGTGGTGGCTACTCTTCATTGTGGTGCATGCGGGCTTCTCATTGTGGTGGCTTCTCTTGTTGCAGAGCACGGGCTCTAGGCACGTGGGCTGCAGTAGTCACAACACGCAGGCTCAGTAGTTGTGGCTCACAGGCTCTAGAGTGCAGCCTCAGCAGCTGTGGCACCCAGCCCTAAGTTGCTCCACGGCATGTGGGATCTTCCCAGACCAGGGATTGAACCAGTGTCCCCAGCATTGACAGGGGGATTCCCAACCACTGCGCCACCAGGGAAGTCCCTGTTGTTCTTTTAAAGTTTGTGCCCTGCCCACTTCCCTCCTGTTTCAATGCTAGGAGAATGCT